>NC_088711.1:40035879-40635879 GCF_963576615.1 Watersipora subatra | reverse complement strand
GTATAGAATTTGACAAAAAGAAAATTTTTTTGCTTTTCAAAAGTAATAAAATGATTAAAATCTGCTATTTAATGTTTCGAAGCTGGCTCCTTCAAGCTAGATATTTCCTACTATCGTGTTCAAGTTTTAGTCAAACCACTAGCAGCAGATTAGTACTCTATGACTGCTGAAATTGTCAATCTTTAACCAGGTGAGTGATAAATATATCATGATTTGAGTTGAGACCAGGTGAGTGATGACTATATCATAGAGATGAGACCAGGTAAATGATGGACTGTATATCATGATTAGAGTTGAGACCAGGTGAGTGATGACTATATCATGATTAGAGTTGAGACCAGGTGAGTGATGACTGTATATCATGATTAGAGTTGAGACCAGGTGAGTGAGACTGTATACCATGATTAGAGTTGAGACCAGGTGAGTGATGACTATATCATGATTAGAGTTGAGACCAGGTGAGTGATGACTATATCATGAATAGAGTTGAGACCAGGTGAGTGATGACTATATCATGATCGGAGTTGAGACCAAGTGATTGATGACTGTATATCATGATTAGAGTTGAGACCAGGTGAGTGATGACTGTATATCATGATTTGAGTTGAGACCAGGTGAATGATGATTATATCATGATTAGAGTTGAGACCAGGTGAGTGATGACTGTATATCATGATTAAAGTTGAGACCAGGTGAGTGATGACTGTATATCATGATTTGAGTTGAGACCAGGTGAATAATGACTATATCATGATTAGAGTTGAGACCAGGTGAGTGATGACTGTATATCATGATTTGAGTTGAGACCAGGTGAATGATAACTATATATCATGAATAGAGTTGAGACCAGGTGAGTGATGACTGTATATCATGATTTGAGTTGAGACCAGGTGAGTGATGACTATATCATGAATAGAGTTGAGACCAGGTGAGTGATGACTATATCATGATTTGAGTTGAGACCAGGAGAATGATGACTGTATGTCATGATTAGAGTTGAGACCAGGTGAGTGATGACTATATCATGATTAGAGTTGAGACTAGGTGAGTGATGACTATATCATGATTTGAGTTGAGACCAGGTGAGTGATGACTGTATATCATGATTAGAGTTGAGACCAGGTGAGTGATGACTGTATATCATGATTAGAGTTGAGACCAGGTGAGTGATGACTGTATATCATGATTAGAGTTGAGACCAGGTGAGTGATGACTATATGTCAGGATTAGAGTTGAGACCAGGTGCGTGATGACTGTATACCATGATTTGAGTAAAATTTTTGCTTAAAACCACAAACTTCTGAGGAAACAAAGTTTTTGATTTTGACTAAATGTTTTTTCTAACACACTCTCAACCAAAATTTAAATTCAACTTCTTTATTATGAGAAATCGATATTGTGTATCTTGAGCAATTACATTTTATCTTAGATTTAAGCATTTCAACAAGAATCGATAAAGCATTTAAAAGACATTTCACACTGAAGAGTTGTTGAAAAAATTATATGAGCTCAAAGGTTGTGTAAAAACTACTTGCAATACATCAAAGGTTGTTTTTAGTGTTCAGTATATTTTCTATCTGTAGCGTTTAAAAAATTTTTTAGTTGCTTAAAACAAGTGGAACAGCCAAAATACAAAGAATTACATACTGATGTTGACAGATATGTTTATATGCTAATATTGCAGCATAAGGCAATAAATTATCAAGTGTTGATATTGTTGTTTACAGATATTCATAGCTTCATGTATGTTGAGGCTCCGAGAAATCATGAAGAACAAAAAATATCTTAGCGCAAACTGCTGAACATCTATCACCATTTCAGTTTTTTTGAGTTATTTTATAACCAATAAAATTAATATATTTGATATTCTTTTTCTCAAGCTGTTGTTTAGCAGTCAGCGAGTAATACATAATTATAATATAGCAACTTACTGTTTGAAAAAAACTAGCAGAAGTCTAGTCAAAACTATCATTTGCCGATAGTACACTAACAGCCATACTGCCAGTCATACGACTTCTCTCATTGGTCATTTGAGGTTTCTTCAAGTAGATGTGAGTCATTCAAGTCTGTGTGTGGATCATATATGGTGGTATATATAAGGGATGGTTTGATTGTTATTTCCCTTCTAAATAGTCTGAAGCTAAAGCACAAGAAATATTGATTTGAGGTTTTATGTTTAGATGCAGAGCTTTGAGCAACCAAAATGCTGACACGTTAACTCAACTCTCGAAGCAGCCTGATGAATTCCTACAAATAAAACAACAAGCTTTAAAACAGAGCATAAAGGGGATAAAAATACTTACACTTGAGCTACAGACAGCATAAGAGTACTTGAACCTTTTGGCTAGCTGCTTTTTGACAACCACCAGTATCTATGATATGCAAGAAGATCATCTCACTAAAATGCTTAAGTTTTGTGAACAAAAAAACAATTTGTCGCTACCAAAGATTTATTTTCAAAATATCAAAATCTTTGCAAAGTTTTGAAAAAATGATATACTTTATATCAACATAAATGTTATCTGAATATGCTGAACCATAGAAAAGAAATACTAACAGGTTATTAGGCTAATAATAATGATAATAGGTAACGGGTTAATACTGATGCAATGTGTAACCTTTGACCTGTACATACACTCACACATTATACTGTCGCTCTGGAGTTTTCCTAAAACTGCACTAGTAATTACTAGTCGTATTTCTTAGTTTATTTACATGTAGGGTTCTATTAGTATCATCAAGTGTTTACATACACATGCCTTAGTTTACACTTGCTCAATATTATTATGTTGTGAAAAACACAACATTAATTCGACATTGCCATGATTACATTATTGTAACAGCTAATATAAATACTTTAATAGAACTGTCACATAATTGCTCAAAATTTCCGCCTCATGTAGAATATTAGGTTTCTAACTACCTAATGCTGTTATTATTTATCCGAATGCCTTAGAAGATTTTAAAAATATGTTTCACCAGAAGCAGCAGTACGTATTGTTATAAAAATATGGCTGACCTTTTCGTTTTTTTGGCTGTTAGGCTTCAAGTGAAACTAGCAGGTGTTGATTTTTTGAACCTTTCAAACTTGAAAGAAAACCAAATTATATCATTGATTAAATAAAGATGACTAAGCAGATCAAGGAACCTCTTTTTTCATATACAAACTATCAAATTATAGCTCGAGTATAGAAGTATTCTCTATAGGATTACAGTGCAAATAAACTAAACCAAAATATATATACATAAACCACAGATACAACCAGTGTCTTGGATCAGCTTCGTAAATACATCTGTATCTAATCCTAATAAACATTTCTCTTAGTTTTAATTTCCATGATAAGCATTTTTTGCTGTTATCATAATATTGTATTGTATGTTATGCTTTTGTATTTAATTCTTTGTCTATTGTTATAGATTGAGGTAGAAGAAATTGATGAGCCTATTGCTGATAATATGCAAAAAATTAAAATGTTAACAGTGACATTAGAAAATGTGCTAACTATATCTTATTATCTGAGTGATGAGGTAAGAGAGATTTAAAGAAGAGATTATCTGCAGCACTATTTTGACAGTCTCTTATCCAACCATTTTTTTTATCATATAACTTTTGGAATTAATAGTAAGTTGGAAAAAAGTATTTACAAAAATAAGTTTAGGAAGGCTGAGCAGAAAGTAGCAAATCTATTGAAACTGAGGAAGCAGTAAACAGGCCGAGTTAGAAGGCAAGGTGAGAGCTTCAAGTAAGTGTTGGCTCTATTGAACTGATAAGAATGTAAGCTAATGAAACTATTAACATTGAAAAGAATAAGCAATATTTATAATAACGCAATGTTGTACATTAACAATATTAGGAAAGAGAATATCATAGTAATGCTGTTCTAAGTCACTCTATAGCACTGCGTTGCTAAACAACAAATGACTGAAACAAAAAATATATTTCAGCTAAAGTGACCAAGGTAAACAAACATGAATGAAGACAAATTAATGATTCAACTTTTGCGAATGTGGCACAGGAGTTACAGATAAAAAGTTTGCAATACTTTAAAATAGATTGGAAGAAATAACTTAAAAGAAACTAAAACAAATATAAAAGTTTTTGTATGTAAAATAATTAGGAAGTAATGGCTAGATAATCTGTTTTGCTAAAATGAATAAAATGAAAAATGATTTGGTAATGATACAATTAATACAAACTAAGAAAACAAAATAAAAATCATGAATATGTTAAATTAATAATAACAATTAGTATTATTACATAGAAGAGTGTGTATGAAAAAGGTTACTGTTGCAACAAAAGTTATCCATCAAAACTTTGAACACGACAATACTGATTCATCTCGCTACAGGTATAAACGTAAAAGAAAGATATCACAATTAAATACATCACTAAAGCGCACAGCACAAGGGTAACTTGTGCGACTGAAAAGAAAAAATCGTAATCGCAGGTTTCCATGTGAACAGTTTTTAGTTTTGAAATTTTTAGCAAATGCCAGTGGAAAATCAAAAAGATTAAAGCTAAGAATTGTGCTGTAACAGTCACACATGTGAAATTAAAATGGCACAATTGAAAATTATAAATTAAAAAAAATGGTGATTTTAACTTTTGAGAAAAAACAAACGCAAGAAGTAATATATATAAAAAACAGATTTTGTTTGTATTTAATGATTATGGAATGCAAGGTTAAGCGCTAAAAATCTCTATAAATTAATGTGCTAGAATCATAATCCAAAAGCAGCTAGAAAATGCATTCTAAGGTGATGAAATCAATTGGAAGAGCAAATAAATGTGGATGTGAAATAAATAGCCAGTAAACTAGACACATATGATTTGGTAATGATGACATTAAAACACACTGTGAAAATCACATAAAAATTGTTATTTCATCGGAATCAGTACAAAAATCGCCACATTTTGCCTCAAAAAAAAATCTTTTGTTGATAGCGCATGGTGGAAAACAAATTTACCCTAATATAGAAAAATGAAATGCATCGTGTTTTATATATTTAGGCCAAAAGTATTTTTTAATGGGGACATTATAATCCATAGGCACAATGTGTCAAAACTGTTGATGTCATTTAGCTTGTGAAATTGAGAAAAGGGTATACATTATATAGTAAGACGGATGGAATTTTAAAAGCCTTTGTAGACTTGTGATAAGATGTTTGATTAACAAGCTTGCTGATACAATCTTTACAAGTTGAAATCCACGCAAAACGGTTTTTCATTGTAAGATTTTAATAGCTATAGCTGGACAGACCAGATCACAGACACTGAGATTTATACATATCGATATTCAAATTTATTGGTCGTTTCTGCTGTCTTGTTATTAGTGAATTCCATGTTCTTAGTGATTATTATCTTTGCTATTTGGTATGTTTAAAAATAGTTTGGAGCATTGCAATTCTGTTAACTAAAACATATCTTAGTTTTTTTTATCTTTACTATGAACACTTTTCTATCATTTTAATGTTTTATTGTTTGTTCTGTAGAAATTAGTCTGTCGGCTCAATCAACATACTTAAAGCATCACCAAAAAAGCTTGCTAAGAAACCTTGTGTTTCTTGGTTGTCTGATAACCTTGGGTTTCTTCCCTCAGACCATTTTGCCTAAACACCAATATCACTTGATTTACTTTAAAGATTCAAGCCTACATTTACTGTTACCTGAGAGTAAGCTGTTGAGACAATGAAGGCTAAACCTCTTGTTGTATGTGAGCTGATAAGTCATACTTCCTAAAGCAGACAAACTAGAAAACATAGTAATGTGTTGGCTGGCTGTGAATCTGCTAAGTTCAGTTTGAGCAACTAGTTTTTTTCTGGTAGCAGTAACAAAAGATGAACAGTAAAAGTGAAATCACAGAGTGTATCATAAAAAATCTTAGTTATTGTGCTACTGTATGGTGAAGTTTGAAAGGCAATTTACAAATTCAACTAGCAAAACTATCATTTGATTAATTTTTAGATTATATACTTGCAGTTTGATTAAGTTTAGTATTGTATAAATGCAACCAGCATTTTAGTAACATATATGCAACTGGGTTTGTAAGACTAAACTACACAGTTTAAACTACACCTTTTCTTGAAGCTGTTGGAAAAGGCTTGTAATGTTTATCCAATTTATACATTTGACAGTTTATTTTTAATATAGAGGTTCAACTTTAGCTTTTAATTTAGCTGTTGCTTTTGTTTGCCCTTAACAGTTAAACTTATATTTCTATGACTGGTAAAAGATAGCTAGAGTATGATTTTTATTTAGTGATATCTAGAAAACTGTGTATTAATAGTTGGTTGAAACAAATTCATTTTTTATTCATAATGAAAATTAGATTATGAAGCGATGCTATTTTCATACATTTTCTTTTTTGCCAAAAATGTATAATAACAAAAGAGTTATCCACTTTAAAAGTTGTCTTTTCTAGAAGTTGCTGGTAAGCTTATTGATAAACGTGTTCCGGGAAACTGGTGCAAAAAGAATCCTACAGCAACCGTTTACACATTCAGTCGAACTTTGTGAATTACTAGGTGAGTAATCCCAAACAATGTTTCACCAGTGTATGATTTCATTAAACCAAAATTTTCTTGCTACATTTAAGCAAATGGCAGCAAAATCAACATAGTTTTTTGGCATGTCAGTGGCGGTCCAAGTTGATTTCAATTTAATATAAGTAAATTAAATACTAATTGTTATTGTCTGCTTTTCAATTTGATGTAACCCTTTTGATTTTTTTATTAGAGTAATCACAGTTACCACATAGATCAATGAGTATATGACAAAGAAAAGGCTGTACTGCTGTAGTAGAACTTACCTAGAATATTACTTTGCTAGATTTAGCTTAGAAAGATAGATTTAGCAACTGATGTGAGTATAACAAAGAGTACATTACATACAGTCACCATTCCATACTTCAACTCGATAGAAACGAAAGTTGTAATAAAAATAGTTACAAGATTTAGAAGTACTTACCACATTTAGTTTGTATACTTTAAATTAGAGCTGTATTTGTATTATATAATTGTATAGCATAACAAGAAATACGCATATGCAGAATATGCAACTAACACCCCCTGAAAAGTATAAGCTATTTATGGATACAGATATATTTTGGTCTTCCTAAATAAAGCATCAGGATTAGACTCATTAGCATGTCTTTATTTATTGTAGCTAAATGATAACACTATAACATAGTCAGACAGCTATAAGATATACTAGCGCATAATCAATGTGCAATATTTTAGCAATGACCAACTAACTTTGACCCTGCCTAAACATATAAAGAGTAATGCGTAATTCTTACTAGACAATTCCTAACGAGCTGAATCATCAATATGATACTCTAGTCACTCAAGCCAACATTAATATAGAGAAACGGCGTAATTGATGATAAAAAAAACTTACACTGTTTTATTATATGTCTAGAAAGATGCCAAAAATATGACACTGTCATTTTTACCTTTTCAGTCAACATGCAAACATGATTAAAATATTAATATTATTAGTTAATATAACAGAGTTTGTTATGTGTATCAAGAACTGTGAAAGTGTAATTAAAGGATTATTTTCCTTAGAGGCTAAAGGTCATGTCAATTGATATAACAAACATGACTACAAAGTTGATAGAAAAGTATAACAAATTGTGGTCATAAAGGACTTTTAATCTAATCGAAAAGCAGTTCTATAGTCTGATCTCTAAATAGCTAATAGTAATGGTAAACCAGTTTGAGTAAATATGTTGACTATTCTCTGGTCTTTTATTTGATGAGATGACGAGATAATATCAAAGATTATCTAGACCAATCCTGAGGTACGTTTCGTCAATTTCAACATCACTATTCAAATTCTTTAACCATTACAAAATAATAACATTCTTTTAATTAGTTTTTTTTACCACCAGAACCTGAAACATAGGAAATATTCATTGTAACTTTTTCTTTTTAAAAAACTGAAGCAAGATTCTACAACGGGCTATTTTGTGATAGGTTTGACAATGTGAGCTTAGCATTTAGAACAATAGCTGTAGTTGTTTCAATAGAAAAGACTATGTTTCACATGTATAGGTAGTCATGTAGAAACACCTACAGTGTAATCTTTCTCATTCCTGAATCACAACTCACAACTTTGTAAGAGAATGTTCTAGAATTTCGTAATATGTAGCCAATAAAATGTTTATTCGCGCTGACATGTTACCTTTGTACCACTAACCTTATAGCTGTATATTTCATGGTATAGCAAATCATTATATAAATGAGTATGTTTGATTTACTTTGGCATCTTTTGAGAATATCTGAATGGCTTTAGTGTACATTCATGTCATTTCTGAATCATAACTCACCATTTGGTAGGTCATTAGAAAAGGTTCATGACTGTTGTTCTAGAACCTTCTGATTAAGCGCAAAAGAAACATAAAAAGTTATAGTGAATAATCAGGTATCAAGCTTTTGTTTATGCTGACATGTTATTCTTGCACTACAAAGCTTATGAATGTATATCCAAAGTTATTCTATTGTATAAATGACGAAAAATAGAATTCACAAATTCTATTTGTAAATCTGTTGAAAAGACCTGGATAGTTTTACTTGTAAATAGTTTTTATTCAAAGAAAATATGAATGCAAATTAATTATATAGTGGCTTAATTCAGGATAGTCCTTTTACTTTGAGACAAAGAGAAGACTTAGAGAAAACCGTAATAATATATAATTAGATTCTTCTCTAGGCTTTCTCTATATTAAAATTGTATTTACTGCTCGCAAGATACAAAGTTTTTGATTAAAAAAGAAAAAAGTGACTGACTCATAACAAATACTAACAGAGAAATAAAATCTTGAAACATCATTGTTTTAAAATCTTATAAGTTTTTGTTGCAAAAACTGTCCGAAAAAACTCTAGTCACCCAATACTTGCTTTTCAATGCCAGTTTATGACCTCCTTATGTTCAGCTTCTTGCTGAAACAATTACAATAATCTCGATAAAAAAACTTTATTCATGAATTTCCTAAATTGTTCTTGTGAAGAAAAGGAGTATAGTTTTTTTGCTTTTTAATCATAACCAAAATGTGATTTAAATCTGTGTTGTCTCAAATGAATCAGATCTATAATTTTGAGTTAGTTTTTTAGCTCAAAGAATAAGAACCAACTTGTGTAACTAAGTTTAGTAGATCTTTGCAAATTAAAGAACCACATGTTATCATTTCAAAGGTCTAAAAATGTTGAGAGTTCAAACGAATAGGAATCCCTTCTTATAGCATAAGGTACATGTAGAATAAACTCTCTAGTAGAACTCTTTTATAGCATAAGGTACATGTAGAATAAACTCTCTAATAGAACTCTCTTATAGCATAAGGTACATGTAGAATAAACTCCCTAGTAGAACTCTTTTTCCTTTTTGTTGTCTCCTAGTTTTGCTAATCAATTTAAGAGAGAGGTAACTCTTTTTTTGTGAAATCTTCTATTTTTGTTTTTTCTTTGGAAATTTTAAATTAGGATTCTAAAAAGCACCATCTTGCTCTAAAATTGTTTAAAAAACTAAGTATGAACAACTACATGGCATTAATGTTTATTCTTTAAGCTAAATCTAGATATTATGTTACTATGAGTTTAAATAGTATTAGCTACAATTTTAATGCACATTATAATACCTTGTAATCATAGAATGATATTGACACAGTCTAAATAAAATTATTTAATTAAAAAAATGTGTGTTTATTTTCAACTTTAATTAATGACAGCTAACCAGTGATATACTAATTACAAAAAGTGTGTCTCCAAAATTAAGTTTCAGCCTTTAAACATAGCAGAAGCATTAATTTAACTTTTGCCTAATTAACTTAACTTTTTTGCTAAACATACATGTATTTTGCTCTTTCTGACAGAACCAAATTTTTCAAAAAAGCAATTGCTTGGTACACTCCTTATCTTTGGTGTAAAAACTAGATTTCCTGTCTTAAAGCTTCAATTAAATTTTCTTCAAATGTGCGGCAAGTTAAATCAGCAGAATAATCCCTGCCTTTGAAGAACAGATGACATTTTCAATGTTAATCAAACCAAAATATATTGAACAGGGCAAGCTCAGTATAATTTAGGTTAGTAAAACTGAATGCAAAAGAAAAATGATATCGTTTTTGCAGTTTGACCAGAAGGGAAATTAGAGAATCCACTCAAGTTGCATTGTTTCAGATGATTTGGTTCGTGTTTAATACTTGTATGTACACAATCCCGATCAACCAATGTTTGATAGTTTTCCACTACACTGTGAAGGTCACAAACAATTATGACAAATAGAACTTGGAGATCGTTAGTTAGACATTGTAAAGTAGTGACTCGATATCATGAAACTCATGGTTTAGTGGTATGTGCAATTCAGACAGAGATTGTGTAGCTATATTGGGACAGTGGCTATTATTAAAAATGACACTAAATCTGGCTACAAAAACATCAGAAGAACCATTAACAACAATTTATAAGCTGTTTGTTTTTGTTAAACTTTCTCCTTTTATTGTTTAAAAGAGATAACAGTGTTTAAACTAGGTTAAGGAATTTGATCTGTAGCTCAACTTTGGTCAGATTGACCTAATTTTATTGCTACATCTTGTTTTAATGATTAAGAGCATGTTAATAAATTTTTTAATTTTATAACATCAAGGTTTAGATTGTTGTTATAAGCTGATGGAAGAAATTTCAAACAAGTCAAAAAGCTTGCTAAATAGCAATGAGCTACATTTAATTTAATGTGTTTATTTTAAGTAATAGAAAAATAAGTAATTTAAGGAGTGTGATGAGTACCCAAAGCTAGTAAAGTTTCAAGCAGACAAAACTGTGATAAAAGTTTCTTACATAAAACTCCATAGACTACAACCTAAAACACTTGTAAGCTTAATTTATTGTATATGATTAACTGATTTGAGAGACATTGAATAAAAATGTGAACACGACATAATAAGCTCAAGTATAGAACAGATATATTGTTTTATAACAAGAACATTGAACTGTGTAGTACTGTCATGTGCTCATTCAAAACTATTCCTAACCAATAAACTTTATAGCTTTTTGAAATATTAGTGTTGAATGCAATTGATAAGTTAGATCAGCTAAATACTGTTTCACTGTAGCAAAGTTTTCTTTTGTCTTCATAGAATATCATTTGCTTAGAGTGCTTTTTAGTAATGGTATTGTTTGTAGGTTTACTTATGAAAGACCCACACTGAAATTGACTCAAAAGGAATGTGTCAAAAGCCATTTTTATATCACTATCTATTAGATAAATTGTTGATGTCAGTAATCCTGATTTTGGATTAAAACAGATCATCAAAAAACCATCACTATATGTAAGAGTGAAACTCTATGTGACCTTTGTGAATTTCTGTGATCGCCCGAAGAACTTAATTTATCTGTAATTGGATTGTAGTATATGACTGTTGCCTTTGGTTGCTTTTGATGCTGTTTGACTTTGAAGGAGCATTAAGGTCAGTACTCGAATTTTTTCTAAAATGAAAAATAAAAACAACTGGTTTATGCATACAATAAAAGGTTTTGGCTCAAAATGAAAGTTATCTACACTATAAATAAGACTTAGCAATCTAAACTATATATATATATATATATATATATATATATATATATATATATATATATATATATATATATATATATATATATGACTTAGCAATTTACACTAAAAGAAGACTTAGTAATCTACACTATAGATAAATAAGACTCAGTAATCTACAATATAGATGAAAGGACTTAGTAGTAGTCTACCCTATAGATGAATAAGACTTAGTAGTAGTCTACCCTATAGATGAATAAGACTTAGTAGTAGTCTACCCTATAGATGAATAAGACTTAGTAGTAGTCTACCCTATAGATGAATAAGACTTAGCAAATGACAGTTTTTATTAGACTTTTACAATTAAACCTTTACTAAATCCTAAACAAGTAAAAACTATGATACGATGAACAAACAAAAAGTATTGATAGCCTGTTATATTTAGCACAACCATATTGGTTGTCAACTGGTTGCCGGGTTGCCAGCATTAATAAAATTTTAACTCAAAAATGGGGAACTTGGCAAATTATAACTTTTCCAAAAAAAATATTAATGACTAATGTATTAATATTAAATATTAATATTTAATGATAAATAGTATTAATACTAAATATTAATATTTAATGAAAATAGAAATACAAATTTACTTGATGTGCAAGTGTAATGTTGAACAAAGAATAGAATATATCTTCCAAGTTTTCCATTTTAGAAAGAACTGACCAAATCTACAGCTAATGAAATAAGGCAGCAACAGGATGGTGCTAGATACTTCAACAATGATATAAATTAAATATTTGGTAGTAAATTCACCTGCTATCTAATACATACAACTTCTATTTAATACCTGAACAACTTTAATGAATAGTAAACTATAGTAAACTCATTGACAAATAAAAACTTTTTATCGGTTTGAAATTATCTATCAAGTTTTAAAAAGTGAAAGAGTAAACTATTTTGTAGTGGTAACATTATTCAGATTAAGAAGAAATTTGTTTCAATGATTTTGATTTTTATGTTCACCAAAGCCTTACTTACCCTCATCTTCCCTGTCAAACCTTTTCAGTGCAACAGTTATTATCAGCAGGATTACAATATGAGCAACAAGGCCGAGGGTGAACCAAACGTTTATGTTATTTTCTAAAAGTGGAAAAAAAATTACATGAATATTCCTGATTCTATTTGATAATAAACAGTTTGCTATATATAATAAATTTGTGTATACTGTACATGCATAGCTTTACTAGCCTACCTTTAACTTGTCAAAGATCATTAAATGAAATATGCATTGGAAAGCTGAGAGACATCTCTACCAGTTGTTATCTATTGCTTGTAATTATTCTATGATGATATTATAGCCTGTGCGTTGCTTTGCAATTTGTTAGAGCTTTCAATTTCTTTTATTGAATTCTAAAACTAGGTTTTTATGTGCGATAGAGAGGGAGTTATGAGTGGCGATCTATTGTAAGCCATGTTAAGATAACTGCAATGATGCTATCAAATAATATGCTATAAATATGCAAATTTATGTTACATAATAATAATTGCTCAATTGCTACAAATACATATATTTATTAAAAAATGACATGTGTGAACCATAGTTTTATTACATGCAAAAACAAAAATTAACGTTTTTTAAAGAAAAATATTTGGATAGTTTGGTGGATAGCTGCCTTCTGATGGTGGCTTTCGATGTAACAAGCTTTTTCTGATTGTCCGATACCTTCCACAATGTCTTCTGACCTTAACTCTTTTTTTGCACTGCTGAATGAGTCGACATTAGCGTCCAAACAATCTTTTGGGAGAGCAAAGCTTTTGCGCATTGCATTTAGCACAAACGCGATGCGTAAATGTTTTGCTCGCTTAACGCAACCTTCCCCCTGAAATTAGTCCCTCGTCTACCATCGTAAATGTAAACCGTGTTTGTATACATGTACTTTGGAGTATCAAGCCCAAGAGAATGATTAATATTTTTATGGTGTTGCTTTTAAAGTTTTGACAAAAAAATAACGAAAAGCATTGGAACTGGACAACAAGAGAATTAATTGTTACTGATGTACATGTAAATGATTCATTAATAATACTAGAAATTCCCGTGTCATACAGCCCACGACCAAAGTGATAATGGAAAAAAAAGGGTACTGCTGGTTGTTGAAAAAGTAGTGACAAAAGGTCAGAATTCCACAAAAAGAATTTTTTATTTAAATGTTGTAGGCTTCGCCTACAACATCTACTAAATAATTCTCTGAATCAGATGAGTTGTTGTTATTATTTTGAGTAGCGTGTTTTTGAACATTAGCATTTCATGTTGATGGTTGCTGTGAGGACCTTCTATTTCTCCTCCTCCTTAATAATTGGGAGACACGTGGATGGCCAGTGCGACGATGTGATATTCTGGGAGGTTGTATGTCCATAGTAGTTGTCAAGTTGTTTTGAAATGAAATTCAAAAGGTCAATTATATCAAAACAAAAGCAAAACAAAAGGTTGTATAAAAATCAGACCTAATCTACTACTATCTCAAACCTCTGTTTTACAACAATAAAATAAATATTAATTCAAGCTATAGGCCTAACCTACTGTACGTAATTTAACTAACAACAGCAATAATAAAATATGTTTATTATATCTCTGAAATGCAATATTAAAACTAAAATCGCAAACTGCTGTGTAATATACATAGTTTTAAAGTTGTGTTGGAAAGTTAAAAGTTGGTTGTGTTGAATGTAGAATGGTTTTGACAGCGATATGTAACAGAAAGCAAGCATTAGCATTAACTCGTCTGGAAGTTTTCTGCAAACTGGAGTAAAATAAAGAAATATTCTTGTCACAAAGGGGCATTATAGTTTGGCCCTAGCTTGTAGATAAGATGTAAAGAAATCTGGCTAATGTTCTAAATAATTTAATGAAACCTTCGATAATTGGACAAAAAACATAGGCTGATAAACTGTGTACCACATTTTCGTACCTGTAAATTGGTCTATGCCTCAAACGGTCTACGTTAATTAAAGAAACCTTTGGCAATTAGACAATGCAATCATTATATACTTCGATTTTGTAAATTCTAATGATTATTCTTATAATTAAATATTATAATTTTTTTATAAAATCAAATAATTAATTCGAATAATGAAATCGGCAAAAAAGAAACAATAACTTTTTAGTACTTCTAAGCTAATTACAGAAACCTTCGGCAGTTGAACAATTCCATAGACTGGTGAAATGTGCACGTTTTTCTCGTGAAATTTGGATGACTTAATAGTTATACTATCTGTTGCACGGCCTTATTGGCGTTTTGTTGGCCGGTCTTAATTTTGGTTGAAAAAGGTTTATCAAGTTTCTATTTCGATTTTAGGCCGAATTAATCTATTTATGTATCCGATCAGATGGGTTAGTTTTAGAATTTTTCGGTAACCTTTCAAAGACTTGGTAACATATTTAAATAGGTTTATATGTGTTTTGTATTATTATTATACTTGAATGACTCTGTGCAAAAATGGTTAAATTTGTTGAAGAAATTTTGGTACAAGGGTTTGGTAACGCAGTTAATGGATAATTTTTTTGGGAGTTGTGTGTACATATGCATTTATCATAAATCTCCCAAACCAATCGTTTCGCTCGTGTTTGGTCGTGGGAGGATTTTGTAGACAGTTTTCTACTGATCAATTGATATTATGGGTCCATGAAAATCAAATAATGTCCAAATGGTGGTCAAATGGAGGTAGCGTTTACTTACAGGTTTCACAGTATATATGAAAAGCATAGAATCAAAATTATGTTTGCAGCTTTGCAAAGATTTCACTAAAATTTTGTAAAAACACTTAGTCATCTTTGCTGGTCAACACAGAGCTTTATTACTGCATCTTTAAAACAGTTTTTAACACAGAGCAACCTTCAACTGCTTGACCTTGATTTATGCACATTTTAATAATACTCATAGACAACATAACAAAATCATTTTGTTCCTTCCAGAACTTTTTTGAGAGGATATCAAAACAGACAAGATATTTTCCGGACATGTTGACTTGGTTAGTTTTTTATTTCAAAATATTCCTCTGGAACAAACCTGGGATGATCACTACTGATCAATGCTTAGAGATATGGCTTTTAAATTGACACCAAGGATAAACAAATATTGATTTGATGTCAATACAGTCAACTGTACGAATTTTTTTGCTATTTAATTTTCATACCTTTTGTTTGCGACAATGGTGCTATTTCTTTTTCTTCTCTAGTTGAAACTGTAAACAAAAATAATTAATTATAAAATAAATATTAAATATTTCCCAACTTCAAAATCAATGTTTATGGGCTCTTGAGATTTGCAGCTCTCAACAAACAGCAATACTTACGTGTTTATAAATAATAGATGTGAGCAAAACAACGAAAAGTTTTCGTTGTCCAGCTCCCATTTGCCACCTGCCTTTAGCGCTATGGAGTTACACACCCTTGGTACAATAGCTACAAATAACCTTACGGCATTCCCTCCCACCAACACTTGTGTGCCAGTGAAAAACCACTTAGCAGCCTACACTGCTACTACATCATCTCTGTCTGCCTATAACATTACACGTTTAAGGTTTCCGGGCAGCAAAAGGCACCATGTCTCAGTTCAAGCGTTTTGTCTTTTTTTGCTACCTGAAAACCTTTTCACTGCTTTATCTATATATATATTTTTGGAAAGTTTGTCATTTGTATTTCTGTTGTTTGTTCTGTGGTCTGTCCAGCTATAACTATTGGAATTTTGGAATTAAAACTTTACATGCTGCTAGACTTGAGCTTACAAAGATTGCGACCACAGTTTTGCAATCCAGTTCTCTAACCATGAGAGCACAGAGGCATTTACAAATTATGACTTTTACTACACAATGTATACATAATTTTTTGTTTGCACACCAAAAATGACAAATTAATTGAAACTCTATGAGCCCTTTTAGCTCTATGAAATGCTATGCTTTTTGTCAACTTTTGTTGTAGGGCTAAATTGCTTTCAGTAAAACTATTTCAGCAAAAGATTCTCCCAAAATTACTGTAAAATTTGTCGATTGTTGGACTGATTATGACAAAATAACGATTTTTGTTAGCTTTCGTCAGTTTGTTTAAATTGTAATATTACAAAGTCATCTGTTTCGTGGTTTACATACTTGCTATTTTTTCACTTCCATATTTATTTGCTTTTGTAATTTATTTCAGCTGCTCCGAAGACTTTTTCCCAGCCACACTAAGTTTTTTAAAATTCTGATAACAGTGCATTAATCTATAAGTATTTCCATGCTAAATGACGTGTTAATTTGAATACTATGAATTCTATTAACTCTATGAAACTTGATGCTTTTTCCGTCCTCGCTCTATTAGAGCTAACTTGTGTTCAGCAAAACTTCATCAAGACAATCTTTCTCTAAATTAACATTTGGCGAGTATATCTCAGCTCAGCATCATCTGTTATAGTAAAAACAAGTTCTTAAACAGATAAGTGATAAAATTTTAGTTAAAAGTTTACTGAAATGCGGACTAAAACTTTTCTGAAGTATGTTTTTATTAAGCTAAATTCATATAAATTAGACCCAGTGTATATGTTACATGCCTGTCTTGATTAAGAACTCCGCACGTAGTACATTGTAATGTTACATTTTTTGCAGATCATACAGGCAAAATGCACTGAAGTTGTTTTAGGTAGCCATAGTTACTAAGGTTAACTTATTGTTTTGTTACTATTTTTAATGATGATGATTTTAATGATTTCCAATTAACAGTGATTGCATTTCATGCAGATAATTACTATGGATTTTTATACCACTGTACCTGTCTATACAATACTTTCACCTTATGATGCTAGGACTAAAACGAACTGAAATCATATAACCGTATACCCAACAATTTTCTTTGTAATCATAGCAAAACAGACTTTATTTAGCCATTACTTACCGATGACTTCACATCTACATTTAAAAAACTTTTACAGTTTTATTTTTCCTTCTAATTTATTTCAAAAAAACACTTTTTTCATGATATGAAATTTAAAAGTTGTAGCTGTTTGAACAAGTTTGAACAACTTTACAATTGTTTTATTTTTGTTTCTAATTTATCTAAACTTCACAAATATATCTTTTCATAATATGAAGTTTATAAGTTAGAATGGGAAAAGCTGTATATGTTAAATCACAATAAAATTTCTGTTCAAAAGCGTTTTGATTCTTTTATTACCTGGGCAACGCCGGGTAATATCATCAGTGTATAGCATCAATGAGGGTTATTTCCATAACTCTCATTGATGATATGCTAAATATTGGTTTCTTTTAAAAGTTTCTTAATTTCAAATAAAATCATAGTAGCAATAAAATAATCAAAATTAAGTTATTGCATTATGATAAAACCTACAATCTAAAATTAGACTCACTTTAATTAAATTTATTTATGGTGCTCAAGCAATTTACATAAACAATAATTATAGCAAAGAAAATTTATACCTTGCCAACAATTGACCGTCAAAAAAAATCAGCAAAGATATATAGGATCAAAGTGGTTTTTTGTTAGAAATGCTTCCTTTAAATGACCGTAAAAGCTTAATTCATTGTAATGTTTTACACTGCTCTTATAATAGTAAAAATGTATTGAAATCAATCATTAACTTCTAAAGATTTTTAATTAGGTAAAAGCAGAAAAAAAACCTATATTTTAACATCTATCAAAATAATTTTTTGACAAAACTATTGCAAGCACTTTTTTTTTCAAGTCAAGTTTTCTATGGCTGTTAGGATAGCTTAAGCATTTACTTTCTGCTCTTGAGTGAGTTGTTGACCATTCTGCAAACTTCACGGTTTCAGTTACTACAAACAAAATTTACAGAAACAAAAATAATCAAATCATGCAAAGGAAATCTGATGAAAATCAAACTACACATTTAGTTACAGCTAATAAGTTTGTAGAAATGAACGAATATGGAGTAGCAAAAAGGAGATATAAGAGATCAATACAGACTTCTAACCAGAAATAAACTCAGACCGTGTATAAACATTGAGTTATTTTTACCTTCAGTACCCTCAGTTTGGTTCAAGGTAGTATATTGTGTCATACTTTGCTTGTAGCACCCATAAAACTCTAGTCTTAAACATACTTCCAGTGTTGTCTCTGATACTGGAATTATTCGTACTTTCTTAGCTCTAAGTTGTGACTTTGTATCAAAGTATTTTATCTCTTTTGCATTTGTGGTACCAACGAAGACCTACATAAAAAATTACTAGTTAGTTTACTAGCCATAGAAAAAAATAGGTTTATCAAACTAATATAAAAAAAAGATCAAAAATTATCTGTAAACTAGAAATTCCACTGTCATACATCCCACAACCAAAGTGATATCGGAAAAAAGAAAAGGTACTGATGGTTGAGAAATGCAATATTAGCAGTCAAATGGCACTGCAATGCAATCAGAAATCTGCAATGGTATCTGTAATGTACTGGGTGTTATTATATACAACAAATAGCAATAATGAAAGGAAAAGATTATATGTTTATATCTCTCCCCCTGCAATAGGAGAAATGCAATATTGGCCAATATTAGAAGTAAAATGACTGATATTATTAGAATAACAAATATTATTAATATAGTAATAATAGAAAACCAATGCACAATTTTGTTTACATTTCAAAACGTCATAGCTAACAATATCAAGAAGTTGTGATATTTATATAGGTTTTTAGAAAAACTGTACTACGTAGTCATTGTTTTGTAGTCATCCAAACTTATAATTAATTATTGTAATAATCTCATAAGAATCGTTAGGAAAAAATATCATCATAATTTCAATTACTTACACCGCATTGGACATCAGTTAGAATACCAAAGTACTCAAAAGTGTCTAAAATGTCAGTTACTTTGAAATCGGTAAAGATGAAACGATTTCAGTACTCCTATGTTAATTACAGAAGCCTTCGGCAATTCGACAATGCTATAGACTAGTGAAATGTGCATGGTATTTTTTCGTGAAATGCGCACGACTTAATCATTCTATTTTCTGTTGCTCGGCGTTTCAATTTTCAGTCTTAACTGTAATAAAAGTAAGGCTTAGCAAGTTTTAATAACAATTTTTGGCCAAATTAATCTGTCTATTTGTGTATAATCCGTTCAGATGGGTGAGTTTTAAGATACTGTCAACACCTTTCAAAGACTTGGTAATATATTTGAATAGGTTTATATGCGTTTTGTATTGTTATTATACTTAAATAACTTTACAAAACGATAGTTAAATTTGTTGATGGGATTTCAAAACGAGGGTTTGCAACATTGTTGATGAATAATTTTCAAAAATTGTGTGCACATGCATTTATCATAAAAACTCTCAAACTTAGCTCCGCTCATTTGGTCGTGGGATAATAGCTATTTTTTTCTACTGGCCAAACTGTGAAACAAATGCATAACTGAAGACCTTAAGTTCATGTTGTTACTTGAAGTTAATCTTGAATTTAATACAATAATTGTAGTACAATATAGTATAATAAAAAACATAATAAAATTTATTGCAATGAAATATGACATAATATGTTATGCAATAATATACTACAAAATGATGTATCACAATACAATAAAATATAAAATCATATAAATTTAATAAATTAATTACATTTACCAATTTAATAATTAATTTAATTAGTTATGTATTTAACAAATAATTAATAATTATTTATTAAATAAGTAATTATTAGTTATTTGTTTAATAAATTATTGATCCATTAATTATTTATTAAATACTTAATAAGTTAACTTAGTAAATAATTTAATAAAATTGAGCATATTATAACATGATATAATATAATTTTCTATTCTACCAACCGTGCATATAACATGCTACTTCTAATTAATATATCACTTACTTTAAACAAAAAAGAGTCTAAATTCAGCAGATCGTGTTTTATAGGCAAACATACTTTCATCTTATTTAGTGTAAAATGGTTCCAGATACCAGTTTCTTCTCTCCAGTAGTCTATTGAAAATTTTGGTACAAATCTTGTTTCTCCGCCATCATTAAAATCTCCACCAATCTCCACTAATGCTATAGTAGCTAGGTGTTCGAAATCCACCTGTGAAAAACGTTAGTCAATGATTAGCAATGATTTAGGACACTTGATAGTGTTATATGTGTGCAACTCCGTAAAGCAGCCAGACCTTTGTGTGCTTGAAATTGTATTGGTATTGCCATAGTTGTATGTATGTAATTAAAGTAACTTTGTGTTATTTTGGAATCACCATGTAACATCTATAATTTACAAGTACAAACATGTACTTAATTCCTTGTCCTTAATAAACAAACATAACTCACTTTCAAGATTGATTTCTATAAATGGTGACACGCTACTATCCTATCATGATGTCATACAATCACTTTATTAATATATATTATTACACTGTACACGTTTATGCTAAATAGTGAAATATAATGTGTTTGATACTCTACTGTAGAGTGATTGTCATTAACCTGAATAAAACAAAACATTAATATCTTTCACTGAAATCTATTTGAGGTGGAAAAATTGAGTGCACTTTGTCATCTGACATCAAAGCCAGCTGTTGCTGACTTATAAATATTTTAAATTTGTGTACAGTACATCGATTTGTTTTGGTCTTGGAATCAAAAGGCGTATATGTTGTATGAAGGGGTATAGGAAAATATAGTAGCTATACAATGCAAATCTCCCAGTAAAGTAGTTTATATATGTACTGTACATATTAAAAACTAGTAACAAAATAGTATAGCAGCCATAGTAACTATGGTTATCTATCCAGTGGTTATGATCAGCAATAAAAGGCAACATTACTGTGTATATTAATGTTTTGACTTCTCACCTTCGAGATAGATGTAGTTGCAAGTGATAAAAGTGAGACTTGGACAGCAATGAATTTGACAATCTAAATTTTGTTATGCTATGGAAGAAACTTTGAACTTACCTTAAACAAATTTATCTAAATGAACACACCCTTTTAAATCTAAGGTGTAATATATTAATAAAGTTAACGTTAATTTTGTTATTGTCTTAATTTTTAATACCTTTTTTCGGCTTGGGTCTTTCTGCTTCTCTTTTACTATTACTTTTAGCCGACCTTATTACAACTTGTTTTCAAACTAATTCAAGAAAAAAGATCAAGTGATGATGTTTAGATTTGATATTAGGCAGTAAATGTTGATGTCGTATGTACGATTGATGAAATGCCATATAAAAAATAGCCAAAAGATTTTTGTGCTTTTTATAGTAAAGCAAAAAAACTGTAAAATGTTGATGCCATAACTAGAAGTCCATTGTATGCCAAACCTTCAAACAATACAAAAAAAAACCAATCAGTGTTGGTTGTCTGTTTGGTATCAAGCCAGTTATAATACAATTTTAAGTAAATTTAAGACTGTCCTCGTCGGGGATATGCCAGAAGAAACTGGGCCTGTCCTCGATGTAGCCGGAAGCAGGGCCAGCCAGCAACTAGCCTGTAAGGATAGCCTAGCAAACCTCTGAGTTAGCAGATGAAAGACTAATCTTCTATCGAGCTTGTACTAAAAGAACCAACCCGCTACCGAGTTGGCAATCCCGGAAAAGAGGCAGATCCTGCCTGTGATCATGATATATAAGGAGCCTGACAATCAGAGAGGGAGGCAGAGCACGAGAATGCCTCACTATGTTCAGCTTTTGTGGCGCATCAATTAACTGTATTCATTTTTATATTGCACAAATATAAGTATATATATCTTGCCATAGTATATCTTGATATACATATCTTGTCAAATATATTGTTTTTATACCCAAAGTGATTTGGTACTCAATAGAGCAGTAAAGTGTTGCAACAGATTCTTTACCGTAGCTCATATATAAACATCAGTCTATATTTGATTACATATACTACTTTCTATTAAACCTAGACATTGTTTAAACCATACAAGTAACATACAACATATCAAATATTTTTGCTAATTGTAATTGAAATAGCTCATCTAAAAGTGAGTTTATTCTGGCATAATAACTCCAGGTACAAATATTTTCAAGTTAGTTGTTAGCAATTTTTACCAGATTGAATTCAATGTTTTACTAGTCCTTTGTAATAGTTTGTGTTTCAGTTGAGAAACAAGTGGTTTACTTGCTGGTTTATATATATATTTCCCAAATTATGTCGTTTGTCTGCATTCCAAGTATAGCTATTATAATCTTGATATTAAAATTCCACATTCTGGTAGATTTGAACTCATGACAAATTGAACAATTTGACTAATTCGACTAATTACTTATCCGCATGCTCTACCACCGAGCTAGAATGGCTACCAACTAAAATGGCTACCAACTAAAATTGTTTTCATTTATGGCATAAACCATGCACATGCTAACTATTTCAGCAGGGCGCCCACGTGTTACCACTCAGTTGTTCAGAATTATTTTGGTCCCAAAGTTTATGAAACGCGATCCTTCTTTATCTTTTTTATTAAAGCTAATAATTTATCTCAAACTTAAAATTTAGCGATTTTTGAACTGCTTATATACGATACCATTAGATATATGTTGCATCAACATTTTGTGGTTTACATACTTGCTATTAATTTTACATCTACATTTAGTTTGTTACTAATTTATTCCAGCTGCTCAGAAGACTTTTCCCGAGCTACATTATGTTTTTTGGATTCTGATTTGGTATCTTGCGCTCCACAATCATTGAATACAAACAAAATATTTGTTTGTTGAAAAATCTGTTTACATTATTCCTTTTAGTTCAAATCGGAGCATCTTTCTTTGTATGAAGATTTTATTTTATATTTTGTATGAATATATATACATATATATGTATATTGTATTGTCAAATTCAAAGTTTTGATGCAAAGCCTCTGCTATAACAGTAACATTTTTTACGCACACACACACACTCACACACACACGCACGCACGCACGCACGCACGCACGCACGCACACACACGCACACATACACGCACACACACACACACACGCACACACGCACACGCACACACACACGCACACGCACACACACACACTCACGCGCGTAAACACACACTTCTATGCACGAGTTGTTATTATTAATTTATTAATTATTGAAAGTTTTTAATTTGTTTTCTCAGTTAATTAATTGTATCATTACCAAATCATTTTTTATTGGAATCATAGCAAATTTGACTTAATTTAGCTATTACTTGGTAATCATTTCACATTTAACCACTTTTATAGCTGTTTTATTTTCTTTCCCAATTCATTTGACCTTTACATAATATTTTCCCCATAATATAAAGTTTAAAAGTTCCAGTTGTTTGAAAAATTTTGAAGACCTTCTCAGTTGTTTTATTTTTATTATTAATTTATTTAAACTGCACAAAACATTTTTCTCATGATATGAAGCTTGAAGGATAGAATGGTAACTGTTGCTATATGTAGAATAAACAAAGTTTTTGTGCAAAAACTTATATTACCCAGTCAACGCTAGGCATTCATCTAGTAATAATATAGTTTTTAACATTAAAATATATGTTATATAATAATTTTGTTCTAGTATTACATAACTTTATATAATCCTATGTTAGTAAAAATAAAAACAAGTAACTTGAATGCAAGTGTAGTTTAATACAAAAGCTTCTGCTAAAACAATCTTTAAAAAAATTGAAAGCTCGCTTTTGGCAAGTATTCTAACAGATTGATTATTTCACTGGCATAACAAACATCAGCGTGTTTCTTTTATGTATCATGTTTAAAATAAAACCTAAGGAAATAAAAAAATATATATAAGTATATATAATATAATATAATGATAAATAACATATAAAATGTATATAAAAATATATATACAAAGAAAAGAAGAGCCATGTTTTACAACTACCTGTATCCATTCATAAGTGTCTGCACTTATAGGAGATGCAGGACACCAAGACCCTTGATAACTGCTGTCGTTAGTAATCCTTCCAAAGATAGCCTCATGACCAGGCAGAGCAGAGGTACTTGATAATGAAGAATTCTGTATCTCTCCTGACCCCATGCCAAGTTCTCTTAATGGACATTCTCTGTCTAAGGATTGACCAATATGAATTAATTAATAATTGAGGCCTTGGATGGTTTAAATAATTACATTAAGTTTACGCTCATATCTAGAACTTGATGGAGACTTTAATACATTATAATAGGCTAAACTATGATTTAGTACAAGAAACCAAAATTTAGCTATAAAATAATGTGGTATAATATAACAAGATATAGCATATTACAAAGTATATTACATATTAAACATGACATTTTTGGCATTATTCAAAACAAACAATACTGCCTTTACACTGTTGTTGCAACTCTGTGGAGATGTAATTGCAATGTGTCAAATGCAAATAGCATAACCCCAAAATGCTGCAATGTTGCTACACAAAATTTTGAATACTTACATCTTGATAAATACATTTACTGAGCAAGATTTAATTCTCAATTGAGTGAAACAAATTGTTTTTAATAACCCAAAGATTAGGCAAATTTTACAAAAACTATCGAACAAAACTAAGGAAACCGTTTTCTTGTTTTCTTAAGTTCAAAGCTTTGGTCATAGTCAAGATGCCAGGCTTTTGCTACAGTTTAAAGCAAAAAGTAATTTTTCATGTGTAATAAAACTGAGTTATAGACCTCAATTTATAGAAAGCCCAGTTAGATAATAGCTTGGGAGATATCAAATGGTATGCAAAAAATATGGAACTTTATATCTCTTATAAAAATGATATTTCAAATTTTGTAAATTTATATTGAAAAACAAGTTACATAAATAAACCATGTTTAAAATACTTTCAGAAACTGCAATGGAATCATTTAGAAAGTTTCTTTAACTAGTTTCTTGGCTTCTGTCACCAGTTGCAATCTGATTGTTGCTCTCATTTTTACTCAAGTCAGATTTTCCCCACTTTATAATGTATTTTTTGCTGTTTTCTGACTCAAAATCTTGCTGATCACTTCTGACCCAGTTGAAATTGGCGTCTAAACCATATGTTTAACAGAGCAAGAACTTGTACACGTAATCATATTGAATAATTTTTACATAAAGGTGGAGAATCTTGTGTCTAGCAAGGCACAAAGATTAGCCGTTAAATAGTGTTACTCCAGCCAATAATAAATTGCTGTAACAAAAATTAACAAACAAATAAAATAATTTTAAAAGATTCATCAAAAAGTAAATCCATTGAGCAGCATCGAGACTGGTCTATTCGTCACTGCCTCTTCAAGCAAGACTTTTTGGTTTAATATGCAAAAAGTTGAGCTTAGGTATAGATTTGGTTCTATTTTGAGTATAATTTCTGTAATTAAAACTGCTACATCAGCAGTTCCATTTTTGTGGGTAGTTTGGAAAACTAGTGATACATGTCGAAATGTGTGTTTTGGCAAGTGACCTACCATCACCTGAAGCATATGAAGGATTGTTACCAGAAATCAGAATCTCAGAGACACAATTTCATGCAAAACTACCAAATCATCTTGTAAAAAATCACAAAGTTTATTGAATTTGTGGCTTCTTCTTTGTGGCCACCAGACAGGTTAAATAAATTTGGCTATCTCACTTTCTGAAAATTTAGGAAAGCTACTTGATTAAGCTTTCCCTATCTTGAAATGTCTGTTCTAAAATCGTTTAAGCACTGCAAAATGCCAAACTTGTGGAATTTTAATATGATTGTCAAAAATCATCACAAGAAAACTGAATTTGCAATCAAATAAAGGATGCAATAATACAGCGTGCAACAAAAATCGCATATAATTAGCCCAGCCAGACCTCACATAACTGATAACAGGAAATGAAAATTCATCATGCTTCTGACATAGTTTAAACTAATTTAGATGAAGGGATGATGTGGTGTGACAAAATTCCAGAGTATCAACAGTTTGACTTTTTCCATAAGCATAATGTAGCTCTAGTGTTTGAACCTCAAGAACATGACAACTCAGCAGCAATAATTATCTGTCATGTGATCAATGCAGTAGTGAAACCTTATTGTGTGTCTTCTATACCCTTGAATACTGGCTGGATTTTCCTAACTCCATCTCATTCAGTAGTGAGATCATGTACTTGCTATCAATTTTTATGATAACTTTCCAGCCCAAAATGTAATCAAGAAAACATTTATAAGGCCACATTAAACCTTAAGCCTGTTGCTCTATAGCGGCATACCACGTTTTGGTCTCAATGTATGCTAGAGAAGCTGAGAATACAAACCGAAGATAACAGATCTTGAATGCAAGTCAGAACGGCACCAATACACCAGCCCACCGATGTTTTAGAAGTTTATTTTTATTTCAGCAAAAGTTTGTTTCAGTCCTTTGTCACAAATTCTTACGCAACAACACATGCTACGGAGCTGTGAGTTCTCTAAGCGTTGTACATGTACTAAAATTGCTAGCCCAAAAGGCAGGACTCAAACACTACAAATGTCTTTAAACAAACTCAGGTATAACAAAATATTCCTTGTCATGAACCAACTAAGAGTTAGCCTGCATACCGGAGACAGTTATGACTTGACCAAGAAATTTTATGTTGCAAAAAAAATTGCAACTGTTGATGTTTACAGTCGTACCAGTATTCACAACCTTACTTCCATTGGCCAAAACTCTGATACAATGCTTAGCAGCAGACTTCCTCCCTGTTCATACATAATCAGTGTAAACCAATATGATATTGATGCCACTAAAGACTCAAGTTGTAACCTTGAATTGCAGCTCCAGACTAAAGAATAATCAAAATGGTAAGAAATTGAATGCAAAACTACTAAACAGAAACAGAAATCTGATTAACTGCTCTGCTTTAAAAAACAAAGTTTGCTCAAACTAAAAATAATTTGAAGAAAGCTATACACAGTGCCTTTTTTAGGGTTGAAAAGGATTGACTTAATAAGAAACCAAACTGTAAATTTATCGTTGAACCTTTTTGATTCCAGTGAAACCAGCGCAAACACAGACCCTTTTTTATGGCTTTGGAAACAACTACACTCAGGAGTTGGCAATCGGTAGGACCATGAACAGGGAATGCAACACCTGCTCATGCAATGAATTTCTCTCTTGATTCTGTCAGATGACAACATTTGCTACATGAAATATTACTTTGTTTAGCGGTGTCACCAACTTCCAAATTGTTTCTTTTTTGTTTGAGCATATGCATGTTAGGATCTTTAGAGACAAAAACAACTACATAAAGTTTATTAACACAAGACCTACAGGTTTTAGCTAAATATTTGATGATCTTATCCATTTTTTCTGGTTGAATAGCCATGTTAACGGTAACCTTTCAGTCAGGGGATGCAGATGTATATTCATCATCTAACGTTTTACAGTTGCACTCAGTTTCAAGGATGCCAACTACTAATAGATCTCTTATAAGCTCGGATTTACTCGAAAACTCATTACTATCTGCAATGTCAGTAAAGACAAACATATTGTTTGCCTGTTGCGCCTGATTGCTGACTAGGCCTAAAAACTCAGCCTAAGCCGTGTGAGTGTGTGTGCATGTGTGTGCGTGCGTGTGCATGCGTGCGCGTGTGCGCGTGTGCGCGTGTGCGCGTGCGCGTGCGTGTGCGTGTGTGGTTGTGTGTGCATGTGCATGTTTATTTTATCAACAAGCTACAATAATACATGCCAAATCTCAAATTTGCTTTAGTTTCACAGATATAAAAACATAAGTAATAATGCCAAAATCAAATGATTTGCTAAAATATTGAAATGTGCATTTTAAAAATTGGCATATTACTAAATTCTTGTAATAATTCTCCTGAATGTGCAAAACACTATTTTGAGGTAAAACATATCTCAGGAAGTTGAACAACAATCAACTGCTTAGTTGAATGTCAACTTAAACAAAGGCTTTTGATGGAAAGAATTATTTTAAAAGGTATTCTGGTGCTTGCTATATTAATGCAGTATTCATTCCTACAGTAACTATTCTAAGCAGTACATAATTGATGTCTTACAATTACAATTTTTATAAAATAGGGTGTAATTTAAAGGCAGTATAATATTAGAATTACTCAAAAAAATTGGTGCATGTCTGCGATGTAATTGATATTAACTGCAACATATATCATAAAATGTGATGCTTATTACAAATGAGGTTAGTTGAAAAATTCAAACGTTATAGAAAAAAATGAGGAAAATTTTTTCATTATTTTTTGTTTTTTATTTCTCATTTGTTGTTGGTTTTTGTTCTATTACTCAAAACAAATTTTTCCACGACTAAACACGAGGGAAGTGATTGTTTTGGAGCTTTATGATAAATGCATGTGCACACAACTCCCAAAGAACTATCCGTTAACAAACCCTTGTACCAAAATCCCATCAAAAAGTTAACCATTCTTGTGTAGAGTCGTTTAAGTATAATAATGATACAAAACACATATAAATATATTTAAATATGTTGCCAAGTCTTTGAAAAGTTGACGCAATATCCTTAAACTAACCCATCTGATCGGATTATACATAAGACAGATTAATTTGGCCTGAAATCGCTATTGAAACTTGACAAAGCTTTTTTAATTAAAATTAAGACCGGCCAACGAAACGCCATATAAGACCATGCGGCAGAGAGTAGAACTATTAAGTTGTGCACATTTCACGAGAAAATGTGCACATTTCATCAGTCTATGACATTTTCCAATTGCCGAAGGTTTCTGTAATTAACGTTGAAGTACTGAAAAGTAATCGTTTCTTTTTTGCCGATTCTACCGGACTCTGACATTTTGGACACTTATAATGAGTACTTTAGTATTCTAACTGATGTCCAAAGCAGTGAAAGTAAAGGAAATGACGATGATATTTTACTAACGATTCTTATTCGATTATTTCAATATTTAATTATAAGAATAATTATTCGATTTTATGAGAATATTATGAGATTTAGTTATAAGAATAATCATTTGAATTTACAAGTTTGAAGTATATAGTGACCGATGGTGTGCAATATGTTACTGCTATTATTTTTCTAAATACTTTGTTGATGATACTGCGACTGTGCTCAATATCCCGGTACTTCCAAGCCATTTTTAATATTTGCAAAATTAAGTAATAGGCCTACATTTTCTTATAAGTATACATCTATTTCTATGACAACCAGCTAAAATCTGTTTAAATTTTTAAATTCAGCATAAATCTTTAGATATAAATACAGAAATCTAGATAAATATCACAACTTCTTGATATTGGATGCTATGACCAATTGTATACAGCCCCCCAGCCTGTGTATATTGCACCGCAGCTTGCTATTTTATTTCTAATATTGCATTTTTCCTATTGCAGGGAGAGATATAAACATATAATCTTTTCCTTTCATTATTGCTGTTTGTTGTATATAATAACACCCAGTACATTACAGCTACCATTGCAGTTCGCCTCCTGCACTGCAGTACCATTTGACTGCTAATATTGCATTTCTCAACCGGCAGTACCCTTTCTTTTTCCATTATCACTTTGGTCGTTGGCTGTATGACTGGGAACATTCTAGTCTAACATCTTGAACTTTTTAATAGCTGACAAGCATTGTTAAAAGCATAAATCAGAGCAGTACCTGGAACTGTAATATCTTTCATGTCATATCTAGACCAGGTGTGGTGACTCTTTACTCTTGCTTTAATTATGTAAGTGCTGCCAGCTATTCCAGAGAAAGGGAACGCTATTTCAATTTTTCCTACAAAACATACCAGCTTGGTCAGCAATTCGTAATAGTTTTGAATAGCTTTGAAAGAAAATCTGCGCCCAGACTTACCCAGAAATGACTTCAAATATAGTGGTGCTCTTTATTTGTAAGTAATAAGTATATGGTCATATGAGCTTTGATGACTCATATGATACGACAGCATTTGAAAGCAAGCAAACACATTCAGTTCCACTCATCTTTAAATGATTTTGAAATTTTATTCCAACAATAATGAGCAAATATAAAGTAAAATATATGTCAAAGCTATATATATATATATATATATATATATATATATATATATATATATATATATATATATATATGTATATGTATATGTATATATATATATATATATATATATATATATATACATATATACATATATATATATACATATATATATATACATATATATACAGTCAAACATGGATAACTCGCCCACGGATAGCTCGAACACATGGTTAATTCGAACGATTTCTTTGGTCCGTTCCCACGTAATGATAAATTGCTATGTATAACTCGAACTTAACACTGTTAATTCGAACTGTTTTTTGCCCAACGGCTACCGAAACGGTTGTTATCGCTTTAGAAAATCACTTTATTCAAAGCCATAGAGCTAAACCTCATCTTTTCGTAATTCATAATCGTCGTTATTACCACCTTCGGCAAAATATTTTTGTCAACGACTTTTCTAAAGGTTTGGTGAAATTTGATTTATATGATGAATAGCACGGGCTAGCCGGGTCACGCGTGCAAGGATTTTCGGCACGCACATACAGAACGAAAATCGCATGTTGTTTTTGTTTTGTATGTGCGTGGCGAAAATCATTGAGTGCGTGGCGTAACCCAGCTAGCCCGTGATGAATAGTTTTCCGACGTTGATTCCATGTTGAATCAACGTTGGAATATTGAATGTTTAAAACGTCTTAAAAATTGTTGTAATTAAACGTATATGTTGTCTTAGCTACAAAACACTATTCATCGTTCGACCTAAACACAGAATACGTGTGTACATTCAATAAGTATCTATTAAAAAAGCGTGAGTGATATAGAATGTACGTAAAACCTCGTAAAACTTCTAATTGAACTGCCTCGGAGTGTTGCTCTTAACGAATCCCAGGTAAAGTAAGGTAATCTTTGCATAAACTTCAAGAAAAAACGGCAAAATTGATCGTGGGTAAACCCTCAAAAGAAAAAAATGTCTTTTCTTTTGAGCATTTCAACAACGATCAAGTTTTGCCAATGGCAATCTAAAAAATGTCCTGGCAATAACTTCACCTCAAACAATGAACCAATCTCAAGTGATAGAAAAATCTCTATACTTTTTGATAAAAATGTTTTAAACTTTACATTAGAAGCATTTAATTCGAAACAAGCCATTTGTGCTTTTGATTTATATTATAGTTTGTATATGTACATGTATCTAGTAATAAATAAGTAAATACATGGACTTGTGACAGTGCTCTGATAACTTGAACGCTCTGATAATTCGAACACTTTTGCTCGGTCCCGTGAAGTTCGAGTTATCCATGTTTGACTGTATATATAAATTGTTTCCTCACCCCGGATACCCCGTATGGGTGGTAAATTCTGCTCTAACTCGGGTCTCCTACCAGAGACCTGGGAGTTTGAGCACTCGCCTCAAGATCTTAGCTGTTCCCAATAGCGCACTTTTCTGCAACTCACCTGAGTTGATTGCTGTTGGTATTTGGGCAAGCCACATTTGATGCGCCGGTGTTATTGCGCCCAGTGCCCCAATGACTACTGGGATTACAGTTGTTCTTACATTCCAGCATTTTTCAATTTCTTCTCCAAAAGGGAGATATTTCTCTACCTTTTCTTTTTCTTTGCTGGCTATATTGTAGTCATTGGGTACTGCTATATCTATTATAGTAGCCCTCTTGTTCTCCTTGTCTACCACCACTATATCTGGTTGGTTTGCTAGGACATGCTTGTCAGTTCGGATGTAGAAGTCCCAGAGGATCTTAGCCCGATCATTTTCATTGACCTTACCAGGAGCTTCCCACCAGTGTTGTGGTTTATTAAGGCTATACTCATCACATAGACTTCTATACACAACACCTGCGACATGATTATGCCGCTCAGTGTATGCGTTCCCTGCTAGCTGCTTGCATCCACTGATGATGTGTTGGATGGTCTCAGGTGCATCTTTGCACAGTCTGCATCTAGGATCGTCTCTAGTGTGATAGATTTTCGTTTGGAGTTGCCTTGTTGGGAGCACTTGCTCCTGGGCTGCCATGATTAGCGACTCTGTATTGGCCGTTAGGTTTCCTTTGTTCAGCCACATATATGTCTGGTGAAGATCGCCAACCTTAGATATTTGTTGGTGGTAAGCACCATGAAGAGGTTTCGTGTGCCGGTCAATTTTCTCATCATCAGGGCGTAGGTCCGTTGTAAGAGCAGCCGATTGAAATTCAGCTAGCAACTTATCTGAGATGGCCATGGAGGCTGCATATGCTTTGATGCTTTGCTCCTCCTCTTTCACTGTCTGCTGTACACGAGATATATATATAGGATATATATATATATGTACATATATATGTACATATATTATATATATACATACATATATATATTTATAGATATACATATATAAATATACATATATATATATATATATATATATATATATATATATATATATATATACATATATATATATTTATATATGTACACATTTTTATAAAATGTTGACGATTTTTACCAGGAGATGTTTGCATTATATAACTACAATAGTCTCTAAACCCCTACATACAAACTTTTCCCCATACAATGCTAACTCTGGAACGGATCAACATCATATTCTAAGGGTGCTCTAAAATTTATTAATGGGTATTTTTTGTAATACTTATTTATTAGTAATAAAACTTGAATTTAAAAGTTAGTAACACATTTATTTCAAACTCAGCCAAAATTCTGCCAACGTTTGCATTATTACTTTGTTTTAATTTTCTCTCAAAAGAGATAAGATGTAGGCTATACATAAAACTAGTAGTTTCAAGTAAGTCCAGTTGGGAGCTGGGATACGCTCGGCTACTTTTGGGCCAAAAAGAGGGTCAAAAGAGAAAGTAAAGCCATTCTATTAAAAAAGGATCAGAGAGAATTAAAATATGCCCTGACTAATTTTTTGGTCTCAAATGCTGCCCCTCAACTATAGGCCGACGAAAGAAAAAAATGAAATAGGGAACAAAAAAAGAAAGCTGATAATTTATCCAGCGACTGGGATTTCAAAATTGACCGGGCCAGAAAAAAACCAACCTGTTTTCCTACCTAAGCTGGTTTGGCACAATCCGAAGTCATACAGAGCCACCCAAAAGCTGGACGAGTTTGATGATTGGGTAAGTTTTTCTATCGATGGTAAAAAATCACAGCCGAGTATATAAGTTACAACCTAGCACGAATCAAGAAAGTTATGAACTCAATTCCTTCTTAGTTACAATTTTGTTCTTTTGCAAAACCTCATTTGCTACAGACTTATAACCCAACATTCAAAACTAGCTGATAAAATGGATAAAGTCCCTAACACATTGTTACAAAAACTGCTGAGCCAGTCGGACACGCTAACGAAAAACACTCCCATATCAACTGAACGGTCAAAAGAATTAAGGCAACTTGCTCTGCTGTTTTGAGTGACACCAATACCAGCACACTCCTTATCCTAAATCTTTCATTGTTTGCATAGCAAGCAGCGTTTGATTTTCATCATCAGTGACATGGAATTCCACAGTTGATGCTTTACCATCGAGCAATGAAACATCCAGTTTGACCCGGCATATAGCTGTGATAATTTTGCTACCATAATCATTCAATGTGTTCTTAGTTCTCGTAACTTTCTTACCACCCAAGTTTTTGACCTGGAAAATTGACATGGCACTAACTTGGGTACTGGTGTCCACCCTTGCTTTTACATCTCAATCAAGAATGCTTACTGATACAAGCCATTTATTCTCATGCAAATTACTGTTATCTGTCATCTAGTTTTTATTCCGGGTGTTAATACAGAAATTCATGCTACCCTCTGAACTTGTGTTCTCCTCACACGACTGGATATGTTTCATCTTCTGAGTATTATCCTAGTGCTGTTTATGCTGTTTAGGAAACTTGTGTTTAAGATGTCATTTTTTATGACATTGTTTATAAGTTTTGTTGTAGGCTGGATATTGGCCCTTTGCGTGATTATAATTACAGAATAAGCATTCAGTAACCATGGAACTTGCTGTTGAAGAGCGCTGATTGCTTTTGTGTTTATGCAAGTATGAGCGCGCCAGTTGAACTGACGGAAAACCATCAAGTTCAGTCTGCTGGTTTTCTTGCGATAATTGTTTTATATGCACCTGTAGCTTTATCTGTGCAAGTGTTGTGTTTGCAAACAACTAAAGTTCCCTATTCAATTTTTTTGTTTTTTATGCCTACCAGTAAGCAGGTGCATTGCATGTCCTGCCTGTGTCTGTCATCCCAGTTATTGCACTTGGATGCCAGTTCATGTAAATTTTGAATGAACTTTTCATTAATTTCATCAGGAAACTCTAGAAATCTCTAGAAAAAACTCTAGAATCGATCAGTGTGGTGTAGTGCAGATGATTGTCACGAGGTGTGACGTAGTTAGTCAAAACTTCAGTAGTCCTGTCAAATAATGTGTTGTCAGCATCTTCAGTCTTAATATTATTAGCTTCATCTGATGCCTAAGGGAGACGTATACTAAGCTGACAAAATATACTTTTGCCTCTCCACCCATACAATACAACAGCATGTCAACCTGATGTTGTGCATTACGTTCATTCAGTCCAGAGGCGCTGCAATAACATAAGAACCTCCGCCTTTGCTTTGACCAAGTGTGTGATGCGGAAAAATCCATTTATTTTAGAGCAGAAACTTTGAAGGGACGCGTTGTGGAATTTGCAAAACTAGAGCAACGAACAGCACAATGTTTAGCTAAATATGTTGCAAAACAACCAAAAAAATTGCTCTGTTCTCAGGAGCAGTCGTTATTCACAAAACTTTGTCAATTTAAAACTGCTTACAATGCCATGTTACGTGTTGTGTTATGTGTGTTCAATGCTGATAATAGAACAACAGCAGATTCTATTTTGACAGATCAGTAGTAAATACAAAAAGCTTTCAGAAAAGCCAGTGATTCAGAAAAAAACCTTAGAACATTAAAAAGCATGGCTGCGCTTTTGTTAACATTTTCTACCGGATACATGCGTCATAAAACTATAACAGGGAGCGTGTCTGATCCAAATCCGGAATAAGGCCAGTTCTTAGCCAATAGATAATAGAATTTCCAGGAATAAAATACTTTCATACAGCCCTACACTTGCTACCCATGACTGACTTCGGCGGAGCAAAAAAGCTAGCCCACTTAGGCAACCATTCAGCTTATCCAGAAGTCTGATGACTGCAAAAACAGACACCAGATCGCCCCCCTCAAAACTAAACCAGCCATGCCACCTCAGGAACTATCTACATGTAAGAAGCTTATACAATTGGTGAGGAGTAGGCTAACAAACCAGTTCTCGGATCAAAATAGTACTAGCAGATAAGCTAAGCAGCCAAACAAAACTTTTAGGAAATGGTGTCAAAGCTACCCAAAATATTTCAACTGAAGGCTGACTTGACGCTACTGATTGGGAGTACGAGGCCTGTCAACTTAGGGCCTGGATTCAGCTGGCTATATTATTGAATTTTGATCTGTAGAATAACAATCCTAATGGGAGAGCTTGTGGTAGGAGTCTGTCGACCCTATAATCAGGCCACCAACTCATTTTGTCTCAACTCACGTCGGCACCCGTCTTGAAATCGAGTCAGAAGCGAGGGGGAGCCTACACCGCCCTGGGGCTATGTTAAGGTTACTTCTTTCTTAAATAATGTTTTTAAAAATAGCTAATCATTCTTTTTTATAATTATTCCAACCTTTTTAATTATTTTGTTGTTGTTTGTTACTCTCAGCATTTTTATTACTAGTTATTGAGCCAAATTGAAACCAAATTAGATCAAAAATACACTGTATTATAAATTAAGCTGTAATTGGCAGATAACAGCCCTAAAAGCTTTAATTAGTGTTATTAGTGTAAGATGTGAACATACCACTTAGACCATCAGATCTGTTTATTAAATGCTCCTAGGCTCCTCATTGTGACATAATAACCCAGTAAAGGTATTTGGGAAGTTCTCACTTACCACCGAGACCTTTATCGGAAGAGCTGGCTGGAAACTTTAGCGCACCATGAGGTTGACACATAGTGGCTCCACCGGTCAAATTGCAGGTTATCTCCAGCTCATCGTAGTAGGACTCTGTAGACAGTTGTAGTGAAACATTAAGATGGCTTGAAGCGTTTCCTTTGCTTTCGAATTGACTTGTAATTTTTAAAATCTGTGGAGGCTTCGGAGCTAAAAACATAGCAAAAATATCATCAGCTTTTATCCAAATTTAAAATACTGAAATGTTCGGTCATTTTCAGAAGACAAGTAGCAGTTAATGTTAATTATTTGTTCTTTATAATTATTATAATGAAGTATTATAATAAGTATTATAAATTATATATGTTACTTAAATATTTTCAAGGTATATGTTTTATATATGTTGTTATTGTGTACGTTGTATATATTTTTATTATATATGTTATATATATGTTGTCGCTACATATGTTATATATGTTGTTGTTGTATATGTTATATATATGTTGTTATTGTATATGTTATATATATGTTGTTATTGTATATTTTATATAAATGTTAATGTATATGTTGTATATATGCTGTTATTGTGTATGTTATGTATATGTAAGTTTTTCTATTATATATGTTGCTATTGTTATTATATGTTTTACAAAATTTTCTGGTTTTCTAGAAGTGAGATTTAGGCAGCAACTGCAGGTCAAATTTTATAAAAACACTTCTCTTTTACGTGTTGAGGCTGCTTGTACTACTAATTGCTACTAATATATATTGTTTGCTAACTTTCTTGCTTGCTGAATGATGATGCTAAAGTTGCCTGAGTCTTTTGTAAATTTTTTTCAGTTTTCACAATTTTAGTTCTCCTATTTTTATCGTTTTTTTGTTTTTCTTGTGAAGGGTTGCCATCAGAAATGGTGTTTCTATTGCTAAAGGGTTCATTAGAACTATTTGCTGATTATTTCTAATCTGGAGAAAGTCTGGTTAGATAGACTTCCTTACATCCCCAATGATCCTTGGGTGAGTCAAACAACAAACCTTTTGTTCATCATAATATTATTTCTATAGTTATAAATAATTTGTTGGCCTTTCAAGTTTTCTTCAAGTTGTCTAGTAATACAATGTTTTTGGCAATATTATGCTGAATTAATTTGATGTAAAACTACTTTTTATATCTGACTACATGAAGTATGGTTGACGACAGTCACAAGATTTTTTTATCTATACAATATGCACACCCCTTTTTCTGTACCAGAGTGGTAAAAACTTCTGATAAGCAAGTTTTTAATAAATTTGTCTACATCTTTATTAACCTTTTGCTGGCCATTTTTTCATTTCTCCAAAATGTACAACGGCTCAGACTCGACGAAACTTAGCAGCCATTGAATAAGCATAATATGCTTACAAAATATTTACAAAGGTAATTATACACACAGTATATATTTGTTTAGATTGTCAATAAATCAGTTGTAGACCATAATGACAATTATTTTATTAATAGTGGTAAAAGAAATGGATAATGGTAATATAGCACCCATTTAATTGCAATGTTTAAAAACTTTTCAAGTATTTATTAACACTTTTTCAACTTTGTAACAGTTTTCATAACCGAGTTTTCAACACAAAATACAACTATATAAAATATTATAAGAAAACTCTATAATGCCGGTAATTGTTTTTCTGTCTAATAGAACAAGGTGTTTTAGAAAAATCAAAGAAAACTCAAAACAAAATCTGAAACCGTTCACGACTATTGTAAGAGCTGTCAGGATGGTAAGGCTAACCGGATGTGACATGCGGGATAAGCGGAACATTCATTGGGTGTTAAGGCACTCGTTTACACTGCTTTCAATTTATCTTAACACTTCTAGCATCAATATAAGATGACTAGAATTTATGCAATACAAACTGAAACTCAGAAAGTTGTAGTTTTATTCAAAAAACAAGTTTTTTGCATTTGTCATAATCTGGTTTGCTATAAAACCACCAAAAAGTGGTATTTTTAAACATTTTCTGTTGTTGAAAAGTTATATTGACACATTCTTAATTTTGGCAAATAGATCACGTGATGAAAGCAAAATCCAAAACAATATTTTGTGTTTTTGAATAAAAATAAGGTGATTATGTAGTGTTTGGGGCAACAAGTAATATGCCTGCTCGCATTTGTGTGCTCATGCGTGAAGGACGCCGGCCGCCTTACAGCCCAGTCTAACAGCCATCAGCACTGAGACCGACCTCAGCCTTACCCTGTCAGCAACAGACGGTGTGGCTTAGTCAGGTCAAAATCGAAGTGGCTCCTCGCTGCTTCGAAGTGGCTCCTCGCTCGAGCAAGTGAACGAACGATCTTTTAAATAACCTCTTGCAAGCTATATAATTTAGAATGAAAGCCCAAGCATTGCCAGCCTTGATGCTAGTGAAGAACGGAAATGAACATTTCTATGAACATATATAAATATATGAACATATTTTCTGAACATGTCATGTACACACATTTGCTTGCTATAGTTTCATGATGAAGAAGCACACTTATGTCTAGCCTTTGTCACTTTATTAAATCAATTTATATAATATAGATTTTATTAGCAACTTTATTGAGCAATCATTACCAAACTTTTAATTATTCTGTTAATCAAATAAAATGTACTAGATAAATCTACACTTTTGCAAACTGAAAACTATGTCGAAAAGCATTGATATGTCTTACTTCTCATAATATTTTGAGCAGCAGACGTGTGCGTAGATGAGATTCGTTTTCCAAGCAATGACAGTCTAGATTGAATCTGGTAGGTTGCTCCAAATGGTATGTTAACTGGACAATGAACTACAAACTTGTGATTAACAAATCGCACTTCAGTTTCTCCTACAACATACATCGTGTCAAATTTAATATTAGTAATGCGTTCAACATAAATTTGTGATTTTAAAGTAGCATACAATTTCTTTGACATGTAATACATTCTTTCGTCAACAAGTATATAAAACAAATAATAATAATTAAATGATAAAGTACATGCTTTTTGATGTACTTGTTTTTTCTTTAATGTTGAAAGCTGTCTTTGATATCAAATGAAATCTTGTAGTAGTTTTATTTATTGTATTACATATGTTTTGCTGTCAGTGCATAGGTTTCTGCTTGTTTTGAGCTCACCTTATTTATTCTAGGCAAAAATGACCACACTATAAAATTTAAGCTGATGAACGCATCATATCATTGGCCTTGACTTTCGAATCAAACTAGGGAAATGAAACAAAGTAGGAAGTTTTTCATTTTCATCAATCTTAATATTTACCTTTCAGTGAATACAAACGTGTTTATTGAATGTGTGAGTCATATCATGGTTAAACCACAAAAGCTCAGTTATGTCTTATGGTACCACAAACATTCAGTTTTTCAAGAACTTATAATTCAACTGGAATTATTTTAGTTTGAGTGGGAATGAATGGTGAAACTAGAGATAGTGTTTCTAATGAATTGTGAATGACTGTTGTGTGGTTTTGAGACATTCAACAGAGTGAATTGTATAGCCTGGCGAGTGTTTTGCATCTTATAAGTAGTGGGAACTCGAGTGTTTTGGATAATATTAAACCTTATCACTTTAGTGCTTATCCCTCAGAAGCTAAAAGCATTGCTGTGCTTTCAGCATCTTTTTTCGCTGAATAATATTCAAAAGTTTTTGTTTTATTGTTTTGGTGGCTACAGAAAAACTTCTTTAGACATCACAATGAACAAAAGAACAATGTGGTTTGAAAAGAAGAGTAAAACAGTTTCTTGTTTGAACTAATATACATTGCTTTGTTTTTTTTTGTATGGGACGGAAAGTCGCTCTGTACATCTACTGCCAAGTTAAGTGATTAATGTTACACTCAGAAAGTAATAAAATAAGGATAAATTCTGTTTCAAAAAGAAAAAGTGTGTTACTAATGGCTTAAAGAAAGCGCTTTGGGCAATTTGCAGGACCCTGATTGGGCATGACTACAATGAGTAGGTAAATACTGCCGGTAAATGTTATGGTAAAAAGTTTGAAGTATCAACTGAATAAAAAATGAGTGTTCATGGTTTTCCCTGTATATTGGTCTTATGAGCTTTTTGGTGTAGGAGGTGTATTATCACTCAATTCTAACTAACTTAAAGAAAAATGGGACTTGTTTTATATGTAGGCATCCCTCGCCCACCTATGTTTTAGGAACTTTGGCTAAGGACACCAAATTGGCTTTAGCAAGCAACGCCCCTTACGCAGGCCTATTATGTAGTTTTTCTAGCTTATTGAGTCCCCAAGTATACATATACTAGTGTGAATTGGAGAGCATTATTCTTTCTGCTTCTAGTCAGTGAAGACGTGGTTAGAGAATACATAGGTTTTGATAAACACAATACAGGCATTCTTGCAAAATTGTTAAAAAGCAACACTAAGTCTTCAAACTTGCACTGAGAAAAATACTTTTTATTCAAATATATAGAGTATTCACATGCACCTAAAGCCACGCACAGTATACATGTAAAAGCTCTCTATTATGAGAGCTAAAATATTAAATTGTAAAGTTTTGTGTTCCGGCAAGTACTTGGTAATGAAAATGTTTTTGGCACACACCAAGACTCGTATGCCTCTTAGCGATATAAATAAATATTTATTAAATATAAAAAGGAACTAATAATTAATTAATGACTGTCTGTTTGACCTAACTGTAATTGATAGAATTCTTGATCAAGCCTACCAGATATAAGACGCTAAACTCAAGTAATGGAAAATGTGATGTAAGTCAATATAATTCCTCTTATTCTGACTTTGACCTTACTATCAGGCATATGACAGAGAAAGTATTAGAAGCCCGTCATCTTCAACTCTGTTAATATTTACCTATTAGTAAATACACACTGTTTTATGTTGTATAAACTGCAATTGGTACAAATTTTACAGCGTTTGTGGAACTTTTTCTTGTGTCAATGGGATGTGAGTAAATTGACTAGTCACTTAGAAGTTATCAGCCCTTTGAAGTGTTGTGAATTTTGCCACTAAAATATTTACCTTATAATAAAACGTATGCTTTAAGTGAATCAAGATTGATAAATGTGAACTTAATATACTGCAAAGTCTAAGAAAACTACAGCTGTAAAAGCTTGAAAAGTTCATCGAAATATTAACAAATATTCCTTCAAGTTTTGAAAAAAAAACATCATTTTCTTTAGACTTATGTTAATCTATATATATTTTTTTTTCGATGTTGATATGTGTATTCGTCGGTTTGAATGTCTATATTTAGCTATTATTTTATCATTGTGCCCACACGTTATGAATCCCCAGTTAAGAAATTTCAATCTAAGGCGTTATCATAGTTGATATATCGTAACCACACGCTAATGATTTTAGCAAAGCGCCCAAACGTTACAAAGCCCTGGCTAAGAAATATTTTGGGACCCATGTATATGCAGCATGATGCTTCTTCGTCTTTATTTTGTTAGAGCCAATTTATCTGCAAACTGAAAATTTTGAAGATTTCTGTAGGCTTACTGATTATATACTTGTTATTAGGAGACATCAGTCGCCATGCCCTGTTCAGCATTTTAAGTTACGGTAAAACGGTTTCGCAGATATAAAATCGTGTAATGATAAGATTTCAGCTAACTGTCATATTTATTGATACAATGAGCCCATGATTTACTACGCCCTTATAAAACATGATGCTTTCCACCAAACCGTATTAACAAACAGTTCTCTCGAAATAAATAATTGGTGACTGTTGTAGCGCTTTTAATTTATTATAACAATTTTCATTTTGTATTGATTGTGTCACTACTAAATAAACTGTTTCGTAGTTTAAATAATCATTATTTATTTTACATCTACATTTAGTTCTCAATTTACTCATTCCAGCTGCTCAGAATACTTTTTCCCAGCTACACTGTTTCCTTGAATCTCATTTGGTACTTTGTGTTCCACATTCATCATTTTATTTATTTACGGCTTTCACGTTATTTCTTTTAGCTCTGTTTAAAGCATTTTTGATTAGATGAATATTTTTTCAATTTGTTATTTAATGTTTATTTTAATAGCAATGTAATATATAAACAAGCGCAATTTCCTTTCCTCAACAGATGAATAGTGAGTTGTTACACACGTGTTTCACAAAAGTTGCTATCAGTGCTCGCATTTTGTTTCAACTTACACATCTCTCCATTTAAACCTAGCCAATTAGTAATTCATGATTAATTTCGCATTTTAAGGCCAACATTTGTAAAATAACTACAAGATTATATGTTAGATTATCTGCAAGATTTACTGGACTATCATGTAAGATTAGAAGTATCAGTTGTTCCTCCCTCTCTTATATTTACATTTATATATACAGATTTACATTCTTTTATTACATGCACAAATACTACTATGAGAATATATTGAGTACAAGGAATACTATGAGAAGATTTTTAAAGTTTGTTTTGCCATTGTTATTAATTCAATTTGCAGTTTTCAAACATAAGTTTAATATTGTGTTTTAAGTTTGAACATTATCCGTTTTCCTATCACATTTTACAATAGATATCTGTAAGGTTACCTGTAAAATTTACTGGACTATCATGTAAGATTAGAAGTAGCAGTTGTTCTTCAATCTTTGATATTTACATTTATATACACAGAGTAGCGTGCTACTCGGTGTTTCTCGGGTAATAAACAAGTTTTTGGTCAAAAAATTGATTTGTTTGTAAGATATAACAACATTTGCCATTCTAACTTTTAGACTTCATATCATGAGGAAAATGTTTCGCGCAGGTCAAATAAATTAAAAAAAATAAAATGACTATAAAAATGTTTAGATGTAAGTGTGAAATAATTAGCAAGTTATAACTAAATCAAGTTGGTTTTTACACGATTACAATAAAAGATGATTTGGTAATGATACAATTAATACAAATTGAAAAAACAAGATAATAATGTTGAATATTTTGAATTAATAACAACAATTCTTGCATAGAAGTGTGTGTGTATAAAGAAGGTTAATGTTCTATCAGAGACTATTCATCAAACATTTTCTCATGATATGCAGTTTGAAAGTTAGAATGGCAAATTTTTCTATATGTTAATTACAAATCAATTTTATGACCATATACTTTTTTGATTACCCGGGAAATCTCTGGTAGCACAGCTAGTTCATCAGTATTTGTGATTTCTAATATCATTGGGTTTTGTGAACAACCAACAAACAACCAACCAAGGGTTACTCGAAGAGTATAATTCTTTTCCATCATTTGTTATTTTGTTTGTTGTTTTTGATGATCTGACTGCCAGGATGTTTAAGATTAAAATTGGCAAAACTTGATCGCAGTTAAAATGCTCAGATGAACAACACTTCTCTAAAAACGACTTCTGAGTCAATCGTCACGCTTCCTGTTTGTTCCTCTCATTATGCCATCAATTGATGCTTTTAAACTTTGTGCTATGCATTTTTATTGGCATTTATTATACTTGTAATTTGCTCATAATTGCTGAAATAACACTTTAAATGCATCTTCAGATACATTGCTATACAATGACAGGTGTTTGAAATGATTTAAAAATATAATAATTAGAAACAGTTTTATTGTTTTTCCGTAAACGCTGCATAAACATAAAAGTACCAGATGCTGAATAGACTATATGTTTATCATTTATACACAATATGCATAACTACAGGCGTGAATTTTTTAGAGTCCTATCATCTTTTTTCCAAGACCTGCCTCAGAACCAAGTTTTGTCGCTTAATTTGGAAACATCCTGGCTGTCAAACGCTTAAAACAACACAAATATATTAAATGATAAAAAATGTCTATAAGCTTAGAAAATTCTTTGTAAATGAAGTGCAAGTGACCCTTTGAGTCTCATTCTACATTTTTAAAAAACTGCTAAAATTTTTGCTACTCACCGTAGATCATCACTTCTTCTAACGAAACTCTAACAAAAGAATTTCCAGCAATTCTGACATGTCTAAACTTTATTGATGGCTTAAAATCTTCTAATGCAGGATTCCTGTTTGGTTCAGTACTTCTTCTAACTAGACTCCAGCTGTTTATACTATCAAAAAGTCGATCCAGTGGGTAATTTTGCAAGCTTGTGAGATACAAAAATTGGACAGCGGCGTTACCTAAAAAACCAATAGTGGGCACAAAGATTATTTGTTCTGATAAATTAGAGTTCCTAAAAGTAACAGAATATGATTAACAGGCTAAATTACTTTTAACCAACACCACTGGTCCTAGATTATTGATGAGTCATTCTACATATATACTGTACGTATATACACATACATATGCAGATATAATATACATGTACATATATACACATACTAGCTGTACTACCCAGCATTTCAATGAACAATAAAGAGTCTTTGGAAAGGTTTATTTGTATTTAACATATATCAATATTTGCCATTCTAACTTTTAAACTTTATATCATGAGATAAGTGTTTTGTGTAGTTGAAATAAATTAAAATAGAAAATAAACAACTGCAAAGGTTTTCAAACTTTGTCAAACAACTGTAACTTTTAAACTTCGTATCATGGAGTAAATATATATATATATATATATATATATATATATATATATATATATATATATATATATATTTACATATTTACATATTTATATATATGTAAATATATATATATTTACATATATATATATATTTATATATATAACATAACATATATATATTTATTTATATATATATTATAATTATATATATTTTATTTTTTATATATATAAATATATATATATACATATATATATTTTACTTTTTATGTATATAAATATATATATGTATATATATACATATATACATTGAAATGTATATATATGTAATATATGTATAAAATGTACTATGTAATGTAATAACATGTAGCTTATGTGTAATACCTGTAATATATAAACGTATATATATAAATAATATATATATATGTAACTACACATATATATATATATATTTATATATATGTATATATATTTATATATATATGTAACTATACATATATATACTTTTTTATGTATGATTTTTGTATATATATATTTATGTATATACAAGTACATGAAATACGTCAAAATGTATAGCTCATATATGAAATGTTTTCCTATCGTGAAAATAGTTCAAAATATACCTTTGATTGGATTATAGTAGATTTTCAATCTCCGAACGTTGTGCGTTGCTAAAAGATCAACTTGCCACCAACTGCCAGTATCTAACTTTATCAACCCTGAGTCACAATGGTCCGATGTTATGCCATCTGTGAGATCTCTAAATTGAAATTCATCATCTCTTTGGTAAGATGGCTTTCCCATGGCAATGTTGGAAAAACCTACAAATGTCGTCACAATTATTGCTTGTAGCAGCTGTCTGATTATAAACATTAATATACAAATACATTAGATCTTCGCTCAACCTGATATGCATTTGTCTAATAACTCAATAAAAATATTCATAGTTGATACTTCAGATGAAACTTCGATTTGAGCACTTCCATCTAATTGAACGCCACCTCTATTTGCCACCACTTTTCTACTTTTTTGATTATTTTGAACCCTTTATATCAGTGGTCAGTAGAACTCTGTTCACAAAATGGCACTAATTAGTGATGCGGTTACACCAATAAAAATCAATTCTTTCATTGCTGTTGTACTAGTTGCCATTATTTTAGTGACAGTGTACTTGAGAAGATCAATCGTCACAATCAGTTTGTGTATTACCCTCTGATTCAATGTCACCTAGGTTGAAATGCAACCTGCTTGAGTCTGAGCGTTTCAAAAAATATCCCATTCAAATGCTTATATCTCTGTATAGGGCTAATCTACAATAAAAAATTACATTAAATTAATTTAAATTATAGCTAATGTTTTAGCCTTACATTGGTTTTAAATCTATTTGACTTCAATGGTGCAATCCCATTTTAAGATGAAAAATAAATAGTAAAGTTTTGTGCGAACCGATTTACTGCGAGTCTGCTTTATGTTACAAGCTGACAAAAGTTAATTTTATCTATTATTAGTTTTATGCTACAAACTTTATGGTAAAAAATAAAAAAAAATTGTTATTTTCAATGAATTATTTTATTTTTTGACATTTAAGCTAATAAGTTAATATATCTAATATTGGTTTAATTTTTATAACTGAACAATTCTAATTGACTCACGGCATGAAATGTTCATCACTTTTTGGTACTCAATACTTCTCAATGTTATTTCAACAGACTCGTAGTCAAGCTCACTTCCTGTGATATTAATAACAACAACAGGTCTGTCTTTAACAAGGACTAGTGCAGTGTACAAGGATCTGCTCAGATCTGAAACAAAGAATATTTAGAGACCATAGAATCATTGTAAAAGTAATAACCCTTTGGTGTCATAGTCAACTCCCCAAACACCTATTATTAATAATATTAGTATTATCTTTATCAGTTTTATGATACTCAAGCTGATGTTATTTCCTGTCATTGACCTATTTCTATTAAGCTGGGATGAACAGAACCTCTCTGAAGATGTTATGCTATCCTGAAACCCTGTCTGTTGCACCAATGAGTATTTCTTAGCATCAACTCTCAGTATTACCATTTGATCAGCAACCTGATGATTGGCGACCAAAACTCCTACTAGGAGAATAGCTTTGGCTGTTGTTACCCCTTAAGTTACCTCCAGTACCAGAACATGATGTTTTGTAAAATTTTTCGTTCTTTTGCTGTTACTCAAAAATCATCAAAAACAGCAATATCAACAGTAGGTGCTTTGGACATTAGTTTATCTATGACTACGTTGTCAGAGTTCCAAAGGCTTATGGCCCCCAGGATTGTATTGTAATGTTGCAATCATTTTCTAGCACTCATTTATTCCGATTGTCAAAGGAGTTTTTATTTTCTTGAAATTCATGGGTATCAAACAGTTGTCTATTAATATTTTATATTCTCTCTGTACTTCTTATATTTACTGAGCAGGTGCACTATCATCTCATTCTGCTTAACAGACATCCTTCACTTTTTGATGCCGGTTTCCTTTATGATCTTCAGCCTAAAATTTATAATTTTATCTATTTTTATTATTCCTATTATAATTATTAAAAGCACAGAAAATTATATTTATTGTACATGTATGGTGAAGATTCAAGTGTGTTTGTAGAAGCTTGATGCACTGAATTTGCAGTATGCAACCTTACACTCTACTTTTGGTGTGGTGTAATAACCAGCAAGATTAGAAAGAAAAACATTCCTAGTTCTAAATTGCTACTTCACTCAGAAAACTCTATAAAGTATACCAGAATGCATGTCCACGTATTTATTATAGTAAGTTTAAATGATAATATAATTTATCTAGTGAAACAACTGTGCTTCATTAGCTCAAACACTGAATTACTACCATGGGCCAGTGGTTTTGTTCATACAAAAAGCACTGATGGCAATAAGAAGAGCTTTCAACAATGATTGATTTTGTTCTACATCTGTCCAAAGTCTGTAGGCCCACTTTACAAGTCTCCAGTACCTGTTTCAGATATGCATCACACTTTAAACTTTGCCACGAGCTTACATAGATGTACCTGTTATACTCTATGCCAGGTCTTATCTATTTCAAATCAGGTCTATTTTAGATCACCTGTGGTTTTCATTTACTACCAACTTCTGGCAATCATATTCATTTCCCAATAAAGTATTGGGTTATCAATATAAAGCACCAAAACTAGATTTCAACTTTTTAGAACTAATGTTCTTGTTTCTTACCGCACAATTACTTCCTACAGGTGTTTGAAGTCTCATTAATTTAAATACTACACTACAGGGGTGCTTGCAATTAAAATACAGCTTATAAAACATGTTGTCTCTCATTACCTTAAAGTGTGTCAAGTGTTTATCAAATGTATTATGCCATTATAAGCTACATTACACTACATTACAATACAATGGTTACAGCAAATATATGACATCAGACAATAAACCCAGCATTTGGTACTAATTCATTATCAAAACTAATGAATCAATTGTATATTCATAGAATTATTAGTGTAATTCACTAACCTCATATTCTTTATGCAACAAAACTTGTTTTTATCAGCCTGATTTGTGTTAGCCACCTTGCAAAACTTGACAAACTACCAATTTTATAACAAAAGTAAGAAATGTGTAGTATCAACTGAAATTTTAACATCAAACTGCTAATTTTTTGTACTTGAAATTCTGCAACAAGCTGAATTATTATAACAATCAGAACATACTGGTTAAGTTATCATTTCTGCAGATGTGTGATATCTGTGGGTGTGGCAATGGTATTTCATGATCTTCATGACATTCAGAGCTTAGACCTGAGCTGTTGAGTCTTTGAGTTTGCCAAGCAACCTAAAGAGGCATAGAAGGTTTTATGATTGGTCAAAAACTGAACTATGAAAATCTAAGTGTGATTTAAAAGTAAACTCGATAAGTTACAAAAATTTGAAAAATAAACTAGTTAATAGATGCCAAAAAATCACCCGAAATGAGTATGATAGGGGGTAGCAAAAATATTGGTAACAATTAATATTTTTTGCAAGATGTTAGGCACAAACATATGTGGTTAAGAGAAAGAGGCCTAAACATGCAAATAACATTAAAGATAATGCGTGTAAGTTGGGTTCAGCAGTTTTTGAAACTGTCTAAGCAACTATAATCATTGCTATCTGAACATCCTTCTTGCTGTGCAACTTATTCTAGTAACTTCTGTTGCTGTCAGTCAGCCATCTGTACAATTGGTGTTATGTTTATACCCTTGATGTTTCATTTATAAGTATCAGTTTTTGGTTATTTTTGTTAGTCAATCAAGTATTCTTGAGTAAAATTACTATCATAATCGGGTTACCAAATCCTTAATATGCATTTACAACCATGAACATGGCATCTTAAGTTAAAAGCTGAAAGGCTTGTTATTATGTCTCATTGTCTGATACTAGATCGGCAGAATAACAATGCCCTTACGATATAACGCACAATGGTAGGAGGAGTTTATTACTTATGCTGGATATATAAAGACTAGCTAATCAACCCAAAAGCTTTTTACACTGGTGGCAGTAGTGGGATTTGCTCAATACCTGTTCTCACACTAATCCAGGTGCCCTTTGCATAAACTTCCCTGTTCTGCTTTAATAAGAGCAGTCAGAAAAAAGCCAAAGAAATAAAGTACGCATGACCTGAGGTTCCACCGTCCAGTGGTTGTGTAATAGCTGAGCCATGGTGTCTGCCAAACTAAACAGCATGATACCACAAATTGTTGGTAATTTTTTGCACAGCCTTCTCCAATAGTGGCACCTGTTAGTGGTACTCACAAAACCTTTATCCAATAAAACTATTACTTTGTGTTCTACCACCAAATAAAAAGCCATGTTTTTCTAAAAACTATTTTTTAAAAACAGTTTAAAAGCAAATTTGTCTTTTGATTTAAAAAATAATGGATACGTTGTCAAAGTAGCTCTATCAAAACCGATTCAGCTAATATATTGAGGTTATTGACAAATGAATACTTGTCATGTCATACTTCATAACAAGGCAGTGTGGTTTTTCCCAAAACCTTTGTAGCATTTCCTCCAGATGAAGGTTGACAAGTATTGTAGAGATAGCGGAAAGTAAATATCATAAAAGGAGGGCTAGTCATATACTCATCTAATCTGGTTTCACAATAGACTCCTGTCTTGTGGCAGTTTCTCATAGCTCCTGCGATCTCATTCCAAGCTTCCGAATTGTTTCGCCTGTTTTGCTGATTGAAGGCAGCAAAACTGTAACGAATAAATCATCTTTTGATTCCTTTATATCAATTGAGAAAAGTTTAAAGTGTGTGCGTGTGCGTGCGTGTGTGTGCTGCACGCGCGCATTGGATCCGATGTGAAACCGCAATATACATCTGTGGAAAATAGTGGCAATTTTAAAATATATTTTCAAACCGCTCTTTAGGTTGATTGTGTCTTACATGTTTTTAGGGAAGCTCTATGTAACAGAATAAATAAAAAGGCTACAAACTCTATAAACATGGTATCAGATAAAAACTATATATTTTAGTAATTTTGCCTTGCAAATGTTTATTGCGTTATTTAGGCATAAAACCTGAATTTATATGTGAAAGTGGATTTTGTAGTATAACTGTTTTAGTTCATTGAGCAGTCAGCCTAATCTATTGAATTTAAAATATAAATAGTTTTCGGTAGTTTCAGTTGCTAGTCAAAGCAGTGCTAAGATTTTAGTTGGGTTTAATTATTAGTTACAGTGATGTTAGATAAACTGTTTCAAGCTTTTATGCAGTGAAAGTTTGCTGAGGAATGTCACACAGAAGTCAGAGCACACTATTAATAGTGCAAGTTTGATGCATTAAAAACCTGAATTATAAGTCAGCTACATGTATATAAAGCAGTGAGATACAGACTGTAGGCTATAAAGATCTTGCAACTGAACTATACATCATTTCAAATTTTATAAATTCTTGAGTTTCAATACTTAGAAAAACAAAAGCTTCCCATTATTTCCAATAAAAGTTAGCTATGCAGATCCATAGAATGCCAAAACATCGATTATGTGTCACCAACAGGTTGGCAAAGAGCCAGATCACTAAAAACAAACTGATACTTAACTAGATATACATGTAGAATCAACACATACTGCATGTTAATGGCTGCAATAATGGAATTTATAATCTCAATTCAATTTTATTCATTTTCAATGGGTACTACAAGTTGTTGCGTTTAAAATTAATGCTTGAATGATCAAAGCAATAGCGCATCACATAACAACTATATATACATCGTATATGTATCTATACATGAGAATAATCCTACGAGTAACCAATATATGAAAATCATTAGTATAAATTTGACACATGTATAAGACATTTCTAATAACTGCTTTTGGTAATTAAGGTAAAACTTGTATATTTCTATAGTTAGATTTATTTCATGAATCTCAAGTATTCTTGTACTTGTCGTTTATTGTTAATGTATGGTATTTCTCTTTGAGCAAAATATATTCCAACATATAGCTGCTCAAGCAATATCACTATGAAAAATTGTTGATAAATATTTCAAAACAAATATTGTGACCATAATTCACTAGTATTTCTGGAAAATCTAGCACATGTCATGGTATCATTTTCTAGTGCAATCGCCTGTAGCCAGGCTTCAAGTCAATTATTTTATCAGGCTTTTTGACAATTCTCCTTTTACTTGCATTGTCTTTTCCATTCATGTTTAGCTACAGGTTTAATGCTTTTAATAATTACCACAAAAAATGGTTATTTTTTCCCCTTTTTTTTCCTACACAGTAATCGACTAAACGCCAAAAAGCTTAAAGTTGGGAGCCTTATTAGTCTTGTAAAGCTTCCATTAACTTCTACAACATTGCTTTGGTTTGCCAGCTGCTAAAATTGGTTTTAGTGTGTCTTTATAACTATGAAAGTATAGACTTACATGTAGTTGCAGTGAGAAGTATTATTCTGAATAGAAACACCAGCTGAGATAGAAAGGATTAGAAACATACATATGTAACTGAATCTAGTGCATCCACCATCCATGTTTTTTATACCAAAATTACTGTTAGCATTTGAAATGCTGAATATGCTTGGAATGTAAATGGTAAACAATGTAGTTTTATATCATTGAACACATTCAGCATGCATTTTATTTATGTACGTGCAGGTGAACAAAAAATTTTTTCACTTTTTTATAACTGGAATTTTCATAGAATTCTTTTGAGCACAATTTATTCCTATTCTGTTTTATTTATCACTTTTCTTAGAAGTTATGAGACAGCTCCTACTATAGGTATTGCCTTTCACTTTTAAATGATTGGACAAACTAATATACATATATATATATATATATGTTTATATATATAAATATATATACATATATATATATGTATATATATATATATAAATATATATATATAAATATATAAATATATTGATTGCGAAGTTTGCATACTAGGTCAGCCTGTTGTGGTTCAATGAATCTTTCAATTTGAGTCATATAGATATCCACTTCCAGTACTCGGTTCAATAATGCAGTGACAACATCCATCTGATGTATACTCATTTTGCGCTGTAGAGCATATGCCAACAGCGTATGTATAGATGTGAATTTGACAACTGGTGCAAATGTTTCTTCATTATCTATTTCAGCTTTTTGTGCATATCATTGGACGACTAAACGCCCCTTAAACTTATCTACAGTCCCATCAGCAGCAAGTTTGGCTTTAAACACCCATTTAGAACCCATTGGCTTTCTACCTGGAGGTAATGGTACAACGTCCCATGTATCATTTTCTATTAGAGATTGGTATTCAGAATTAGCAGCAGATAGCCACTCCTTAGCCTCAGAACTCCCTCTTGCTTGTTCAAATGTTTGTGGTTTAATAATTTGATAAGCTTGATATGTGGTATGAGAAATTTGTGATGTTTGATCCGCATATTCGTCTATGCCGTAACGTACAGGGGTTCTTCGTACACAATTAGTTTGCCTCGGCTCTTCAACGATTTCATATATAGTGTCCTTGTTAGCTTCTTGGAGTGAAGGCACAACAAAGTCTCCAGGGGCTATTGGTACATTACTTGATGATATCTTTATCTGACTCCCAAAGTCTGACTCATTAAATACGACATCACATCTAACGATAACCTTTCTAGTTTGCTCGTTGAACAATTTATCAGTTTTCGATGGGATACTGTATCCAATAAAGCGTAATTTCTCCGCTTTAATATCTAACTTTTGCCTCTTTTGATCTGGGATATGGGCATAGGCTGCACATCCAAACACTCATAAACGCCTAACATCTGGTTTCCGTCCATATCATTTTTTGTAAAGAGTTATGTTGTCATTGTGTAATCTAATGGGAAAACGATTCCTAACATATACCGCTGTAGCAGCTGCTTCAGCCCAATATTCTTTTGAAAGTTTTGCATGAGACATCATAGTTCGATCAGATTCATCAAGTGTATGATTGAGCCTTTCTGACACACTATTTTGTTCTGGAGAGTAAGCTGAAGTTACTTCGTGACGATTTCTTAGTGTCTTTAAATAGCTATTGAACTCGTTTGACATATACTCGCCCCCACCATCAGACCTAGGAGTACCTATCTTTTCCCCTGAAAAGTTTCTAACTAGAACTTCAAATTCCTTAAATTTGTCAAGCACTTCAGACTTATAACGTAAAAAACACACTGCAGAATATCAACAAAAATCATCAATGAATGATACAAAATATTTACTGCCACCAATCGATTCAGTTTCAAAAGAGCACACATCTGAATGAATTAATTCTAATCTACGTTTAGACCGGATACCTCTAACTGAGTGAAATGGTTTTTGAGTCATTTTTCCTTCCACACAGCTCTCACAGAAAGAAATACTGCCACTTGGAATTTTGGTCCTCATTAACACATTGTTATAATTCAACCTAACTAGAGTTGTTTCACTTGCATGAGCAAAGCGTTTATGCCAGGTGCCGATAGCTGTGGCTGCAATTTCGTCTGCATTTCTGCATACTGGCCCACAATCCAGATAATAAAGTTTCTTCCTCATAGTACCCATAGCGCGTACTCCTTTCTGTTCATTCTTTAACCAACATCTACCTTTACCAAACTGGAATATTTTTTCCTTATTCGGTGGCTGTTCTTACTGAAAATAAGCTTCCAGTTAAACTTGGCACGTGTAAGGTGTCATAGATAATATCCGTCCTACGAACTCTGTGCCCTAGGTTGAGCATTACATGAACATTACCAACACCTATGGCGTCAACTAAGTGCCCATCACCCAGGCTGACTTTCCCTGAGGTATCCAAGGTATGGTACTCACGAAACAACTCGCGGTGAGGTGTCATGTGACAAGATGCACTTGAGTCTATAATCCATGGTGAATTTTGTGTTGATGTAGAGTTTTTTACAACGAATGCAAAGTCATTGTTACTATTATCCGTTAATACTTGATTTGCTGTGGCTGCTGTAATTTATCTTGATTGTCTGGACAGTAACGACAAATATGTGTTCGCTTTTGGCAGCAAAAACATACCACAGGCTGTTTTGGTCTGCTGTAATGTTTTTTTTGTGTGACCAGAGCAGCATCCGGTGGGTATTTTAAATTGATTCCATCATTTTGCCTTTTAGTCATTTTTGCTCTTCATTTTACAAGGATTGTTGTACAAATTCTAAGTTTAAATCATCTTTTCGAGCCTCAAGCGCTGTTACTATATTACTATAGCTGTCAGGAAGGCTGTCTAGCAGTGTGACCACTTGATCCTCTTTATCAACAGCTGCATTGATTGCTGCAAGTCTATCAGTTAAGTCCTTCATATGTTTAAGGTGATGTTCTATATGGCTACCTTCTTTTATGAAACTTCGAAAAGATTGCTTTTTTAAAAAACAGTTTGTTCGCCAAGGTATTTCGCTCAAAATGTGCTTGCAATTTATCTCATGCAGATATTGCATCTGCACATTCTGTTATAAGATACAGTACATTGTCATGAACCATTAAACGGGTTCATGTGCTAGTAAGTTCGTCATCATAACTGCGAAGCTAAAGATGATCAGAGCAGCCAATTGAAATTTAGCTATCAACTGATCTGTGGTGACCATGGAGGCTTTATAGGCTTTATTGTTTTGTTCTTCCTTTTTCCCTGTCTGCTGTACACTTTTGAGTCCCCTACCTCCATCTTTCCTATCGAGATACAATCTAGTAGTATCAGACTTTGGGTGGAGTGCTCCATGCATGGTCGGCAGTTTCCGAGTTGCTATATCTGTTCCTTTGATGGCTTCCTCAGTCCACTTTATTATGCCTGCTGGATATCTTATTACTAGAAGTGCGTAGGTATTTATTGCCATGACTTGATTCCTGGCATAGAGCTGGCTCCGTAGGCCCTGCCGAACGCGTTCTTGTATTCAGTAATATGCTTGGTGACATAGTTTGGCATTGTGGTTGTTGTTGCTTTGCATAATCCCCAAGTACTTGTAGCCTTCTTCTATACATACATTTGATGGTACCTGTTCCTGTACTCTGTACAATTCATTCTGGTGGGGTAGTTGACCAGGAGATCATGCAGAAGTCAGACATCTTCCCCCTAGCATCGATGAGTTTGGCGTCTCTCCAGTGCTTTGATGTGGGGTCGCCCATATAGCCCGTATGATTTGGAGCACTAGATGATCTCATTTCTGATGTTTTTATTCAGCCAGCATAGCCCTCAAGGCATTTCTCAACGTCTGGTTTAATTTCTACACCATCGAATTTCTCCGTGAATGATAGGGAGAGCAACGAGTTTTCTTGCAGTTCCACAGTTCAAACAAGGCCCTGAATAGAGCCAACTCAATCTGTGTCTCTCGGTTCGCGTGTATTATTTCAGGGATCCAAAAGTAGCTGAACACTCGCTCATGTAGAACCTTAGCTACTGTTGAAGCCTGCCCATCGCGGATTGGAATGTCGTCATACCATATGGTGAAGTGGTATGCTAAGACCAAAATCTGGGTGTTACCTTCAGTAGTTTCTGGCAAGAGTCTACATAAATCTACTGCTATAACCTGCCATGGTCTTCCAACCCCCAGTTTGTTTTGAGAACCAGAGTGTCGGTGGTGTGCTGGATTTGCTTTCTGACAGGCAACACTCCCATTCACCCACTTCTTGACATAACTCACCTTGCCAGGCCAAAATCAATTTTGGCGCATTATGGCCAGGATGTTATCAAAACCAAGATGGGCAGCTTTGTGCGCGGTCTGTGCTACCTCTTTTTGCTTAACACGGGGCATATTACCCTTGAGACTCGTCTACCTTGATAAGGCAACCCCATGTACAACACACCAAATTCACCTATTTAAAGGTGCCTCCATAATTTAATCAGCTTTTCTGCCTGCCATCTTAGGTACTGGCCTGAAGGAGGTTTCTGTTCCCGGGCCCTTTGATACACATCATACACATCTCTAATGTGCTCATCCAATTCCTGAGCCTTGGCCATCTCAATTTTGCATCCCGCTGGATGAGTGGATACCGCATCTATGCATACTGGCTACACTTGAGATGCTTCGGAAGCAAGGTAGCGTTGGCATTGCTTGCAATCTTGGCAGATCTGCCGACTTAGTCCGTCTGCATTGTTATGTTTCAGCTCTTTGCGGCGCTTCAAGGTAAATTCAAACTCTGAAAGTATTTCGAACTATCGGGCTAGCTGAGCTGATGGAATTGAAGCTAGGAGTAACCACGGCAAGCTGGCATGGTCGGTGCATATCCCAAATTTCTGTCCATATAGTTGTGGGCAGAAATGTTTTAGGGCCTTCATGATAGCCATTAGCTCAAGCCGCATCACGCAATAGCTCGCTTCTTCCGGTGAGTGCAGCTTAGACTAGTACGCAATCACGCTCTCTCTTGGCCATCTTGTTCTTGTGACAAGACTGCTCCGGAAGCCACTTGGCTAGCGCCTGTATCTAGAATGAAAGGTTTTGAGTAGTCCAGATGGGCCAGCACTGGCGCAGTTATCAGATAACTTTTACAAGTCTGAAAGGCATTCTGACACTTGTTGTCCCAGCAGAATCCAGCACAGGTTGAGCACAACTGGCTGAGAGGCCGAGACTGTTCAGCATAGTTTGCAATGAACCTGCGGTAATACCCACAAGTGCCCAAAGAGGCTCTGACATCAGAGTTATGCTTGGGCAAGGGCTATTCACTGACAGCTTTAACTTTGGTCGCATCTGTTTCCACCCCATCGGTGCTAACCACATGCCCCAGGTAATGCACCCTCTCCCCAAAAGGCGTGTTTTTAGATTGTATCAGCTTTAGTCCGGCCACCTTGAGTATTTAAAAGACTTCTTCTAAGCGTTCTAGGTAAATGTCAAAATAAGCAGAGAACACAATTATGTTGTCTAGGTAGATCAACAGTGTGTGCCAGTGCAAGCCCGTAGAACTGTTTCCATTAACCGTTTAAAGGTAGATGGTGCTGAGGTAAGGCCAAAATAAAGGACTTGCCACTCCCGAATGCCTGATCTGGTAGTAAAAGCGGCAGCTTCCTTGGCAGAATTTTCTAGCTCAACTTGCCAATAGCCACTGGCAAGATCTAGAGTACTGAACCACTTGCTACCATCTAAGGCATTCAAGCTATCATCAGTTTTAAAAAGGGGGTATACATCCTTGGGAGTGAGTTTGTTCAGCTTGCGGTAGCCTACACAGAAACGCCAGCTGCCGTCTATTTTTTTTCACCAACACAACTGGAGAGCTCCAAGCGTCATGGTCTTCCTTGACTAGGCCATGTTCCTTGAGCTTTTGCAGTTGCGTCTCTATTTTTGCCTCTTGAACAGGGCCATGCCGGCAAGGCCTTTGTTTGATGGGTCGTGCATCTCTAACCAAAATAATGGTATGCTGGACAACAGCTGTACTTCCAAGATCATATTTGCCTGTACTGAAAATTGACTGGTTTTTATGCAGTAACCCGTTGCCCTTTTTACATGGTCATTGTCCAACCTATGACACCAATGTCGAAAAGCATTCTCAAGGTTTTCCGGAAGTGTTCTGTTGGTCATCTCCATGTTTAGGTTATCTTCTACCGCCTCGACCGTGGAACAGCTTGCAATGACCTATCCCGACTTCAGCTCTAGTTCGGCATCTGAATAGTTTATTATGTGTATACAGACATCTTGATTTTTAGGTTGTTGTTTGGACGAGGCTACTACTAGCCCTGGCAACCCTCCAGTGTGTACTATACATGCTGCCCCATGCCTACAAGAGCGATTCAACCAAGCTTGAACTAGCTTCCTACTCTGGGGTGGCTTAGATGTAGTGTACTTGGCCTAGAGCTTGACCTGCAAGGGCTCTTCATTGGCACTACAGCAGTCGATCATCTATCCTTGGCAGACTAGTTGATTGTTCTTGAAATCAATCTGACAGTTAAAGTTCATGAAAAAATCAAAACCCAGCAGGATATGGTTCTCTATTTGGGCAATGATCAATTTCGTTACAAATACTCTATTGCCTATTTTCAATGTGACTTTCGTTGTCCCTTCTAATGGCATTCGTTGGCCATCTGCAAGCACAACCTGGCCTTCAACTGAGAGGGGTTGGGTGAAGGAAGATGGGGTAGCTGTTGTAGGACTTTTTAGGAATTATGGATCAGGAACAACCATTATCAAGAAGACGCGTAACTTTTGTCTTTCCTAACTGAGCTCGAACATAACATGATGTGGCCTCGAAACGTTGACAGAAACTAACTAGTAGGTAACCCCTTAAGGTTGGTTCAGTTCGTCCGGGTATGACTTCTGAACTGATTCGTTTGCCATCTTCTTTTGCTTGCAGTCACAAAAAATATGTCCTAAACTCTGGAAATTGTAGCAGCGTATGTCCTTGATGGTTCGAGGCTTTCTGTGGGCTGCCAGTCCATTTAACAGCTCACGCTGAGTGGTTGCCAACTGCTTTTGTGATTCCACCATTTTCTAGGTTATTTCCATTTGCATGGAAGTTAATTTATCCAGCATTTTCTTCTGAGAGTTGCGAAACTCTTTAGTCTGCAGCTCTATTTGCTTTTCCAGCTCTTGAATGTCCTCTGTTTTTAATCGGTGAATCCTTACACCCTCAGTCGTCATTGAGCAATATTTATGGATGAGATCTACTGCCTCTGCAAGAGAACTTAGTGGTGACAACCGAAAAGTTCATGCCAATTGTGACATTGTTGACACTGCACACGAAACTTCCTGTTTCGCTTGCTGATCCTGTTGATCGGTCGCTAAATTCGGGTATGCCTTTTTAACTAATGTCATTACTTTTTTCACAAATTTATGAATGCTTTCTTTAGGTTTTAATTTCAACTCCGCAAAAGAGTATTTGCCTTATCTGTAGCGAGTCCATATACTGCAATTGTATCTTATCGTACACTTTCTCACATGAGTTGCCAGTAGTTCCCATTGTAGCAGGGCCCTTTAGGGATACCCACAAACGTAGCCTTTTCTCAGCAAAACTCAATATGTTATGGTTAGCAATGGCTTCATAGCTAGTAATGAATGTGTCTACATTTTCCGCTCCATCAAATGTGGGTGCGGGGATGGGATGATGTGGTGGGACAGCTGCTTTAGTGTGCCGTGGCCATATTTCCTCCTCATCACCACTGTAGTTTTCTCGACACCCCCTTTCCTTTTCTTCCCTCTCTTTCTCTAACCTTTCTTTTATAACCTTGTCTGTCCTCGGGTGCGTGCAGAGAATCTGGGCTTGTCTAAATTGCTCAAGCAGAGACTATCCCACTGTTGCCACCAGAAAAGTAAATTTTACCAAACAAATATAAATGACTCCCCACTCAAGAGCGAGTTTACACAAACTTGATAAACAGACTCGTGGGTGAGCCAATAAACAGACTCAATGTTGAGCCGTTAAACAGACTCGGAGGCGAGCCGATGAACAGACTCGATAATGAGTCGATAAACAGACGCATTGGTGAGCCAATAAACAGACTCGAGGGTGAGCTGATAAACAGACTAAATGGTGAGCCGATAAACAGACTCATGGGTGAGCCGATAAACAGACTCATGGGTGAGCCAACAAACAGACTCGTGGGTGAGCCGATAAACTGACTCGAAGGTGATCTAATAAACAGACTCGATGGTGCCTTTTCCCAACCGTTACACCCTAGTAAGCCAATCACAATAATTCTTGACGTTTGATCAATAGCACTTATAGTGAATGCAGCTATGATACGCTGGCTAATGTCACAATGCTAAAGTCAGAAACAGTGACTGGGAAAACCAAGCAGAGCTATTGTTAAGAACGCAGTATCTTTATTGGTGTTATACATGTAACTCACAGTACCAAGCAGTAACACAACAGCAATGAAAAAACTGAAAGGTTATATAGCAAACCAAGGGAAAAATCTACAGATGATTGGCTGCACAATAATTAGGTCAACTTTTGCCAAAATAAAATATTCCGATTACAAAAACGATAATATTTGTCACTAACTAACCATGCTATATGAGTATTAATAATGTTCTGAGTATTTATATAGTAACATGCAAATCTTAAAACAATATGAGATTAAAGGGTTAACATAAAAATTTGCTAACATACAACATACATATAATATTATACTTCAACGAACATGTATTAAGCGAGTGGATTATAAATGGCTGATCAGATTTGAATAAACGACGATAAATTCAGAGAGCTCTATTACGCACGCTAGCAGTCTAAAAATATGAGTACTGACCGATAGTCACTTTATTAGTTCTCCTCTCCCATCTCAGCTCTCCTCGGGGCCACCATTATATTTAAAAAGCACTGTCCCACGATGACAGTAGTGGGAATTCCGTGTCATAATTACCGCCAACCTTTTTATTACAAATGTCTTGTATCCTCTATCAATTGTGGCCAAGTCACCCCTGAATTCGTTTTCACTTGGTGCCTTCTGTAATTAAGTATTTGTCCAATGCTTAATAATGTGCTAGGGTTGAGTCATCTCGTCAAAACATCAGCTAGCAGTACTGGGTGTTGACTCTTTGGTCCTCTCAGGTAAGCCACATATAATCATTTGGAATATATAAGAAGATTTCGGAAGATATATAATAATAATATATTCTTAGTTGTTCTTAGATATCTAGCTGTATATAAGCTATAACATCAAGCTGTAAAGTATATTCTTCTTTTTGTAACCTTTCATTATTATTTACTTTTCCTTTAATTTTCGTTGACATATGTATAGAGCTTAGCTCTTTAAGCTACTCCCGATCATACTGTGCCCCATCATCATAAATGTAATGTCATTCACTTCTTTATGGTAATGTCTCAGAGATCACACCTTCTGCTTGTCCTTGTCATATTTTCAAGTGAGTTTTCTTATCCATAACTTTTGCTTCCTGGTTGTATTCTGTTACGACATTTCAGATATATGACCACGCTTTAAATGGGTGCATTAAATTTAGGTATTGGGTTGAGAAAGTTTGGTCGCTATATTTCCTGCCCATATTTGGTCATGATATACAGCATCTACTTCCTATGTTGAATGTCATATCTGTTGCTCGCCAATTGTAATAATTATTGCCTATTTGTAGACTCAGCTGTTTTATCTCCTACATAGAGCCTTTAGATATGGAGCAACTTATCTCTTCAGGTAGGTTCAGTATTAAATGTGAATGCGATCTGGTGTGATCTGCTGTATAGCAGCGCATGGGTTGATCTGTATACTCATTAGCTTTTCCAATTAGGGTGTCAACCAAAATAATTATGGCTGCTAGAGCAAGCAGTTCTCTCTATGTTTCCATGACATGCACTAAGCACATCAGGTTTACAGTTGTCCGCAAGTTGCGTTGACGTGCCAATTAAGTTTTCTATGGATGTTCACATGGTGTGGATTGACTGCGGCGCATTGCTGTAAAAAGGTAAGGATTTGTACGACATAATTTAACAATTAGCGATGCAGTCAGCTATGCCCGTGTTAGCAATGCAAAAATGTGAAACTCGTTCGAGAAACAACCACGGAAGCATTGAAATGTTTAAAATTAAATAGCTGGTGCAGTATTTTAATGCGCATTATTTGCAAGTGTTGTTTCTATTATTCGCAAGCAAGATGAATTCCATAAAGTTTGGTGAGTCGCAAAACTCGCTTAGCTTGCGGATTTATGCCGTTTCCACGGTGCGGTTAACTTGCGGATTGGCTCAGATTTTCGAATCATGTACGTCATGGGAACATAGTGACTGTTGCTTCTATAGCGGTTGTGAGTCTTTCTGTCTTTTTTCAAATGCAAAATTGACTTTTGCTGTTGTGTGGCAACTATTGAAACTGAAAAGAACTGTTTTTATTGCTTGCTGGCGCTTTCTATGCTTGTTTTTTATTTGACTTGTTGTTTGCTGTACTGTTTCAATTTTTGTTGTGACAATTTTTTCAGTCTGGTTGCTCTAAATGTTGATGAGGATTTGTCTTCCCTTTTCCAGATGCTGCATTTATAGATCTTTCCTCTGAATGAGCTGTTGGTGTAAATAGGTCTTAGGTTGAAATGTTCACCATTCCGATCATATTGTGAATTCTTGTCTCTCACGCCAGTAGTGATCTTTTTGGGCTGTGAGTATCCGATTCTGTCACCATGATTGCTACCGAAGCACTCTTGAAATGTCAGTATTTCTATGGTTCTTCAAATCTATGACCTGAGGGATAATGTGCTTGGTTGTTTCTATAGCTGCCATAAAATGGTCTACCCATTGACCTGTTCCATTTTCCGTCTCTCCTGTTTGGGTTGGATGTCACATTGCTACTATAATTTCTAACTCATTGGAAGAAGTTACTACCATTATTATTATGCCCACGTCTGCTCTCAGCTACTACCTAAGCTTCTTCAACTTCAGATTTTCCAGACTCTGCTTTTTAAATTTCAGGCTTTCTTTTATTGCTTCCAGCTGGTCATCTTGTTTTATATCACAATTCACTATGCTAGCGTTTGCATATGCTGACTCATTAAGCAAAGTAGCATTTGTCTTTTCCATCTTCCGCGCTGGTTTGAAAGCGCTATCAGCTGTATAGATGCTAGGGTTGTTTAGCAAGCCCTTCTTGAAAGTCACTGGCTGACCTCAGACAAATAATGATAGGGGATATTTCGTCTAACGCATCAGCATTCATTGTGGGAAACAGTCTTTTAGTCATAGTGGTGATGCTTGCATAATATTTGCCAATACTTTCAGACTCTTGCTTTACTCCATTGTTTAGGTCTACTTAGTTTGCTGTTACATCTGTTACCACAAATTCCTCAGCGACTATAGTTATGAGCTTGCCATAATTCTCTTTGATGTTTAACTTCCTTCTTATTATATTATGATAAGTGATGAGGACGCATTCTGTAAGATACAATAAAAGTATTTTTTAACAAATTTTTTCATGGAATACTCAGGATTTGGCAGTTCAACTCATAACTGTCTGTTTACTCACTGAATGTGATTTCTGCTGAGGGTTCATTTGAGAACTTCTCTACCTTTGATAGTTTTTAGCTACATTTATTATGTTTGTAATTTGTTTGTCTGCCAACTCCATAGCATGCTTTGCAGGTAGTCTATGCATTCGTTTCGCAGGCAGTCTTTGTGTTTGTTTATCTCTGCCATAACCAAGGTCAGAGCTGTCAGATTCAAAATAAGACAACCATGGCTCTTTTAATGGCTAGCTGCTTTTCTATATTCTTTTCTAGTTTGATGTATTTTGCCAACGAGGTATTGATTTACGCATTTCTTTCCCCGGCTTAGCTTTTCTTCTCAGTTGCATCTGTGACTGGCCATGTTTGATTTGAATAGCTCAGTCCTTGTCTCATTTTTCACTTCTGGCCAATGCTGCAGCGTAATCTTTCCTCCTTCAACTCTTGCTGTCTTTGCTCTTTCAGCCGTGCTAACAACTCTCGCTAATTTTTTTCATATTTAGCTGTGTATAACTTAGGTAGGAATTGTCTCTCCTCTTGATCTGATTCTCTGTCATATTCTTTGTACTTTTCTGTTATGTGATATTGCCTTGCTTTGAGTGTGCCTTTCCTTGGTGTTATATTGCCTCGATAAATTGTATCACATTGCTGTATCTTTCTTGTATTCTGTGGAAGCTGTTCTTCTTCATATTGTTTTGCTTTCGCTTCTCTGTAATACTTGTTATTCATTGGTGGTTCTCAGTTGTGTGGTGTGTGAAATCATGTTCAGGATTATTTGTTCTGCTGCTCCATATTTCAAAATGGTTTTGTTGGGTGTTGTGCTCTTGCTTGCTAGGCTCTATGCTTCTGCCTGTTCAACTATCCTCGTCTTAGCTCTTCTCACTAACTATGGTCACATCCTCACTAAATGGTATATGAGTTGCTGGTTAGGTGGTTTGTTAGTGCTTTTCTTTTCTGTTATTTCGTAGCTCATTTTTAGCCTTTGCATTATACCTTGCCAAAATGTTTGTTGCCAAAGGTTTCTGCTTTGGTGGAAGTGTTAGCTCTATTTTCCTGTAGTTGGATACTAGGGACAATTCATGCCTTGCAACTGGTATTTCATCACCATATGTGTATATATGGAAAGGTGGTGAGAATAAGTGAGCATGATGCCCGAGCTCCAATGATTGATGTGTGTTTTGAAGCTATGATGTTTGGCTCCTTGATCTTCACCCTCCAGGGTATCACATGTCAATCTATTTAATCAGCCATTGTATCTTGCTCACGCTGGTGCCTTATTTATAGCTGTAGTGCCAAACTATGCTTGAATGATTGAGCCAAAATTGCTTGCTTTCTGCTTTTCTCATCACCATATTCATCACTATTTTCTGTGGCAGATGGTCTGGCAATAGGTGCCATTCGTAAGTTGAAGCAAAGGGATCTGCCTTTATGTACTGACCTTTGTGCTCTTCCCAAGTAACAAACGTCTTATTGCTCACAACCATCCTATTGTGTATCTCCAACTGACATTGAGTGCCAGCGTTCTCGGGAAGCTCTTCCGGCCCTGGTTGCTGTGGTGAGTTCTTTGTAATTATCTTGATGCTTTTTGGCTTTCATCAGCTCTCTTTACTTCTGATTCATCTATGCTTTGCTCTTTTGCTTCTTGTCTCTCATACTGGTGGTGAAATTTTGGGTTGTTGGCATCTGGTTCAGTCTTCATGATTGCTACAGAGGCACTTTTAAAAAGTCAGTATTTTCATTGTTCTTCCAAGGATTGTCAAATCTTTGACCTGAGGAATTTTGTGTGTGGTTGTTTCTATTATAGTTGCCATGAAGTTTTCTACCCATTGGCCTGTTCAATTTTCTGTCTCTCCTGTTTGGGTTGGTTGTCACATTGTTGCCATAATTTATATTTTATTGGAACCAGTTGTTATTATTATGCCTGCGTCTACTCTCTGCTACTCTCTCAGCTTCTCTTAGTTCAATATTTTTCAGACTTTGCACTATAACTTTTAGTTGCTTTTTCTGTTTTATGTCAAAGTTTCCTGCATTAACGTTTGCATATGCTTACTACTTAAGCAAAATAGCATTCGTCTTTTCCATCTTCTGTGCTGCTTTGAAGGCCCTATCAGCTTTCCTTGACCTATTAACTATAGGCTACTAAACTGGGCAATGCGAAGCCATGGTTTCATACATAAATAGCCACATTTTTTGTGACCCAACATCATTGATTTGTTCCCTTTCACCGAGTCAGGCAAATGAGTCATCATTGTGTACATCAAAACAATGAAGAGGCATTTTTGTTGCTACATGTAATTTGACTTAACTACTAAAGTACAAAAGATATTTGTTCCAAATTTTAAATACAAAGCTTGTACACTATGCACTTTCTACCCAGTTTATGTGACGTTTTGTTAGCTTGTTAGCAAGTCTTAGCTAGGTATTTTCCTGGATGTTATAAAGGTTTTCAATGTAGGTAGAGTCTACCTCGCTTTCTGGGGATTTAATTCTCCACACAGTTCCCAGCGCATTCCTTGCTAACTGCAGTATGTGTACCGGGTCCAATGTAACACACACCTTGTGGTCCATCATTGGGTGTAGAAAATATGGCTTTTCTGGAAATTGTGCACATAGTTTTTTCAGAGTGGTGATGTGTGCTTCTGCGTCATCACAAGTTATGTTTATAATCCTGATTCTATGTTCAGCGGTAAGGCGTAGACACAGCTGCATCAGTTGAGACTGTAAATCGCTGTCAATCTAGTCTACATAAAAGCAGCCGGTTGGATGTCGTACATCGCCATCACTGGAACAAGAAGAAATACCAGTGACTCGCTGGCTAACTTAGTTCTGTCTCCAATGGTAACATGGCCTTGCACAGAGTCTGTTGACTTCTCCAGACTAAGCTGCTTTTGGATTGCCATACTATCCATTACGAGACTCTATACATTGATTGCACATGTCTCTTTACTAATTTTTTCAATGACATCTGTTAGAAAGCCAGGATCACACTCTACAGACTCAAGCCAGCATCTTAGAGTTTGTTCGTCAGGACATTTGAACAATGTTCTAAGATAGGCATATGCTTTTGGAAAATAGAAGTACATGGTGATTGCAACTTCGTTGATTTTTGGACTGTAGACCATCTTGGTTTTTGCATTTTTGTTTTTTGTTTCATTTTCTGTTATCTCTTGCAAGCAACCGTCTATTGAATCAAGCTTAGCGCTTTGGATTTTATTTTCTTTTTGCAGTAACGCAAGCAAATTCTTCTGAATACATGTGGTGTTTTGTAGCCTTTGAAGCTTGCGATTAAGCATGTTGACTTTTTTTAAAAGATTTGTTATATGTATCTCTGGTGCAATCTTTGGTCTACCTCATGCACTCTAATGTAGAGGGTTGACAATGACCTCTTCAGATTGCTTGGCAGCAGTTGGCTCTTCAGAGCAAAGTGAAGATTTTATGGCTTGCTCCTCTCAGTCTGGTATAGATAATGTAGATGGTGTTGGTCGGCATAGCAGTCATCTATGCTTTGGTTGAGTCAGTGGTAGGCCTAAGTACTTTGGCAGAGAATCAAATATCTTTGGTACATCTTTTGGCGTTGGTATGGCAGCCATCTTCATACCAGGAGGTCTATGATAGGAGACTATTGTGAAATGATCACCACAGAGTACGGAGTATTTAGAAGGCTCCCAGTCCTTACGTTTCATGGCGTCTATCCACTTGTTACATCTGTCCAGATGTTGTTTTCCATTGGAGATGTGTGGAAACTGAGTTTACTGTATTTTGCTGGAGTACTAGAACACCTAAATGCACAGCAAAATTTCTACTCTTCTGGCCCTGCAAAATAATCAGTAAAAGATTACAATTTGATGAGACCATCATGAAGTAAAACTCTTTCTGGTTGGTTTTAGTTACACCCTTAAATATAGCACAGCCACCACCGTACTCATTTACTAGCCTATGTCCACCTGTCATGGTGATGATAAACTTTATGAAATAGGCAACACTTTGTCTACTACGCACTTGGCAGCTCTTTGTGCGAAACGATTTCTCAAATTGTAGTGCAAGCAATGAACTTTAAAAGAACATTTTGAACCAACTTTAGAAGAACCCTTATTTGTATGCATATCTCAAAAAAATCCTTAAGATTCCTTGTTCTATATATCTAGATACCTCTCACAACCACACTTGAAAGCAATTGGAGCAAAGTTTACTTTTGAATCCCTTCCAGTGCTAGTAGTAATTATGGCCTAGACTAAGTTAAGTGAACAAAAAAATGACCGTGCTTAGCAAAGAATGTGACTGTTTAAGTAGAACACAATATTGAGCTGTAATGCATTAGATTGCCCAGTCTAGTATAGTTAATAGATCTATGATCAGCTGTATTGATGCTAGTGTTGCTTAGCAAGCCCTTTTTGAAAGTCAATGGCTGGCCTCAAATGATGATAGTATTACCTATATTTTGCACATAATATTTCTAGGAAATTAGCTAACATCTTCGAGGCAATATCATGGATAAAATATTTGTTGAATATTACATAAAATTTTCCAAAAATGATTGAAATGTTGTGTGAGATCATTTTCTGATCACTTCAGCAATGTATTTCTCACAACCTTACTGGAACATTAAGATAGTGTCTACACTTTATCTTGCAACAAAGTTTCAAGGAAATGTTTTTGAGATTTGTTAGAACATCCCTGGAATGTTCTAGGAATATAAAATTGTTAATTTGGTGAATAACTGTCATATATATGTGAGTATCTTAAAAACAAAGTAAGTATAGCTGGGTAGTTGAATGTTTATGTTACAGCGAGTCATACCATTGTCTGAGTACTATTTCTCTCAATATAATAATCATGTTACCATAGCTGAATGATGCTGATACACTGTCATTAAACTAAGGTTATGATGAGTTATGATGATTCGGTTAATTTATTTTTCTCTGCGATGTAGAACACGCTACTTTCCCATTCTTGCATTGCAAAATATTTTTTTGCTATGCTAAATCAACAAAACTTTTCTCAAAATTAAAATTGGCCAGTTGGTGTGCTGATTATGTTGAAAGGACAAATATGCCAATAAGATGTTTGCCAAAATTTGTCTAACAACAAATGAAAGAAATACGATGCTCGATCTCGCTCAGTTCGGCATTATTCGTTATTAGTTACTAAGAAAGTGAAACCGGAAACATATAGATGATAATATTTCAGCCATGAAAAATTTGAAGTTTAATAGCATAGTTAAAAAACTTATTTTAAATTTAGTTCAGGTATGTGTTTAGTAAGCTAAATTGATTTGAGTTCAAAAATTGATGTTATACTCCCGCTTTGAAAGTAAAAGCTCCCTACAATACATACTGCACATAGTACACTATAATGTTATGTTTTATGGCTCATCATAGCCACTAAATACACTACAGTTACTGTTGTTAACTATAATTACTAAGGTTAACATACATTTACTATTTGATACTAGTTTGTAATATGTACTGTACATACATAGAATTTGGGTGATTTTTAAAAGAGGGTGTTTGCATTAGATATACATATACTAAGTGTTTCTACACTACTCTATACAAAACTTACGCCTTATGATGCCAACACTAGAATGAGTTACAAAATTGAAGTCGTTTAGTGAGGGTTCAACTGTGTTGAACTTTTACATGTAGTAGATGGTATTTATGCTAATTAAGTTGAGAATATAATATATTAGTTGTACGAATATCTTCCGTTTAGACCAGATTACTTGTATTAAATCGCATTGATATAGGCCTAATGGTGGCCCCTAAACCATTTTGAATACTTTTTATTGTAATACATCTTATTTGGTCGAGTCATATATTAGACTCGTGAAGAAAGATTTTCCAACAAGCCAAAATCAGATTTTTTGAAGTAGTAGCCATAATTTAAAACTTCAAGACACTTGAAATTCTTCTTAAACTTACTGTACATGTAAGCACACACCTTTGTACATGTGGCGTACTTGTATAGTATGAAAAGGCATTGTATATAAAACACTCAAACCTGTTAGCGATAAACTAGAATTGAACAGAAAATCATGGCTGAGTAAAAAAACAAGGTGGCAAAGTTAACGATGAACAACCTTGAGTGGATCAGTGTCAAGTTAGCCAAAGTATTAAAAGGTAGAGGGCCAAATTATATTTAATAATAACAAAGCAGTGTAGAACTTATTCTTGGAAAACATTCTATTTTTTATAACTGATATATACTAGGCTGCTACTATGACAATTTCATGTTAATATACTGTGTGCTCTGTATTCATACCTTAGACATAAGACTGAGACTGTATCGCTATGCCTATCCTAATCAGAACCACTGAAGTTTTATACACTGAAACTACAATATTTAGAGCAGTGAAGCTGCTGTTAAAACATCCAATTTTACTTATCAGCTATCATCATCTATTATAGCAGCTGCACTATACACCTGCCTACATAACTATTGCTCACTAGCATCCTGAGAAAACTACTCTATAGGGTCAAATCAGTTTGTGATGTTTTCCTACCATAGTTTATGTGGGTGTTCTAAAAATACCGGCATACTTACCTTGGCTTACAAGCCTACCTGATATTTGATTTATATATATTCAACAGATGCTGATACAGATCGCCAATTGTCAGTATAAAGAGCAAAAAAATAAATTCTAAAACATTAGTCACTGGTCGTCTGGAAGCTTGGAAATGAAGTATTAATGATGGAGACCTAACAAATCCCATGTAAATAGCGTCTTACATACTTTTCTACTTTTCTTCTCTAATTAAACCTTAACTGTCATGTACAACTTTTATCGTTTTTATTAAGTAAATCAGACACGCTGATTCCAATTTTGTACTCAAAATAAATATTGGTCTACTAACTTTCAAAGTCCCAAAAGTTTTTTACAGCGTTTCAATATCCGTCTCAAAACAACACGATCGGCACAACCAGGTCCACCCATAGATATGTGACGTATCCTATTTTTTTAGAAACGGAAATTTAAAATGTTTAGTCCGATTTAGAACGATAGAGATGGGTGTCATTATTAACTGTTATTATTATCAACCTATTATTATCTACATGTAAATCCAGCCTAAAAAATAATCTCAGTATTTTTTGAAAGGTAGATAACCTATTTAAAATGGCTCGTAGCATGTTACAGAATGTTTAATAGGCCGAACGCTGAGAAAAATGAGCTCAAAAAAGTTTGATAACAATGCTAGCCTGTGACAAAATCAGGTTTTTCGAGCTTTTAAATTGTTTCAAAGTGTTTAATATTTTATCAACCTTTCACAAAAGACTGAAAAGATTTTGAAGGCTAAATTTAGATAATAATTGGTTTTGAGACACCCATCTCTATTATTCTTAATCGGACTGAACATCTCTAACTTCCGTTCCTAAAAAAGCTAGCATGTGTCACACATTTATGGGCGGAGCTTGTTTTGCCGATTGTGTTGTTTTCGAAACCAATATTAAAACGCTGTAAAAATCCTTCATGACTTTGAAGGTTAGTGGACCAACCTTTATTTTCAGTACAAAATCGGAACGAGCGTGTCTGATTTACTTTAAAAAATTATATTGGTTGTTCGTGACTGTTATGGTTTAAATCTATGAACAATTCAGTGTTCACTTTGAAGATGTTTTGACTGTAAAAAAATAGCCAAATTTTGTTGCTGTAGTTTTGATAGAGAAAGTCTCGCGTTATTGCTCAGCATCAACTCGCTAGGCAAGTTCCAGCGCAGGTTGACGCCATGCATGTGATATTGCAATACATATTGTCTAGTGTGTTTGAGCTTTTAGATTCCTTTTAAGCAGATCTGTGCAAAGTTCCACTGATCTGTTAGGCTTCGTAGTAGCAGCCAGCCAGGCACCGACACCGAGCGGTCCGACTGGAAGGTCAAGAAGTAATGGCATGTATTATTTCAAGAGAGAAATTTCATAAGAAAGTTCTTTGTCAAGGCCGAAATTTGGTGTTTGATTATTATTTTGATCATTGTATTGACAATGATGTTTACAATATTAAATAATATATATAATTTCCTTTTTCTAATTTTTTGTTAAAACAATAATGATGAACAAGTGCACTCTCTTTTTTTTGAGTAAAATTACTTAATGGTTCTATGGTTCTACGGGTGATGATTAGACCCTGAACCTCGATTTCACTTTTTCCCGAAACAAACTTGGAGCGTAAACAAAGTGGCACCTCTGCCCCAGAAAACTCAGACTATTGATATAAAACAAAATTGAACAAACAAATCCATCAATGAAAATAAGCACTACTACATGTATATTTTTCCTTGAAATTGTGTTTAGAAAATTCCACACTATTGCCAATAATGAGCCCAAGTATAAATGCTCACAACAAGTAGTGTTAGGACTACGAAGCCTAGAACTGTCCATGGATAGTTACTTTACAATTGATGATAACACATGAGTGTTTTACTTTCAAGTGTCTGTGCACTCTATTTTCTTCAAAGCATCAAAATAACAATTATCCGGTCATTACTAACTTGACCTAGCAAAAATAACAATATTCATCTATCATTTCAAACCCGACAAATTGTAAGTCAAGCGACTGCATAACCGCTAGCTTGACAAGTGGGTACTGCAATAGCACGGTCCCTGAAGTTGTTATAAACAAAATAAGTCTGCTCATCTACACTTGACTTAGCTTAACAGATCTCATTATGATTTACCTACGAGAACCGAATCATGTACAAGCGTACAGCCATAAGCAGGAGGCATAACCTACTGCTAAACAAAGATGGTAACAGGAGCCTACCTAAATCATTGCGGCAGAGCTGTATGAGCACTCATTTCATCGTCTGTCATACGTGCATGCTTATGGAAACTTGTTTACCTATACATATAAATCTCAAAGTCTGTCGTTGGCTGTTGTCTTCTGTTTGGATGTCTGTCTGTCCAGTTATTGCTATTAAAATCTTGGAATGAAAAGCTCACTGCTTGCTGGATTTGAACTCACGGTAATAATCCAATTGTATAACCGCCAGTCTATGAAGGCGCTTACAATTCATAGCTCTTACTATATACTGTATACAACCTTTTTTCAATTGCGCACTCTAAATGGTGTATTAATTGAAATTCTATGAACTCTATTAAATTCATGAAACACGAATATTTTTCGTCATTGCCATATTAGAGCTAATTTGTTTTCCGCAAACCAATTTCAACAATAATTTCTCTCGAAATAATTATTTGTCGATTATATCTCAGTTCTGAGTCATTCGTTATGGTAAAAAAGAGTTTGCAACCAGATAAGTGATAAAATTTTAGTCAAAAGTTTTCTAAAATGCATACTAAAACTTGCTTCAAGTATGTTTTTAGTAAGCTAAATTTATATAAGTTAGATTCAGTGTTTATGTTACTCGTCTGTCTAGAAGGTAAGAACTATGCAAGTACATGTAGTACATTGTAATGCTACTTTTTTGCAGATCATACTCACGAAATGCACTAAAGCTATTGTAGCTAACTATATTTACTATGGTTACCATATTGTTTTATTACCACTTTTAATGATGGTGATTTTAATTAAATTTAACAGACAGTGATTGCATTACATAATTAATATGGGTTTCTATACCACTCTACGACTACACAATATTTTCAGCTAATGATGTCAACACTGAAAGGAACTAAAAATGCTTCATTGTAATCGTGGTAAAACAGACTATATTTAACCATTACTTTCTAATGATTTCACATCTACATCTAAACACCTCTACAGTTTTATTTTTCTTCCAAATTTATTTCAACAAAACCATTATACCATGATATGAAATTTTAAAATTGCAGTTGTTTGAAAAAGTGCCGAAGTTTTACAATTGTTTTTTTTCTCTTAACTCATTTGAACTTACAAAAAACACTTCACTTTATATGACATTTAAAAGTTAGAATCGTAAATTTTTTGTATTTCTATGTTTTGTTCGCAAAGTTTGTGTATGGGTATGTGTGTGTAGTTCCATCTACAGCTATTAAAATCTTGAAATGAAAATTCTGCGTTCCGATGGATTTGAGCTCACAACAACTACATCCACAAGTTTATTACCCAGGCACTCTACCACTGAGCTACACAAGGCCTCTTGATCATTGATGTTATCATATTCAGTATTTAAATTTTGTGTGCACACATCAAGTATTTCGGCACTGCCCCCACGTGTTATAATGTCCCTGTTAAGAAATATTTTTTGTAAGGTTCAATTGCTATATTTAGGGTCAAGACCATTTCTTCTCACGCGGACAATTATATTATCTCCGTAGGAAGAGCCTTGACATTCTCTCTTCTTTTGGTCAGACAAAGACAGTACGATATTTCATTTTTACATTTACACCAGTATCAAGAGGTACCAGTATTGTCGTATTCAAAATTTTGAAGGACAGCTTCTGGTGGAACAGTAATCGTTTTTATACACACACACTTCTGTGAAAATTTTGTTATTATTAATTCAACATATTCAGAATTTTTATTTTGTTTTCTCAGTTCACATTAATTGTATCATTACCGAATCATCTTATATTTTAATCGTACCAAAACCGAATTAATTTAACTATTACTTGCTAACAATTTCACATTTACATTTAAACATTTCTATAGTTGTTTTATTTTTTTCTATTTATTTGACATTTGACTCAAGCATTTTCCTTATGTTGTGAAGTTTGAAAGTTACAGTTGTTTGACAGGGTTTGAAAACCTTTACAGCTGTTTTTATTTTCTCTTAAATTATTTCAACTACACTAAACACTTTTCTCATGAATTGTAGTTTGAAAGTTAGAATGTCAAATGTTGTTATATGTTAAATGCAAACCAATGTTTTGTGCAATGACTTTTTTATTACTTGTGCCATGCCGGGCATTCATCTAGTATATATATGAATTTCAAAGTCTGTGTGTAGTTCAGTATGTCCAGCTATAGCTATTAACATATTGTACTGTAGAGGTAGAACAAGACACGAGACATCTCGAGTATTGACCTGTGTCGTCTCGTATCGGTCTCGTCTCGACCTAACTATTACCAAACTCGAGACAGGAAATAGAACTAAAGCGCCAGCGTATGGCTGTTAAATAGCTTTTGCGGTAACAAAAACTTCATATATTTTAATGGATTGTGAGCAACTGCCTTTAGTTATACCAGGTTCATTACTACCTGTTGTTATTGATTATTTTGGCTGCCGAGTCTAATCATGTAGACCGGACAACGGCCCTGTTAAAATATTGTAGTCCGGCTCTGTCTCCTTAAAACAGATACCGTGTCGTATCCAATTATCCTCTGGATAATCCGATTTAATAAATAAGTCTGTTGCACATAAAATATATGTATTTTATCGTATCGTGTCCAAACACCATTTGCCCTTCGTAAAATTCAGGCCTCTTTTTTATCCTACCAAATGCGAGTAAAACCTGCCTGTACACGGAGAAACGAACTAATGGTCGGGGCGACCATAGTCCATGTTTGGGTAACAATGGCATTATCGTTAGTTCAATATAAGAAGATATACAGTAACGCATATAATTTCATGAGTACAGTTTAAATATAATTCACATACTGCAGTTAATACACAAACAAAACTTAAAACAAATATACATGTACAAAGCAATATGTTTATAATAATTATTATCAATCAAGCTCAAAATTCTTAAAAATATATAACTTTGCTATTTTAGAGCTGTTTGTGTCATTTTTGTTAACAAAAATACATGCATATCGCAATTAAAATGTTGTATTTGATTCGTGTACACCAGGTAAAAATTCAATTTGAAAAGAGGTTTATCAATTTTATATATTAAGTACGCTAGTCCTTGTGTAGTGAAGTCATCAGCAAATGCACATTATTTTACTGTCCCTTACTTTACTGAATATTTACAAGACAGTGTCTTGAGTCTCGTTCCTCCTCTACACACAATAGCCACTAATATAGTATTAAAACTCTGTGGTACTGAAGATTCTGTACTACAGAAGATTTGATCTCGGAGCCTTCCGTGCACCCCCAAAATGCTACACCAATTTAACGAGATTGATGGACTCTTTAAACTATATTTGTCACTACGCAGGTGAAAATATGCTACTGAATTCCGTTACGACGCAATATAATTATATGTATTAGTGAGAGCCGTAAATAACTAGCCTACCTAACCTGTTCGCTACCAAGCGCCTCGGCTGAAAAATCGTCAGCACACCGAGCTAATAACTAAGGCGATTTGAGCCTTCAACATGACTGCATCAAACTGCAGTAGCTTACATCAGCGTTGTGGTAGATACATAAATTAACATGTGTCAAAAATCTGGGAGATTTCTCTACAAGCTGATATTTTTTATGTAGATAGCTTGCAAATACTTTACAGCACAAGTTCCAATTTGTTGAACCTATGAATTTTTTATTTTTTATGCCAATTTCCATTACATATTTTATTAATAAATGTATATTACAATGTTGTTTAAGTAATACTTGCATGGATTTTCAAGTTTCCAACAATTTGCAAAAAATTGGTTGTCTAACCGCAATAAAAGTGGAGTTATGAGCTTTGATACATTGCGGGTGCATCCAATAAGCAGTGCAAAATAGATGCCCACCATGTTCGCTGAAACTTTGCTATGACTTACATGCAAATTGGCATTGAGCTATAAACAGTTATGCATTATAAAGCTAAAATATTTATCTAAACGCCGCCATTAATTTCTTGCAAATGTCCTGTGATTATTTCAGTCAAAATTCCGATTAGTTGAAGTTTTTACCTTTTATTATAAAATTTCAAAAACAAAAACATTTTTAGAAGCAATACCTTCGTGAAAATACTTCAAAAGAAGTAATTGCATAGATTTTTATGTTTGCCACAGTTTGCGGAAAAATTGGTGGCGCAAGTGCATATAGCAAGTGGAGTTAAGAGCGTCGGTGCATTGCTGGTTCACATCTTCAGAATGTTCATAACACCATGTCGTCTGAGCAGTGCAAGACGGTTGCCCGATATGGCTGCTTATACTCTGTTATAACTTACCTGCGAATTGGAAAAAGCTACTAATAAATATGCATTGGAGCGCTGAGAAATTTTTCTACAGACAGATCTTTTCCTCCAGCCAACTTATGAAGACTTTACTTCCTGAGTTCTAGGTATTTGTAGTTATGATTTTTTCCATCAAATTTTTATGCATTTCTTGAAGCTATTATAGTTTCATGCAACAATGATTTATATAAACTCATAGCACAGATTCATAGTTTTCACCTGTTTGCAGTAAAAATTGACTGATTGTGCACAAGAAAAATTGAGATGCAAACCCGTATCCACACATTTGGTTAAACAGCAAAAGACAAGAAACAACATTTATTATGAGCGGAAACCGCAATTCATTGACTGCTAGATTGCAAAAAATATGGGAACTGAACTCTTTGATAAGGTGGGTGCTCTAAAAAGGTCAGTAGGAATACCGATGTGCAACAAATCTTAGCTAATAAAATTTCAGTGAATGGATGTACAAAAGCTAGCAATACAAAACAATGAAGCGTTTGTAGAAACTAAAATAAAAATTTACCAATGTTGTTGGCGACTCCTCTGCCAGTTTCTCCAGCTTGTTTTTACTCATCACTAATGAACGCAGTCAACTTGTGCATATAGCCAAAGACGGCATCACAGAGAGCAAATACCTTTTTCCAAGTCTAAATCTTTTAGATGGAATATACTGTCTGAAGCTGAGCCGTCCTTTTCAATCCAGCAAGTTTTCATCTATAAATATAAATATGCCGGGCAGCAAAACAGAAGATAACCAGTTGCATATCATGGCAAATGCATTTCCTAGCTTGAACAATATATTGTGAGCAAGGTCTTCAGAATTTTCATTGGAATGCAAAATGTTTAAAACCATTTAAATTTGCTTTTTAAAATCATTTTACTAAAAATTGGTATAGATAATAAAGGATTGGTGGAGTGGACCAGTAGAACAACAGAGTAGGCTTTTTGAAAATACCCATTAGCAAAGTTAAATCAAAAACTTGCCAAATATCTTTATCGTCAACAGGCTTCCGGGCATCGCCATGTTTTTGGAGGCCATATCTACTTGTTCCGTTAACTATAAAATTCATGATGGCCAATGTTACAAAGAGCTTGAAATATTCAAAAATACTTAGCTGACAAATAATTGAAACTTTTATTTCTACCAAGCTTTTATCAAAATGTAATTACTTTGGTTTTAAGTCAGCTCGTCTTTGAAATCTGTCATTATCAGCTGTTTCACTGCCAGCTGTTGTACTCTCAATTTTTTAATCAGAGTCACTCGGCTGACCTCTTTTTTTACCTACATCATCTCCCCATTTTTTCTGACCTGAAATCTATTTCAGTTCTAAACCAGCCGATGTCTTCCTCCAAACAAATCTTTTTGGCAGAGCTCGACTATATGCGTGCATTCATGTTGAATAGCTTTCAGAAAAAAAAGATCAAATAGTTGTCATGTGCACTTGTTGCACATGCATGAAAGGCAGTATTTTTAGCTTCCCATTAGTAGTGCAAAGCCAATCGTAGTTGCTCGAGTGAATAACTTAAAATTATTATGCAAATTCTTAAATAAATAAAGCGACATAAGAGCGATTATTATCTTCTAATCTAAACAAAAGAATTGAATAAGAAAAACTATAGCTTATTAAAAGATGTAAATATGTCACAGATTCTGAGTGCTGTATATAGTATCATAAACAATGTTATAGCATGACAATAGCTATTGCGCAATACGCTGATGAGTCATGATCATAAATTTAGAAGCATTGTTCTATTACTAGATTTTTCCTGAATGGATTCTCTGGAAGTTTCTAGAATAATTGTAAGGAGGTATAAATAGCCTGACTGCAGCAGTTCATGAGAATTCAGAATTCAGTTTACAGTGTGCATGTCTACAAGTCAGCAATAAAGGATTATATCATACTCTCACAGCAATCTTCTGCATATTATTTTATAGACAATATATTACTTATACATAGTTAGCCGCAATATTACACCCGGACGTCTTAACTCTTAGCCTTGTGCAGACATCAGGATACAATCACAACACCAGATATCTCGAACCTGTCACATTGCATCACCACTTTGTGACAGAATACATATAGCTATTTTTGATATGAGAGCTCTTCCATAGTGAAATAAAAAGCACAGCACTCTAAAATAGTAAAATTTGAACAAATAAAGCTACCGAGGCTTTGGATGATCTCATAAGGAAATCATTTCTGTTGAAATTCATAATCAGTTATTTAGAAGCTCAACTATATAGCTCAACTACTCAGATCCAAACTAGTCATCTCTTTACAGCCTACCCTTCACTCATGCTTATCATCAAGCACATGCAGCAACCTGTCAGATATATGATGGTTGACCCCAACGTTTTTGCTTTTAACCATTATCTGACATTGATAAGGCTTGAGTGTTTTATCATTTATGTAAATGAATAAGTTGCTGATCGTGGCACGATTTGATTGATAGGTATTGCAACATTAGTAGCAACACAATTTACACCAACATGTGATGGAGTGATGTAACACCATGGATGTGTTTTTATCAATAGTTTAATGATTGTTGTCCAACTCTACTATTTTTCTGGAAGACCTGTATAGCAAATGGCATGACTGTAAGATGAGAATATTAAATTCAGTTTTGCAAGAGCCAGCACTATATCCAGATTTTGCAGGAAAAACTACCAGATTTGTGACTTTAGCTTACAAAAACTAGAATTTGATTTGATTGTAAACACTTATAATACTTGGCCCACTGGTTGGTTTTTAACATTTACTAGTTTCCGAGTGTAGCCTATATCGGTTTTCAAATGAAATTTACTCCAATTATCTTTGAGTATATCCTACGTATAGCTTGAAGAGAGGTGTCATCTGACTATCACTTTGTATATTAAAAATTTGGTTTAAAAGCAGGTTTGGTCTGATTTTTTCCTATTATATCCTACATATGATTTTAAAAGAGGTGTTGTCTGATTGTAGTATTTGTAGGGTTCTGATTAGTATTTCTAGGGTTTTAAGAAAGAGGGACCTTGTTATCGTCAAGTATAACCTAATATATTATACGCACAATTTTAGGAGAGGTGTGGTCCTTATTGTCACTTAATGAGTCATATTTACAGTTGTAAAATATGTATGGGCTGATTATCACCAGATCTATCTATATATATGTAGATATCAAAGTATATGTGTCGGCGATTCAACTATTCAATCAGTGTGTCTAGCTATAGCTATTAAAATGTTGGGATGAAAAGCTCGCTTTGTGCTGGATTTGAACTTACAGCGGTTACATTAGTGGGTAACCACGAAGGAACACAGTCCTTAAAACTCTATTGCCGTTATTATATATCATACACCGTGTTCTCAATTGTTCACGCTAAAAGACGTATTAGTTGATACGTTCCACCTAGAGGTTTTAATGCCCCTATTTGAAAATACAAACAATTTATGTTTTATTTTCACAGTTTGTATTATTTGTATCAATACCAAATAATCTGTTTTGTAGTTTACATACTTGCTATTTATTTCACGTTTACATTTATTTGTTGTTCTAAGTTCCTTTATCTGCTCAGAAGTCTTTTTTTAGCTACTTTACGTTTTCCTTGCTTTCGATTATAGCCCATTAATTCATAGGGTTTTTGGCGCTTGCCTTGCGTGCCACAATCATTAAATAGGAACAAAATTTGCTTTTTTTTGTATAGATTACTTTTTGCATTGGTTTCCTTTTTAAAAGTTTTTAAAGTCATCCACTTTTTAATTTTGTAATTTTCAAAATTTCTGTTGCAGTTTCAGATGTGTGACTAATATGGCACAATTTCAGACATTAATTTCCATTTTTTCCAATTGGCATTTGTTAGAAATTGCAAAACTAAAAACTTCTCATGTAGAAACTTTCAAATAGGTTTTGCTTCCGAATTCTCTCTTCATTCAGTCAGACAGAGTACCATTGCTATACCATGAAATAAATTTTGCACAAAGTTGGAATACATGCCAATCTTTCATGGCTTCATGTTAAATGCTGCAGCAAGCTTTATGCGTAAAGCTATACCAGAAGAAAAATCTGTGAAACCTTACATGAGGAAAAATGCATGCCCAAAAAAATGCTTAAATTCATATAGCCAACAAGACTATTGTAATCAGTATAGATCTGTAGTAGGCACTAAAGATCTATACTGATTACAATAAATCTGTTGTAGGCACTGCAGTCAGTGCAGTTTGAATTATACAGAAATAAATGGAGTAAACATAAATAGCACAGTTCACTGAAATAAGCAAACACCTTGATTTTAAAGTTAGTATTTCAAATGTGGACATCGCATAGGTGGATTAAAAATAATTTTAAAATTACCCGTTCAACATTGGGTATCCGGCTAGTATGTTCTATAAGTGCCTTTAAAAGTGTTGTGGATCATTTATCCAAATTATTAATTTATTAATAAGCCTGTGATAGTGGTCATTGGGGCAATGATGAAGAGGCTATTTTTGATTTGCTGAGAAATGCCAATCAAGCAAATAATGGCTCGCTTTTAAATTTCAGAGTTTTTTGGCATGTAAACAATCACTGTGTATCTGATTTTTGATTATTCAAAATATCAGCCAGATTGATTATGTTTCAATTTGTCTCAGGTTTCATATTTACAGCTCATTTTTTAGAGATGGCACTTTAGCTTTGTTTAGTCAGTTCAACCACTTGGAGAAAAGTTTCCAGACTACTGTCTGATTCTTTCAAAGCCCTTCTACTTCATTGACACTTCTTCATAACACTATCTCTCAGCAGGGTCATCAACAGCTCAGGGTGAGTAGTAATAATTAATTCTACTAATTTTCTGTTAGTTTTAGTTATACACAGAACTAAATCTTTCCAGTCTAAACTAAACCCTTTCCAGTCTAATTATGAATGCATCAACTGTCCTGCTATGACTAATTAATCTTTTAAGCAATGTCGGTATCAAGACAATTGTACATTAAAATCGTGATTGCACGGTTTAGTAATGTCCGATTCTGTTCTAGTTTTTGGCATTAGAAAGCTGATATATTTTTCTACCAAAGCAAAGTGCATGTTCAGTTTTATTTTCTTCTGAACTCTGTATAGCATCCTGAATATGACATGAGACTTTGTATAAAGCTTCATGTATGCCAAGTTTGATGAGTATGACATGCTTCTTAAAAATTTAATATCACAATGAAACTTTGTGAGATAATGCTTGAATATGTTCTAAATAACGTCACAAAAATCACAGCAAAATATATTTTAAATCAAAAGATACAACAAAATTAGTACAAACACTTCAAACGAACCATTAGCAGAGTTATCACTTCTTTTCAGACATTATTGACAGCAGAATGTTAAAAGATTAAAATTAGTAATTCAACTTATTGACTTATTTTCAGAGTTACAATTAATGCATTTCAGCAAACACATTCATTGCAAATCATTTTCAGTATGCCAGGGTACTATGGCTGTGCTATGTACACATCCATGTCTTGATTGCTATCATGATTTTCCTGTGGTATTGAGGCTGTTGGTCCATGGTCAGTTAATCCTAACCTTGCTACATCCTCTCCTACTGCAATGATGAATGTGAGGGATCATTGTATTTAGTGTTTCCTACATGCATAGTGTTTCCTGCATGCAACTGATTCTACTAATACCGCTGCAACTACTAATCCTACTTCTATGAGCAGGATTGTTAATTCTACAACATAAAAAATTCTGGAGTCATTTTATGGCAAAATAATCATATACATGTACATTGAGTAAATCATCAGCCTAACTGTAACTGGCTATATTGCAAATTATACAATTTATTTCGCTTGATTGACAGTTGTTGCATTACTATGGAAACAAGAATATAAAAACATTTTGGTCAGCTAAATTTTTCTTTTATTTCCACTAGTTACTAAGAATTGTACTCCCCTTGCTCTTATAGATGATCATCAAATGTGTCTTGATCTTCATATCAATCATCATCTAATTAGTTTCATTAGCAGAGCTAACGTAGTAGCAACGCAAGAGGCAATAAAAAACGGCTTTTCGTAATTACCGATAGCAAACAAAATGGCAGCCAACTTCTGGTAGCCTAGCACTTTTTAATATGTGGATAAAAATAACATAGTGCCCAGCAAACACTTAGAACCTAAGGAGATCTATTCCTAAAATGTCCAAGCATTACATAAAATTACTATTTTACCTATGAGATTACAGGACAGTCAGTAGAATATGTCTAAACCGCACCCACTTGGAACCCCGGTTATTCCGGGATAAGGGTGAAGAGAGCATAACTGCTTTCTGGAATATCCGGGGTGAAATGCGAAAGGGTTAAGTGTATCGACTAACAAACTTATGGCGTTTAAGGTATGAAGTTTTATCTGTAATTACATGAATAACTATTGTCATTTACATGAGGCTTGGTGAAAGGTTTTACTAATTTTGTCCATTTCCAAGATTTGGTATTAGGAACAGGTATGAAGTTTCATTGTTTTTGCACTTATATTTATTCTCATTTCGGTCATTTTTGTGAGGTCATGTATATTTTTACTAAATTTGTTCCTTTCTAAGATAGAGTGTCAGGAACACTCAGTAGCAGCTCATATGACAGAGGTAATGGTAGATTGGGATTACTATATACAATGAGAGGGGGAAAAAGTAACCTTGAAAGCACTTTCCCACACTCATCTAAGTTAGCAGAATCATTTTCATTATTGAAAATATTTACTAAGTTCATTGAGCTTATACTCAGCTCGCTCATTTTTGAATATTTTAGATAAAGAAAAAAAGACCTAGTACCTAATGGATGTGATCTTTTACATAGAATGGTTAGCTAGAACTTACAAAAAGAAGGCAGAACAGTCTGGCAATTGGAGACACTATCTACAGGTAAGTTTACAATATTTCATATCAACTAAAGTAAAATGTGAAGATGTATACAATGAGACTGAATACAGTGGGATGGTGAATCATAAAATACTTCTTAGCAGAGAGTGTTAATTCACACAGCTAGTTTTAGCACTAGCTAAATGTTGTAAAATAACAGTAAAACAAAGTAATATCAATAAAGAAAGATAAATGTAATAACACTAAAATAATATACAGGTAATCAAGTTGAGAGTGATTTGAGTGACTGTGCTGAAAACAGAAGTCAGATTTGAGTTCTACCTCAAGTTATGAAATACAATAATCCCACGACCAAACGAGCGGAGTGAAGTGTGGGAGTTTGTATGATAAATGCATGTGCACACAACTTACGAAAAATATTCATCAACAATGAGCCAAACCCTCGTCAAGAAATTTCATCAACAAATTTAAGCATCGTTATGTAAAGTCTTTAAAGTATAATAACGATACAAAACACATTTAAACCTATTTAAATATGTTACCAAGTCTTTGTAAACCGTCGGTATTATCTTAAAACTTACCCATCTGATCGGATTATACACAAATAGACAGATTAATTTCAACGAAAATCGCCACAAAACACTTGAAAAACTTGGTTTAATAAAAGTTAAGACCGAAAATTGAAACGCCGAGGGACAGATAATAGAACGATGAAGTTTTGCGCAATTCACGAAAAAATAACGTGCACTTTTCACCAGTCTATAGCATTGTCGAATTGCCGAAGGTTTTGGCAATTAACATAGGAGTACAGAAATCGTTTCATTTTTGCCGATTTCAATTTCATTTTCATTTGCCGTCACATTTGAATACTTTCCCATTCTAACTGATGTCTAACGCAGTATAAGTAAAGGCATGACGATGATATTTTTTCCAACGGTTCTAATGAGATTATTGCAATAATTAATTACAAGTTTGGATGACTACAGGACAATGACTACGCAGTACAGATTTTCTAAAATCTATATAAATATCACAACTTCGTGATATTGTTAGCTATGCCGTTTTGAAATGTAAACAAAATTGTGCATCGGTTTTTTATTATTACTATATAAATAATATTGGTTATTCTAATAATATCAGTGCATTTTACTTCTAATATTGGCCAATATTGCATTTCTTTTTTGCAGGAGGAGAGATATAAACATATAATATTTTCCTTTCATTATTGCTATTTGTTGTATATGATAACACCCAGTACATTACAGCTACCATTGTAGCTATCCTATTTGACTGCTAATACTGCATTTTTCAACCATCAGTACCCTTTTTTTTTCCAATATCACTTTGGTCGTGGGCTGTATGACAGTGGAATTTCTAGTCTTATTATTTTGCTAATAATTGTTTACAATCTTTAGGCTCACGGGCTAGCTAACTTCTGCCTCACTCAAGACTCAACTCCAGCAAGACGTAGACTTGTATATGAAATAGAAAAAAGCTGGTACAAAGGAAACCACCCTCTTAGCTATGATCAGCATCAACAGTTAATCAATGAGCACAAAAAACTTCTGACAAATTACAGAAATGAGACTAGAGATAACTTTGCTGGTTTAGGCAGCTTAGTCGAGGCTCTAAACACTGGTGAGCTATTGAGTGAAGAAAGTTTGACAAATGCTGAAGAATTCTGTCAAAAACTATTTCAAGCAAGTAGAACGTGTACTGATGGACTTATCAAAGTGTCGAGAATAATTCTCCAAGATAGTGTTGCAATAGTAAAACAAGGAGGAAAATATCCGCCATGCCAATTTGCACTGATAGGGCTTGGATCAATTGCCAAAGGAGAAGCAACTCCCTACTCGGATTTAGAATATGCCCTCATTGTAGAGAAAGAATCAGACTACTTTGAAAAACTAGCTGTTGACACCTACTTTAGAATTGGGAATCTGGGCGAGAGTCCAATTAAAGGATTTGATATCGAAGAACTCAAAGGCTATGAGTATCTTGATAGTCAAATGACACAATTCACAACTGGCTACAGAATAGACGGAATAACTAAAAATTCTGGAAATATTCCAACAGGTAATGGCAGAAAGGGAGGTCACACTCTGACCCTCACAGTTGACAGCTTGATAGACCTGTACCAAAAAGAAGCTGAGGCTAAATTTGATGGATTTCCAGGAGACAAATCAGACATGTTCTCTTCTACTGTAATCATTCTCTCCAATGGAGAAACACATGATAGTAGCCAACTCTTTGATCAGTTTACTACAGCAAGAAAACATTATGAAAATTCTGTGTTGAATGGAAAGAAAGTTGTTCAACAAAAACGCCTCAATTCATTTCGAATGGATATTCAAAAATTTTCATTTGTGCCAGACTTCGTCAAGTTTTGGCCTCCAGATAATCTGAATGTCAGGGTGAAAGAGAAGATTTTCCGTTACCCAACTCTACTAGCAAATAACATGAAGATGTGTCTAGGACTACACTCTAAACGCTCATGGGAGATATGGAAAGAAATGCAGCAGCTTGGCATTTTGTCAACAGAGAATCAAAAGTACCTAAATATTATTTTAGCAACTGCCATTTACTTACGAACTTCTGCTTATCTCAAGTCAAACTCTCAGACAAATGATGTGCAAATTGACAAGTACCATAAAGGAAGACAAGACACAGTGTACACAGTTCCTACACACTTGTTTGTACTTATGGGCTACTTACTTGTACAAATCAAACAATTTGTTTGCTCAGCAATGTCCCGAGTAACAACACTCGCTGACCTTGCTTTGCTACCAGAAAGAATAACAGTTGCGCTTGAGAATCATTGGTTGCTAGCTGAAGTACTTTACTTTACGGGGCAGTATGAATCAGCTAAAAAGGCAGTCAGTAAATCTATAGACCAACCACTCGACAACGACAGCGATGATGCGCTGTGGGAAATTATTAGTCAAACCACACTACAAACAAGCGAGCCACTCGACAGCAAAGGTATTCGACAAAAACGAGCTGAACTTTGTGCCTACCTCCTATACTACACGGAAAACTATAAATCAGCGTTTCGTTTCTTCAGTTATTTCATCTTTACACGAGAAGGGCAGCATGTTATTTGGAAGCTGTTGACAGCTCATTGCAGTAAAGAAATAGGAGATTACATAAAAGCTCAAGAACTACTTAGAGATGTGAGTATTTATGTTTTGGTACAAATTTCTCATCACAAAAAACATATTAAGTTTATGGAGATTTTAAAGTTTCAAGATCAATTTGTGAGATGTTTTCCATCCTGAAAAAATGACTTTCATTCATGACATTTTGTTACTGAGGGTTTGTTTGTTTTGAATTTGTTATTTATAATTCAATCTATGGAATGTTTTAGTTTTTTTTATTGTTCAAGAAAGATATTTACCTCAGAACGGTTGATTGATTAAAAGATTGCCAAAAAGTAATGTTGATAGCACAAATCAATAAATTTTGCTAAAAATTTCTTTATGCATAAAAACATGTTTCCAAAAATAAATGATAAATTAAAAAGCATTGAAGTGAACTAAAATTGTAGTGCCAGTACATATCTTTAAAGATTTCATGGTTGCGTATTCTTTGTGTAGCTACCACTCTTTAACACAGACAATCGCCAACTTATGCTATTCTTTGGTTGACCATAAACAACACTGAGAGAAACCCATGTCGACTTTTCCTCTATCTTTTATACACCCTTGACGTGTGAGAAACATTTTAAAAACATTTCAAATACTCTGTTCAGAGCTGTTTTTGTTTGTTTGTCATTCTCTGGCTACCTCTCACTGCTGCTTTCTTAGTTTGTCTATGTTGAAGGTAAACAATTATAAACATATACCCACAATTATGTCTTCTTTTGTTTTAGCTTTAGCTACAGTGCATCACATTAGTAAACAGCAGCAATGTTTACTTTATACAGGATGAAGCGTGGAAGGAACATGATGTGTCATTTGCTAAATTAGTGTATAGTAAGAGTAAGCCTATAGGCATTCTTTTACAAAAAATAAACAAAAAAGGCATTTCACCCGACCAGTTGTTACAATCGTTTCAAAACTGGACATATGAGAAATAGAATAGGTTGACTCAGTACTTTTAATATTAAGATGGATGTCTTAGGTACCAAAGTCAGTCCTGACTTTTGTACCTAAGATATGGGAAATATTTTATTTCAATGGACCTTTGATTTGTTTAGTAGTAGAAGTAGCAATGAATCTGATGATTTGGGTGGCAACTGTGATTTTGTTGTAACTAATGTTTTTTATGGAAAGCTGAGCAGAAAAATATATTTCATGGAAAATTTCAAATTTTTTAAATTTTTAGTTATGAAAAATATGAAAATTTTATTGTCACTATTTAGCAGAGATGGTTACTCGAGTTATCATGTTTGTTTGGGCAAGCATCAAAGCTCATTTCACTAATGAGTTGAAAAGAATTGATTTTCTGGTATCATTTACTTACTGTAGAATTGTATTGACTCACAGCATCCTACTAGTAATAATTGAATTGACTCAAGTATTTACTGTCACCATAGAAGAGTTAAGTCAAACTCTATTTTCAATAAGCAAAATAACTCGAATTAAAATGCAACGATCCTTCCTTTTGTAAATACTGCATTAAAGAGAAATCTATCACCAACACGATGACCTCAGTAACACAAATGGTTACTTGATGTGCCTTAAAGCGAAGACATCCTTGCAGTCCCATGTTGCCACCCGCACTTGCTTTGTAAGACTTCTATATCACTGTGTATATTTTGTTGATCAATAATATATACTATGCACTAGCTTTCTGGTTTGTTCGCGCTCTGACAATAAGCTTATTTATAAGCTTTATAGTTGCTGGAGAATATCGTTCATTCTTTATGAAAGGTAGGAAAGCCTTTATAACGACTTGCCTTTGTATCTATACAAAGGCAATGATCACATATTGCAGTGGTATTGGATCTACCCAGAACTTAGTGACAATAAATTTGGAAAATTATGTTATCATTATGCTAAAAACAAATCAGTTCCATAGTTTTTCCTTTACTCACAAAACATAGTATACAACAGTTACTGTAGTTTAAATTTTTTAAATTTCCATATAAGGAGGAATAAAATAATTATTGTAAGCAGTGATCTAAACTGTTTTTGATAGTAAAATCTTTCAACATTTGATCAATGATATTTTTGGCTGCTAAATTTTTATATTAGATAACATGTTTCTGTGTTTTGGTCAAACTGCAAAGCAATAGCATTTTTTGTAGCCAGTTTCATCATACTACTAAAATATTAAACATTCCTTTTGTTTTTTCAAATGCATTGATACTTGTGCACATTTATTTTTGCTAATTCTAAAAAACTTTAAATTGGAGTTATATGAGAGAAACTCTAATTTAACAGCAATAATGCGCTAGGTAGGGATGTATTAGTTCATCTAAGTAATTGTATAGTTGATATTTGCTATAAAATCAGTCAATAGACTGAGTTAATGCGGGTAGCTAAACTAGCGATTGTGCGTTATTGTTTTTTTCATGTACTTTCACAGTTTAATATTGGTAAAAATTGCTAGAGAATTAATTTTGTCTCGGTACAGGAAAATATTTCCCTAACTTTTTAATAATCTACATACAGCCTTTTTACCTGTGATACCATATTTTTTCAGTTCCACACTAGTACCCTGAAAGTCTAGTGTGTGAGTCAGTGATCGTCAGGTGTGACAATAAATCACATAGAATAACTATGTACACAGTTAATCTTAAACACAAGAAGACAGTTGATCAGCGCAGGTGCCAGAGTTTCAGTCTAATAACCTGAATTTTGTGGGATTGAAACCAGCCTATAATAATCTTTTATCTCAAACTGTGATCATTACTTTGACAAGCAAACAAAAGCATCAAGAGTTGTGACTTTTTTATAGGAAACATTACTAAAGAGTGTATGTGGCGTGCAGCGAGCTCAGATGCTACTATTTTATTAAATAGTTAATATTATAGTATACCGAAATTGCCTAATCTGAGTAACTTAGTGCGGGTATTTTTCATAGCACTCCACTTCATGAAAGTTATAAATTGTTATATTGGTGACATGCTATGTTATAATACATTTTCTTAAGACTAAAAACATGTTAAATTATACAATGGTTGATAATGAGTTTCCTAGTAAAGACATCTGATATCTGTCTCAGGCTGAGAAGGACATAGAGTTATCAGATACCAAAGACTTGTTCAAGGAGACTGATGGCAACAACAGAGATACATCAGAGGCATACAAAAACAGTGGTTCTGTGTACTTTGGTCTGAGTGAATACGACAAGGCATTTCAATATCATACAAAAGCATTCAAGATGGACCAAAACATGTATGGTGAAAATGGACATCCTGATCTTGCTTTAGACTGCAATAACCTTGGTGCAGTATACAACTTACTAGGTGACTATGGAAAAGCACTACAATATCACACCAAGTCATTGGATATGTTGAAAGCTATGTATGGTGCTGAGACTAACCATACTGGTATTGTTACAGTATACAACAACATAGGTTCAGTATACAATTTACTAAGTGACTATGGACAAGCACTAGAATATTACACCAAATCATTGGATATGTTGAAAGCTATGTATGGTGCTGAGACTAACCATACTGATATTGTTACAGCATACAACAACATAGGTTTAGTATACTACTCACTAGGTGACTATGGAAAAGCACTAGAATATCACAACAAGTCAATGGATATGCATAGAGCCATATATGGTGCTGATACTAACCATATTAATATTGCTAAATCATACAACAACCTAGGTTCAGTATACAACTCACTAGGTGACTATGGACAAGCACTAGAATATTACACCAAGTCATTGAATATGCGTGAAGCTATATATGGTGCTGATACTAACCATACTGTTATTGCTACAGCATACAACAACTTAGGTTCGGTATACTACTCACTAGGTGACCATGAGCAAGCGCTTGGCTGGTACACCAAGTCACTGGATATGCTTCACACAATATACTGTGAAAAGCCAGACCATCCTCACATACAGCTTCTTCAAGCCACAATCCTTGGCTGCATAAATGAAAAATGTACTCAGTAGCTATTTCATGAGTAAAATTTTGGGTAAAAGGTGATAACTTTAATACCTCTGCGAGTGCCAGATTATTCTTTTTGATATTATGTTTTGGGTATAATGTTTATCATGGGACATTCAGTTTGTCCTTCTGTATTAATTGTGACAGAAACCTGTTTTATTATATCCTCTGTATTTTCCAACTTGTAATTCGTGTTTAATTGTGCAAGTCCTTAGCGTATGTCTTATTTTCTAACACATAAATCATGGTTAATTATCCAATTCCTTAAAGTGTTTTCTTCTGTTTGAATTTTATTTCAATTTTATGTACTTTATCATAATATACAATAATACTACGCATACTATATATTTATAATGTATAGTATGATATATATAATGATATCGTCAGCTCTTGGTGAGTTATATTGATTGCTGGTAGTTGATAATTAAGGTGAGGTCGAAAGCTGGTCAAAATGATTCTACTAGTAGGCAAGTTAAATATTACTACAGAGTAGAATGCAGCTCAACTTTTTACTGTAAAATCTCTCCAGAATGGGAGTTGGGATTTAAATTGCCTCTGTAGGGATTTTGGTTTAATACCTACTCCCGACAGAGTGCATTCCCACTCCTTATAATGTGGGGAATCAACTCTATTTTGCAATCTGAAGTTTGAGTTTTAAGCATGTTTAATATAGAGCAGTAACTACATGAGTTAAACCAGCTGAATCATAGCCTTTTGTTCTTCAGTTATCATCAAGCATCAGGTCTAACAAATCAATAACTGATACCGTGAGATGCATTCCGCTATTACAGCTCGTGCTTTGAGCCCTAAACTTTACCAGTATTTTTTTTCAAGTGACCAATTACAATATTGATGTCTCTCTCCTCCACATATATACAGTGAAACATGGATAACTCGCCCTCGGATATAGCGAACACATGGTTAACTCGACTGGATTTGCTTGGTCCGTTCCCACGCAATGATAAATGGCTCTACATAACTCGAACTCAACACTGTTATAACAAACTGTTTTTTGCCCAACGGCTACCGAAACGGTTGCTATTGCTTTAGAAAATCCCTTTATTCCAAGCCATAGAGGTAAACCTCAACTTTTCGTAATTCATAAGCGTCGTTATTACCTCCATCGGCAAAACATTTTTGTCAACGAATTTTCTAAAGGTTTGGTAAAAATTGATTTATCCTGCTATACGATGAATAGCACGGGCTAGCCGGGTCACGCGCGCAAGGATTTTCGCCATGCACATACAAAACAAAAACAGCATGTCGTTTTTGTTTTGTATTTGCGTGGCGAAAATCCCTGAGTGCGTGACCCGGCTAGCCCGTGATGAATAGTTTTCCGCCGTTGATTCCGTGTTGAATCAACATCGGAATGTTGAATGTTTAAAACGTCTTAAAATTGTTGTAATTAAACGTATACGTTGTTTTAGCTAAAAAAAACTATTCATCGTTTGACCTAAACACAGAATACGTGTGTACATTCAATAAGTATCCATTCAAAAAGCGTGAGTGATATACAATGTACCGTAAAACCTCGCAAAACTTTTAATTGAACTGCCTCGGAGTGTTGCTCTTAACGAATCCCAGGTAAAGTAAGTAATCTTTGCATAAACTTCAAGAAAAATCGGCAAAATTGATCGTGGGTAAAACGCTCAAAAGAAAAAGATGTCTTTTCTTTTGAGCATTTCAGCAATGATCAAGTTTTGCCAATGTCAATCTAAAAAACGTCCTAGCAATAACATCACCTCAAACAACAAACCAATCTCAAGTGATAGAAAAATCTCTATACTTTTTGATAAAAACGTTTTAAGCTTTACATTAGAAGCATTTAATTTGAAACAAGCGATTTGTGGTTTTGATTTATATTATAGTTTGTATATGTACATGTATCTACTAATAAATAAGTAAATACATGGACTTGTGATAGTGCTCTGATAACTTGAACGCTCTGATAATTCGAACACTTTTGCTCGGTCCCTTGAAGCTTGAGTTATCCGAGTTTCACTGTGTGTATATATATATATATATATATATATATATATATATATATATATACAGGACAGATAGTGCAGTTGGTAAGGTATTGGGTCCGTGATCATTAGGTCCTCGGTTCAAACCCCAACAACTGCACTTTTTTGGTGGTCCTTAGTCAAGACCCTTGCTTGTATAACGTCTACAACCTCTATAATGAGGGCAATAACGTCGCCCGGTCAAACAAGGTCCGCGCTGCCTGTAGCTGAACCAGAACAAGGCAGTGAAAAATGGGCTACTGGTTCAAAACGGATGAAATGGACTCGGACTGATAACACGGACCTCATGCAGTGCTACTTTATGAGTGAACCTCAAAAGTGGGGCTATATGGGAAGGATGCGGCAACTGTGAAACTGATAAACATGCGCCCTGAATTGCCACTAACCGCTAAGCAACTTGTAGCTCAGAGGAGTAACATAATCAAGCGACACCTCATATCGGAACTTGAGGTAGATGAAATTAGGTAACAGTTCACCCAAGTAACCTCAACCAATGAGTAGTGCATATCAACACACACTGTCACGCATACAGGATCATGTGTTGACTCACGGGTTGAAGAAGACCCGTGAGTCAACACGAGTCACTTGGACCTTGACCCAAGGGTGAGAGAGCTTGCGGAAAATGTCATCAACAAGATGTCAGCTGCTATTGATTATGGAAGCAGGGTACCACTACGAAGAGTTAGCAAGGCCATACCTAAGAAGCTGTTAGAAGACATTAACATGGCACTGGAGTCGATCTCAACTGGATCAATCAGTGAGACTAATGCCTTAATCTACAGTACAGCAACCGTCATCTTGGAGGAGATGGATATTAAGCCAATGCCAACAAGGCTTCATTCCATCCTGGCAGCTGAGGCTACCAAATAAAATCAAGGACTTGCGCAAGAAAGTTAGTAGGCTCAGTGAGAGATCTAACCACAATTTGGAGCGTCCAAAAAGGGAAGCCACAATAGAAGCTCTAGAATATGCCAAACAGCAGCCAGTAGCACTATCGGCCCGACTGAAGCGGTACACCAAAGAGCGGGATAACAAGAGAATGAACAAACTGTTCATCAATAATCTATCTAGAGTGTATTCCCAGTTCAAAGGTGAACTGCAGAGGCCAATGTCTGAGCCTCTCCGATCTAGCACTTCAAAGTTCTGGAAGGACATCTGGGAGAAAGAGACTACTCATAACACCACTGCAAATTGGCTGAAGGGGCTTAAAGAGAACCATCAACACACTGTGGCTCAGTAAGGACTCACCATCAGCAAAGAGGACATCAAGTGCAGAGTGCAGCGTATGAAGAACTGGGCAGCACCTGGCCATGACATGATTCAAGCCTTCTGGTTAAAGAAATTGACACCACTTCACACTAGAATGGCTAAGCAGATGGAATGTCTAATAGAACAAGGTGACCATCCAGAATGGCTGGCCAAAGGACGAACTGTACTTCTGATAAAAGATCCAAAGCAGGGGCCGATTCCCAAAAACTATCGACCAATAACGTGCTTGCCCACCACTTGGAAACTGCTCTCAGGATTAGTTGCAGACAAACTGGAAGAGCACATGAGTCACTATATGACCAGTGCTCAGAAAGGAATTGGGCGCAACACCCGAGGAGCTAAACATCAGTTACTGGTGGATCGGACGGTCTGTCAAGACAGCAGGAGAAGGCAAATCAATCTTGCCATGGCTTGGATTGACTACAAAAAGGCCTATGACTCAATTCTCCATAGTTGGATACTTGAGTGCCTCAGTATGTACAATGTTCATCCTGCTCTTGTGGCATTCATCAAGATGTCAATGACCAAATGGAAGACGGAACTGGAGGCTAATGGCAAAAAGCTGGCGAGTGTAAAAATTAAGCGAGGCATCTATCAACGTGACTCCTTATCACCGCTGCTCTTCTGCATATGCCTAAACCCTCTAAGCAATATACTGGAGGAAACTCAATATGGGTACCAGTTTAAGAGTGGCACCAAGATAAACCACCTCTTCTACATGGATGACATCAAGCTGTACGCTAATAAAGAAAGGGACATTGATTCGTTAATACACCTCACTCAGGTATACAGCAAGGACATCGGAATGACCTTCGGTATTGAGAAATGTAGAAGGCTAATTCTTAAAAAGGCCATTCTATGCTCACAGATGGCCTAAGAATGCCAAATGGTACCATCAAAGATATAAAAGAAGGGTACAAGTACTTGGGGATTATGCAAAGCAACATCAACCACGAAACCGAGGTACGTCACAAAGCCATTACCGAATACAAAAAACGCCTTCGGCAGGTCTTACGGAGCCAGCTCAATGCCAAGAACCAAATCATGGCAATAAATATCTACGCACTGCCAGTAATAAGATATTCAGCAGGCATAATTAAGTGGACTGAGGAAGCCATCAAAGAAACAGATATAGCAACTCGTAAACTGCTGACCTTGCATGGAGCACTCCATCCAAAATCTAATACTACTAGATTGTATCTTGATAGGAAAGATGGCGGTAGAGGACTCAAAAGTGTACAGCAGACAGTGAAAGAGGAGGAGCAAAGCATCAAAGCATATGCAGCCTCCATGGCCATCTCAGATAAGTTGCTAGCTAAATTTCAATCGGCTGCTCTTACAACGGACCTACGCCCTGATGATGAGGAAATTGACTGGCACACGAAACCTCTTCATGGTGCTTACCACCAACAAATATCTAAGGTTGGCGATCTTCACTAGACATATATGTGGCTGAACAAAAGAAACCTAACGGCCAATACAGAATCGCTAATCAAGGCAGCCCAGGAGCAAGTGCTCCCAACAAGGCAACTCCAAACGAAAATCTATCACACTAGAGACGATCCTAGATGCAGACTGTGCAAAGATGCACCTGAGACCATCCAACATATTATCAGTGGATGCAGGCAGCTAGCAGAGAACGCATACACTGAGCGGCATAATCATGTCGCAGGTATTGTGTATAGAAGTTTATGTGATGAGTATGGCTTTAATAAACCACAACACTGGTGGGAAGCTCCTGGTAAGGTGAATGAAAATGACCGCGCTAAGATCCTCTGGGACTTCTACATCCAAACTGACAAGCATGTCCTAGCAAACCAACCAGATATAGTGGTGGTAGAAAAGGAGAACAAGAGGGCTACTATACTAGATATAGCAGTACCCAATGACTACAATATAGCCAGCAAAGAAAAAGAAAAGGTAGAGAAATATCTCCCTCTTGGAAAAGAAATTGAAAAATGCTGGAATGTAAGAACAACTGTAATCCCAGTAGTCATTGGGGCACTGGGCGCAATAACGCCGGCGCATAAAATGTGGCTTGCCCAAATACCAACAACAATCAACTCAGGTGAGTTGCAGAAAAGTGCGCTATTGGGAACAGCTAAGATCTTAAGGCGAGTGCTCAAACTCCCAGGTCTCTGGTAGGAGACCCGAGTTGGAGCAGAATTTACCACCCATACGGGGTATCCGGGGTGAGGAAACAATTTTTTATATATATATATATATATAAAAAATTGTATACATGTATATACATATATATATATATATATATATATATATATATATATATATATATATATATATATATATATATATATATATATATATATATATATATATATATATATATATATATATATATATATATATATATATATGTATATACATGTATATTGAAATTTATTCTACTTAAAACTAAAATCAGAGTGCTCAACATAGGATGGAGCAGTATAAATTGGAAAATTAAATAGTTCACTTATCTTTTCAGCTACTGACATCTTCCTGCTGTTGCATTCTTCAGGCTGTGAACTTCAACTGGAACAAGATGGTGACTTTTCAAACATCCCACTCTTTCACGTGATTGGTGGATTTTGTCGCACTCTGATTAGCTTATTACTAAAATTGCAGAGAAGATAACTCTTAGAATGATGGCAAAATGAGGCAATTTCTGATCTTTTATTAAGGATTGACATGTCAGGTTTTTTAATAATGTAATATTTTTCAGAAATACATAAATTGCACTTTTTCCTTAAGTTACTGTAGGATTTAGCGTGTTTTAGTATAGTCCAGTCAAGTTTGAAGTCAATGTCTCGGTCTTTTAGTGCCCATATGTGTTTGCTCAGTTCTGTAGCATTTCTTTTTTGAGCTATTTTTTATACTGCTTTTATGGTTACGGTATTTAGTTTTAAAGTCGATTTCACAAAGTCCTACGTAGGTTTCAGCAGTGTTGCTGTCTAGTCTTGTCACTTGTGCTTGGTACATTATGCTCTTCTGAAGGCAGTTTTGGTAAAGCGGACAGTCTGATTTTGTTCTGCAGTTGCATTTATTGGTTTTGGTAGTTGGCGGATTTGAAAGTAGCTTTTTGTTATGGTATTCTATTTTGTTTTTAATGTTAGGCATAGTAGAGTAGCTCAATTTCAGGGTATTTTTGTTAAATATTTTATGTAGAGGATTTGTCTTTCAGAAGCACTTGTTGATCAAAGTCAGGAATATTTTTCCTATGTTAGTTTTTACACTTGAGTTAAAAGGTGGGTTATACCAAGTTATGGTTTGTTGTCTAGTTTGTCTTTTTCTTTTGTTAGTTGAAGTTGTATTTTCAAAGGTAAGTTTATAGTCGTATCCACTGTTTTTTTCAAAGCTGTCTAGTATGGTTGTACCGCTTTGTCAAAAATCTGTTTGCTAGAAGAAAGTCTGTTCAGTCTTTTATTAATGTTAAAGGGTAAGGTTTTAATTATGCAAGAAAGGTGGTTGCTCAGTCTATGTACATATAAAATAGTGTTGTTAGGTTTAGCGTATGGGTCGTATGAGCCTTTGGCTAAGTCAAGAGTCACGTCTAAAAAGTTGACAATTTTCATGTTAGCTTCGATTGTTATTTTCAAATTGTTTGCTTTAAATATATTGCAAACTGTCTTTTTTATATTTTCAACATGTTTAAGGGTGTCATTGCATATTGCCAGTCCATCATCACGGTAGAGTTCAGTATTACTTTTTAGTTTATCTGGTAGTAGAGATAAAATGTAAGTTCCCAGGAGTTCACAAGTCTTGGTCTTGTCAAAACTACCCATCGTCATGTCAAACATGTTGGCAGAGTACTTTTTAATCCCGGTGGCATTTTTATGGCTGAGATAAGAATTTTTTGTGTGCATTATTTTATTTCATTCATCATTGCTGATTTTGGTGTATTTTGAGGGAAAAGTTAGTGCTTTTTGTAAGAGTTCTGGTGGTTTAGATGGGTAGAATTTGCAAACGTCGAAAGTAATGAAGGAGTGTTTGTGTTTATTTTTAATTTCTTTAAACCAGCTGGTAACTTCTGTAGTGTTTCGCCATAAAGCTGCTTTTGTTTTAGATCGCACTGAATAGGTTACATTAGCTAGTATTTGTTTACTTATTTTCCCAATTTCGGTCTTCGTTGGGTTTATAAGTCTGTAAGGGGGTTGTTGGGAAAATTGGGTTCATGTTCTTTCACTGTTATGAATGCCTCTTTTGTCGCAGTCTGTTCAATTCTGTCATCAAGATGTAGTTTGCGTGCAATTTGTTGGTCATTCAATCCTATTGATTCACTTTTGTCAGTTATAGTTTTTTGTAATTTTTGGTAATGTTGTCTAGTAGAGTTTTTTTTGTAAAATTCAGGTGTTAGTTTTGTAGTAATTAGTGGTTTTGTCAGTTTTGACAAGTATGTTGTTGTCTATTTGTATTGCTTTTAAATCGTTCTTCAGTTTCTTCTGAAAATGGTTTGTAGTGCTTTGAATTTCTATATTTTGTAAAACTTTAATAAGTTCTAATTCAAACTGTGTCATTTCTTTTACGGTTGGTGGCGTCTTGCATGATTTAAATTCAAAACTTTCGCAGGAGTTTGCTTTTGCGTTAGGATTTAAGTAAAAAACAGCTCTGAAAAACCATGGATACAACCATATACAGTCAAACATGGATAACTCGAACTTCAAGGGACCGAGCAAAAGTGTTCGAATTATCAGAGCGTTCAAGTTATCAGAGCACTGTCACAAGTCCATGTATTTACTTATTTATTAGTAGATACATGTACATATGCAAACTATAATATAAATCAAAAGCACAAATGGCTTGTTTCAAATTAAATGCTTCTAATGTAAAGTTTAAAACGTTTTTATCAAAAAGTATAGAGATTTTTCTATCACTTGAGATTGGTTTGTTGTTTGAGGTGATGTTATTGCCAGGACGTTTTTTTTAGATTGACATTGGCAAAACTTGATCGTTGTTGAAATGCTCAAAAGAAAAGACATCTTTTTCTTTTGAGCGTTTTACCCACGATCAATTTTGCCGATTTTTCTTGAAGTTTATGCAACTTCAAGAAAAAGTTACCAAAGAAAAATCCCTTACTTTACCTGGGATTCGTTAAGAGCAACACTCCGAGGCAGTTCAATTAAAAGTTTTACGAGGTTTAACGGTACATTGTATATCACTCACGCTTTTTGAATGGATACTTATTGAATGTACACACGTATTCTGTGTTTAGGTCAAACGATGAATAGTTTTTTTTAGCTAAGACAACGTATACGTTTAATAAAAACATTTTTTAAGACGTTTTAAACATTCAACATTCCGACGTTGATTCAACACGGAATCAACGTCGAAAAACTATTCGTCACGGGCTAGTCGGGTCACGCACTCAAGGATTTTCGCCACACACATACAAAACAACATGCTGTTTTTGTTTTGTATGTGCGTGGCGAAAATCCTTGCGCGCGTGACCCGGCAAGCCCATGCTATTAATCGTATAGCAGTATAAATCAAATTTGACCAAACCTTTAGAAAAGTCGTTGACAAAATTATTTTGCCGATGGTGGTAATAACAACACTTATGAATTACGAAAAGATGAGGTTTACCTCTATGGCTTTGAATAAAGTAATTTTCTAAAGCGATAACAACCGTTTCGGTAGCCGTTGGGCAAAAAAACAGTTCGAATTAACAGTGTTGAGTTCGATTTATCTATAGCAATTTATCATTACGTGGGAACGGACCAAAGAAACCGTTCGAATTAACCATGTGTTCGAGCTATCCGTGGACGAGTTATCCATGTTTGACTGTACTTACTTTTGAAAATACAACTTCAACTAGCAAAAAAAAGACAAACTAGACAACAAACCATAACTTGGTATAACCCACCTTTTAACTCAAGTGTAAAAACTAACATAGGAAAAAGATTCCTGACTTTGATCAACAAGTGCTTCAGAAAGAAAAATCCTCTACATAAAATATTTAACAAAAGTACCCTGAAGTTGAGCTACTCTACTATGCCTAACATTAAAAACAAAGTAGAATACCATAACAAAAAGCTACTTTCAAATCCGCCAACTACCAAAACCAATAAATGCAACTGCAGAACAAAATCAGACTGTCCGCTTTACCAAAACTGCCTTCAGAAGAGCATGATGTACCAAGCACAAGTGACAAGACTAGACAGCAACACTGCTGAGACCTACGTAGAACTTTGTGAAACCGACTTTAAAACTAGATACTGTAACCATAAAAGCAGTATAAATGATAGCTCAAAGAGAAATGCTACAGAACTGAGCAAATACATATGGGCACTAAAAGACTGAGACATTGACTTCAAACTAGACTGAACTATACTAAAACACGCTAAATCCTACAGTAACTTAAGGAAAAAGTGCAATTTATGTATTTCTGAAAAATATTACATTATTAAAAAACCTGACATATCAACCCTTAATAAAAGAACAGAAATTGCCTCATCAGTCCTCATTCTAAGAGTTATCTTCTCTGCAATTTTAGTAACAAGTTAATCAGATCGCGACAAACTCCACCAATCACATGAAAGAGTGGGATGTTTGAAAAGTCACCATCTTGTTCCAGTTGAAGTTTACAGCCTGAAGAATGCAACAGCAGGAAAATGTCAGTTGCTGAAAATCTAAGTGAACTATTTAATTTTCCAATTTATATATATATATATATATATATATATATATAAATATATATATGTATATATATATAAATATATATATGTATATATATATCCCACGACCAAACGAGCGGAGCGAACGTTTGAGAGTTTTTATGATAAATGCATGTGCACACAACTTACGAAAATTATTCATCAACAACGTCGCAAACCCTCGTTTTGAAATCTCATCAACAAATTTAACTATCGTTTTTTAAAGTCGTTTAAGCATAATAACAATACAATACACATATAAACTTATTCAAATATATTACCAAGTCTTTGAAAAGTGTCGACAGTATCTTAAAACTTACCCATCTAAACGGATTATACACAAATAGACAGATTAATTTGGCCAAAAATCGTTATTAAAACTGGCCAAGCCTTACTTTTATTAAAATTAAGACCGGCAAACGAAACGCCGAACGACAGAGAATCAAACCATTAAGTCGTGCGCATTTCACGAAAAAATAACGTGCACATTTCACCAGTCTATAGCATTGTCAAATTGCCGAAGGTTTCGGTAATTAACGTAGAAGTACAGAAATCGTTTCTTTTTTGCCGATTTCAAAGTAACTGACATTTTGGAAACTTTTGAGTACTTGGTATTCTAACTGATGTCCAAAGCAATGAAACTAAAGGAAATGACGATGATATCTTTTTCTAACGATTCTTATGAGATTATTACAATATTTAATTATAAGTTTGGAAGACTATTGAAGTGTAATAGTCACACTAACAACATCGATGATTGGCACTATGTTACTGTTTATTATCTTTTCTAATTAGTTTTGTTAAATAGATTTTCTAAAAATCTATATAAATATCACAACTTCTAGATATTGTTAACTATGACGTTTTGAAATGTAAAAAAAGTTGTGTATTGGTTTTCTATTATTACTGTATTACTATATTAAATATTATATTGGTTATTCTAACAATATCAGTGCATTTACTTCCAATATTGGCCAATATTGCATTTCTCCTATTGCAAGGGGAAAAATATAAACATATAATCTTTCCCTTTCATTATTGCTGTTTGTTGTATATAATAACACCTGCACCCAGTACATTACAGCTACCATTGCAGTTATCCTATTGCACAGCAGTGCCATTTGACTGCTAATATTGCATTTCTCAACCATCAGTACCCTTTCGTTTTTCTAATATCACTTTGGTCGTGGGGTGTATGACAGGGGAAATTTTAGTATATATTATATATATATTATATATATTATATATGTATCGAAGTATGTCCATGTGTCGTATGTCTGTCTGCATTCCGGCTATATCTACATGTATTATTAGAATAGCCTAGCTGGGCAACAATGCTGATGCAATGCTATTGCCTACCGGCATTTGAAGCTTACTAACTTGGTTAGGGGAATTTTTCATTGGCAATTTGCCAGGCTACTTGGCAATGGCCTGCCACTTGCTGGAGAGTTGCCTTTCAGCAAATGGTAAACAAATCTCATCACTTCTCATTGTTTATAAGCTGATTTTTAATACCCGTGTAACGCCGGAAGGCAAAGCTAGTCTTTAATATATTTTAATCAGTTTACGCTCATACTCAAAAACTGTGCACGCACCAACTTCCATGTCAAATCTCATTTGATTAGCATTGAGAATTTTTTCTTACTAACTCTGAGCTGGACTAATGAGGCTTCAATAGCCAAAACAGTACTGTTTGTAACACGAGTATATATAATAATAAAAAAGTATTCCACAACAAAAACATGGAGATAACTTGAGACATAAAAGCACCTGTCTAACTGTATCGCAACAGAACAAATTACTGTAATTTGTGCCTATTATAACAGTCTTACATAATATTCAAACAAAGCTAGCAGAGCTAAATTATGTATACAATATGCAGTATATATAATAACTAGAGTGTTGAATTATGTTTAAGTTACAAAACATCTTTTACCAACCAGGAAAAAGATACATATCTTTTTTCTGGTTGGTGTTTCCCTATGAAGTCGCGACAAGTTTGCTTCGTGCTTTTGCACTTTTCAGGTGACTGGTGATGTATAGCTAGGGAAATTGCCTTTCTTTGTGTTACTTGTGTTGTTCGTAGCTTTACCTCTGCCTGAATCGTATTGGCTTAGAAGGCACTTATCAGGGCGCATGCATGTGTTGTTGATTTCACCTATTTTTTTAAGGTTGCCGTTTCAGGCCTGCGAATGATGTACATGTAGTATTTTTTAGTAATGCGCAGATGAAATTTTTTTTATAGATTTGAATAGGGTTTATCTTTTTTGCATAATTCTTCATTTAACGATGTGATTGTGTCAAAAAGGTTGATTGAATGATATTAAGATCAATAAAAGGCTAAAAGATTAGCTACAATTTAATGTCCTTTGTGTCTTTGTAAACTAACCCTGTCCACAGATGTAAGTCTTTAAAGGAGGTCAATTTTTAAAATGCTTAGATTTGAGCGGGTGCTTCATTTGTGGTGTGTACATTGATACATTTGAAAAAATTTCACAAGCGATAGATAGGTATAAGATCTCTACTTTAGCCAATCATCATCACAAAATTTTTATATAGGTCGTAATATATGTTATCGCTATTAAAATGCGTTGTCTAAGATCTAAAAGTCAGAGATTTTACTCAATTACCAGATTGCACATAAACATCAATGTTCACTGACTCGATTAACATTGTTAATTTAATGAATTACTGAATCGGCACGTTTTATTGACGAACAACAGAATAATAACAATGCTTCTAGTTCCTGAAATAGTGACTCATAGTTTTATGAGCATCAGGTAGTTAAAGCTTGAGGCAGACAGACCTTAGAGCAATCAGGCTTTATTCTTATAGCTAGTATTGTTAGTCCTAAGCTTCCAGATTTGTTTGTTGAGTTTTGTGCCGCTTTGTTTGTCACTGTTTGAAAAAAAAAATTAACTATCGAAGCTAGAAAAAGTCAGTAAACTTCCTCTAATTAACTCTTGACCTCAACGCAAACACCTACTTACCCTACCCCAAACCTAGCAGCACAATGCTTTATGGTAACAAAAAAGGTAACCACGCGCCTACTGTAATAAAAAACTAACCTCACTAAATTACCTAAAGACTAACTACACTCTCCATTATTTAGCATGAATTTCACACAGCAGCGCAACCTTATTAGAAAGCACTCAACAACTGTAGGTATAGCCACATACTCAAACACAAGCACATCTCAACTTGACCAAAAACTTGCAGGAGACCACAACAGCGATATATTACTTAGTACAACCCACTTGTTAATGTAGAGTACAAATTAACATAAGCAGAAAGTTTATAAGCATTATATATATACATTCTTTTTTTCTACACACCCAATGTACAGAGTATTTAACAGACACGCACTAAAACTTATCTACTCGTGCATGCCAAACATAAAACAGCATGTAGACTCACATAATAGATGCTTGCTAAACAACCAGCAGAGCACAACTACAAGTAGGAACTGCAATTGCAGAGTAAGAAATTACTGCCTACTGGATAGAAACTGAATAACTGCAAACATTATACTAGGCCATAATGACTAGAGAAGACACAGGCACTGATAGCACCTACATATGACTATACACCACTGACTTCAAATTTATATATAGAAACCACAATGCCTCATTCATACACAGTGACAAAGAAAGCAGCACAAAACTAAGCAGACACATCTGAAAGCTTATGACTAACAGTACTAGCTATGAGATGAAATAGCACTTTATGCAGAAAGCTAAAGCCTATTCAAACCTAACAAAAATACTTTATTATTTGCAGGCCAGAAACAGCCACCTTAAACAAAAGATGTAGAATCAACAACACATGCGAAAGCTCCAAGAAATGCATGTATATGTATGTATATGTATATATATGAATGTATATGAATGTATTATGTATATATATATGTATATGAATATATATGCATATGAATTTAATATTAGTTATACTAATTGAACGCCCGGCAGTGCTCAGGTAATAAAAAACCTTTCACAAAAAATTATTTTTATTTGTTGTATAACCCTAGTTACCCTTTCAAACTTATATCATTCTATCTTTACAAATGTAAAGGTTTTCAAACTTTGTCAAACAACCATAACTTTCAAACTTCATATCATATAAAAATAATAATTTGCACAGGTCAAGTAAATTAAGAAGCAAAATAAAACACCTATAAAAGTGTTAAAATGTAAAGGTGAAATAATTAGCAAGTCAAAGATAAATTACTGTAAAACCTCTAATTGAACCCCACCTCTATTTGAACGCCACCTTCATTTGACCACCACTTACACATTATTTGATCTTTTCAAACCCATATTATCAACAGATCAGTAGAAAAGTGTCCACAATATCGTATTAATAATGAAAGGTTTTTTATCAATAACAGTTAATTCTCTCATTGTCCAATTCTAAAGTTTTTCATTTTTTTTCGTTAAAACTTTGAAAGCAATGCCGTAGCAATAACCAATCCCGGTCTCAGGCTAGTAGTAGCTCTCTGTTTAACGGGGTCTTTCTACTTTGAAGTAGCCTACATATATAAGAACCGGCTTAAATTTACGATGGTAGATGAACTTTTAAAGTATCGCTATAGAAATAATTACTGTTTCAGGCTAATAGTGGTTCTTTGTTTAACAAGGTGCTAATGCTTCGAAGTACATGTACATATATAAAAAAACCTTTTAAATTTATGACTGTAAATTGAACTTTGAAAGCAACGCCATAGAAATAACAACTAACTTTCTCAGGGTAATAGTAGTTCCAAGCGTAACGCGGTCCTAATACTTTGATGAACAAGCATATAAAAACCAGTTTGCAAAATTTGGATCATAGGTTATACGTTTAGCGAGCAAATTTTTAGCACTGCATCAGCGCTAAATGCAGTGCATGAAACTTTTGCTCTGCCAAGTAATTGTTTGGATGCTAATATCGACTGGTTTAGCAGGGCAGAAAACAGTTGAAGCCAGAAGATACTGTGGAAGGTAATCGGCAACTAACAATGTTTGTTCCATCAAAAGCAACAATAAGAACGCAGCTATTCGAGCAAACAATGGAAATATTTTTTGTTGTTTCAAAACGTTAATTTTTGTTTCTGTGTGTAATATAAGTGTGGTTTGTTTATGTCACTTGTTCATGAATATATATTTGTATCATTTGATAGATTATTGTTGTATAACTTACAAATATGTAGATTTGTAGCATGTTATTTAATAGCATTTTGCGGCTATATATATCTTAAACTCACAATGGATCGCTGCTCATAACTCCACTTCTATTCCACATAAAAATATAGTTTTGGCTGCAAACTGTAGCAAATATATCAGTGAGTGCAATGAGTTTTTATGTAAGATTTTTAAATATAGATATAGAATAAAAATATGTTTTCAACTTTATAACCTTATGTTATCAACTTTATAAATGAAATGAAAAATGGAAATGCCAACAAACTGCAAAGAAAGACACAGTCTATAATATCCACGCCTGTAAATTGCGATCAATAGATATTAACTAGTACATTTCTCGGTTTCTTGATGCGTTATTATCAAAAGATCTCTGACGGAGGTAAGTTAGCATATTTATTGCATTCAAAATGTTTAATATCGGTCCACTGAAAAAGAGAATGAAATATAGGCGACATTTATTTGCTTCTCCCACAATAAGGCTGAGTTTATCTTTCAAAAATTCTGACGTGCTATTTGAAATATAGGCCGCCAGCTTCTATTTTAACGCAAGCTCCAATTAACCACCACCATAGAGGGAGGGTTGAAACATAGCGCGCCATGGCATTTAATTAGATGTTTTACAGTAAGTCTGTTTTCCTACGATTACAATAAAAGGTGATCAGGTAATGATACAATTAATAAAAACTAAAAAATATAGAACTCTAGAATATTTTGCATTAATGATAAGATTTTACATAGAAATAGTGTGTGTAAAAAAAGGTTACTGTTTGAGCGCAAGCTATCTATCAAAACTTTGAATACGACGATACTGATACCTCTCGATACTGGAACAAATGTAAAACCGAGTCATCGGGCTGTCTTTGTTTGAAGGAACAAAGAAAGAGCGTAGAGACTAATCTTACTCAAGATAATACAATTGCTCATGCAAAATGAATTAGCCTTTACCAATTTGGCAGTTAAACTTTACAAAAACTAGAACTAGATGTTTACAAAAGCACAAAAAACACCAGTTCCCTGAGTAACAGTTCTTTAAAATTTTTGTGAAGGTACACTTGTCACCACCAGCTTTAATGGATGAGAGGCGTCCTAGGTTTTTAGGGCTACACTTCTTGTACTGAAAATAGACCGAAGTTGTCTTCAATAATCACTGTCAGTCACAGAAATGGATTTGCTGTCAGTTTATCAGAGCTTTTTATCGCTGTTTACATAAATTACCTGCCAGTCTATGAATGCTGAGCCAGATGCTTCAAACCAAACCTAGTGAAGTTTCGTTTGACCGTGTTGATTTATGAACAAATGAAAATGCAGTTAGTAATCCTATTTACACAATCATCGTCACCTCGTCAACGTCACCTAGAGTGATAAATGGTCGTCTCGTCTGTCACTTTTCAATTATCTCAGTCGTCAGGTTGTCAAAATCGTCATAAAACATGGTAGGACTCCCTATATTTCACAAAGAGATTTAGTCTATTATATTACAAACAAGCTACTTATTTGTAACTTTATAGAGGTTTGTCATTATATGTAACACACAGATACAAATTGGATAATTATAGACACAGACCAATATATTATTAAAATGTTCTTGCTATGGGTGAACAGACAACTCCAATATAATTCTTTATTAACAAATAAACCATGGTCAATTATAATTGGTTGTTACTTATTTTACTAAGGTTCAAGTTTACTAGTTTAAAACAACAAATTCAACATTTTATAATTTTTTATAGTCATAAGTTGAAATAAGTGGCTTTTTTGGCATTAGAATACACTTTTTCAACATCAGCTATTTGGACTCATTACTTATGGTTCTTGAGAGTTTATCAAACAAATATTTTACATGCTCGTTTCAAACCGCAGACGATATGATTGGATTTCAGTGGTAGACATGCTACGCCTAATATCAACATTGTCACCTACCAACAGATTAGCACTACTGACCGTCTAATGGTTGTGATTGTTTTCTTCTTTAGCATCTTTTGAAGTCCAAATTTAATATTGAAGTGTCAACAAAAATAAGCTTTTTTAACCATTTAGGCTCTGCAAGCTATAAAATCTAAAGCCTCTGCACCTGAGATAGTAAGAAACATGTGAAAAGGGAAACACAAAAATATATTACTGTCATTGTTAGTGCACAGGCTTGCAGGCTTTACGATGTTATTTACATTGTTTAGCATAAAAAATAGTTATTAAAGAACTCTCTCATTTTGTACCAGCACTGGATTTCTATTTTAAACATTTTAGTGATTAATAAATATTGAATTTAATAGGGTCTGTGGATGAGAGCGTTTTATTGCATTTTGGTTTACAATTGAATCTCAAACTAAAAATATTGCTTTCAATAAACTGCTTTAAAGGTTGACTTGCAAGAAAATTCACATAACAGTTATTTGGTATCAAAAGATTCACCATGTCTTACTCTGTTGTGTTGTAAGTGCCAAATATGTGGAAATGTGATTACAAGTTCTTAAAAACTCAAAAACGAAAAGCCGCCATAGATTGGAATCTCTTTATTTCGATGACGTAGCCACGAAATTTGGTTATCGTCTTGTGTATGTTCTCACGTGAATTGAAAGGCCAATACAAAGCTCAACATAAAACTTATCGTAGTACTAGTTTATGACAGAAACTTCGAGTTTCACCGAAGACCCCCGTATCAAATATACATGCTCACTACTTTACAATTTTTTTTCGGCATTATTCAATCGTCAAGTCGTAATCTGATCATGTGACCCAAAACTTCACAAATAATTTCTGCAGGACTTTTCGATTATCACAGGTGACTAACAGGCTCGTCATGATTATCAGAAAATGATATGTACTCCTTCGAGCTAAGGTTAAAAAGTTTAACAATTTTTTACGGTAAGTTATAAGATATCAGTGCTAAAAGTGACAGCATTACAATGACGATAAAATAGACGCGTAAGAACAATAGACATAGTTTTATTGAATGCGCGAAGTGTATTTGTGAAAATATTTCGACGAATAAGGTTGCAAGAAAGTGTAAACAGAAACCATCTGTCACAACTACATCACATTTGAGCCGTTTTGGAAAAGAAATCCAAACTACGGAGGTCTCGTGTAGCTGCGATTTTCTGTTCGTTTTTGAGCTTTTAAGAGCTTGTAATCACCTTTCCACATATTTTGCACCTACAACACAACAGAGTAAGACATGGTGAATCTATTCATATCAAATAACGGTAATGTGAATTTTGTTGCAAGTCAACCTTTAAAAACAAAAATATATTAGTATAAAAAGTTTGTATATATTGTTGTTGATAAAAATAATAGGTAAACACTGACTGACTGGTGCAATATAATAAGAGTAATAGACTTTTTGAGATTTTCAAAACTTTTTGAAACTGTTCAAACCATGCGGTTACAGTTACTGCATGTTTATCAGCAAAGGAAGACAATTTGAAAGAATTGTGCTACTTTTAGTTTAAAAGTGCCTTCAATGATTTACAATAAGCTTTGGAATTATTTTATCATAAATTGTTATTACAATATCAAACTAGCAAGCATTTATCAGCAAGGCCTGTATGCGCAAAGAAGCAAACTTGTGATTTTGCTAAAACAATAACAATTATGCACAGAAAACCCTAGATAGCCATCTTAGCAGTATTTAGTCTTTTTAAGAACTATAACTGCTGCTTAGTTAGCCAAAATCTTTATCGTTGACCTTAATACATGTAACTCAGTTTGAATTGGTGCAAGTAGTAACTGCTTATCATATAAAAATAATATATATATATATATATATATATATATATATATATATATATATATATATATATATATATCAGGTAATCGTAACCTGAGGGTGCACTGTATTTACAACAGCTGTAAATACAGAGCACCCTCAGGTTTTGATTACCTGATATATGACTTTTCACTTTACAATGTGAAACATTATGATTTTCACACCTCACCATATGAGTCTTATTTCTCCATACAGACTCAATAAAGTTTTCGCTCGGGTTAAAATCTGGCAGTCTGTGTGCTTATTTCGTACATCAAAATAAGAAATACGTCGAGATGTTGTTTGCGGAAAACATTTGCACAACAGCTGAAAGGAACACGATACCCAAATTATCTGTCAGTTCAGCAATTATCATGGATAAAACGGCAATATTTCTCTTTATAATCCAGTAACGAAGTTTGAGTGGCATTTCTTTTAAACAGAACGTCAGACAACTTCCTTTAACCTGCTAACAAAATCAACTTCATTACAAAAACAGCACTGTTCTGGCTTTCTTGCCAAATTAGGTTGAAAAAGGTTATAATGGGATTGGTTAAAATTTAAAAATATAATGAAAGCGGAGCAAGAAACTAATAATTAATAAAACCTTACTAATAAAAGTTTAAAATTCAGCAAAATAGTTGAAAAAATAAATACAAAAATTTAAATTCAAGTGTGTATTTAGTAAGCTAAACTCATTTAAAGTTGGTTCAAAGTTTATGTTAAGTGTACGTCTGTCTTGAAGATAAGAACTGTCTCTGGTATTTACTGCACATTGCAACGTGAAATTTTAATGCAGATCATAGTTAATAAATACACTAAATATACGAAAGTTACTGTCGGTAACTATAGTTATGTAGGTTAACAAACTATTTTGTTACTAATTTTTAATATGCACAGTAGTTACTTGTCAACGAGTTTTGATGATTTTTGCCAGATGATGTTTGCATTATATAATTACTATGGATTTTATCCCATTCTATACGGCTTTTTGACAATACGATGCCATCCCTGAAACAGATAAAAATCATATCCTGAAGGTGCACTGTACATCATGTCTTTGAGAGCCGGTTAACGGAAAACACAAAACATTTAGTTCATAACTATGAGGTGCTCATTATGGCGCCTTACAGTGCCTCGCCTTGCGCGTTCACAACTCGAGTTGTACAACTCGAGTTGTGAACACGCAACGCGACTTTTCAAAAGTAAGGTGCAATATATCGGTATTACGGTAGCATAACCGTAGATCTAGTTATATTAACAATGGTACATCAATAGGCACCCGTTAGCTAATAGAAATTAAACTGTATGTACTGTAAAACTAGAGCTAATAGCGAATTATTAGAATTATACTGTGCCGAGTTTGCAACTCGAGTTGTACAACTCGAGTTGTACAACTCGAGTTATATTTACAAACTCGAGTTGTACAACTCGAGTTGTGCAACTCGAGTTGTACAACTCGAGTTGCAAACTCGGCACAGTATAATTCTAATAATTCGCTATTAGCTTTAGTTTTACGGTACATACATATAGTCTGGTGGCCACATGGCATTTTTGTGTCGTTTTTTTGCCAAGGTGGCACGACAATGGGGTATAACGAATCTTAGATTTAATGGATAGAATGAAACATCTCCTAACTTTTTTATTACACCTACCGGAATTATTCTTGTCAAGCAGTGATTATTTGCCATTAAAAGATGGGTAGAAATGCATAAATGAAATTTCCCTTGCGCCATGCGCAATTAGCCAAATCAGCTAGGTAAACATAAATCTATGCATTTGTTTAATACGGGGCGTATTTGCATTCACCGATAACATTTGTGCCCTTAGTCTGTTTCCGCTGTTCCGTGTTAGAAACTGCTGTATACGTCGGTTAGTAGTAGTGCAAATTTAGTATCTTCTATTTAAATTGATTACCACAGCTAGCTATTATCAGTTACATAATTCATTATAATCAAGTTTTACATGTTAAGAAGTCAACAAAGTTTTACTAACGGAAAAAAGTGATAATCCAAAGTTTTTATGAGATGTAGAGCATCATCTACAAACAGTCAGATCGCAGCTCGCAGTGTTAGTCGTATGTAAATGCCACACTGAATGCTTGAGGAAGATTGCTAGTGAGTCGAAATAACAAAGAGCTTCTCAAGTTGCAAAGAATCTCAAACCCCTGAAAAAAATAAGGTGAGATGATTGCAAACTCATTTACTTAATATTTATGAATAATTAATCAAAGATTAAATGCATTACTTTATTGAAAATCTTGCGTTTCCTTCACTGTGTACTGTAGTCAGTTGGATCAATGAGTGATAGGTGTTGATTATAATGAATCAAACTCTCAAGTCAAACTTCTCAGTCCAGATTTTACATATTGGTTACAAACTATACAATAAACTAATCTCTGTCGTAGGTATTGTTGCTGTGTCTTCAGACACTCACTGTTTCATACACTCAATAGCTTAACTCAATTTGTTTAATTTTTAGGCTAAAACGGTAGCACTACATAACATTATAAGCTACTTTCATTACTTATACTTACTTATACTAGAATACCTAGATTGGGTATTTTTTTTAATAAACCAGTAATACTGGACTATTTGTAATATAGAATGCCTCTGCTGATTTTTATTAAGACTTAGCTCGCCTATTTACAAAATTGGAGACTGTATTGCTCTTTGAAACGTCAAACCAATATCAACACAAAGTGTAGTACCTTTATGCAAATGTATGATTGTTATTTAACTGATGGTTTGGTTAGTTTTAAGTTATTATATTGTGTCATGCAGAACTTATCAGTACTGTATTATTGTGTTATTACACTATATTCTATTGTATTGTATTATAATAGCTGTATTATGTTGTATTGAACTGATTTGAATTGTGCTATAGGACTGATATGTTGCATTATGTTGTGTCATATTATATATATTAACACATATTTTGTTGTATTTTAATCAATTGTATTATATTGTATTGTTATAGCACTCACATATCAATTATTACCTTACAGAAGTATGCGATGTATGAGTTAACTAATTATTGTTGTGGTTAAAGCTAAAGGGGCACATTGCGTACACGTTCAAATCAGTATTGTAGCTCTTCCTATTTTCAAGTTTTAAATTTATTGCTACATGCTTTGATAGATCGTTTTTCGGGTAGGTTATGATCGATAAATATTGCACCATAAATGTATGTCAGCTCTTATATGTCTATATGATCATTTTGTATTTTGAACTCATTGTCTCTAATGGATGCGATTCTTTACATTGTAGTCGGCCGCCAGGGACTTGATATGACAAACATTTCTCGCCATCACCTTAGCCACTGATCTGCCAGAAACCCTCTTCATACTCGTTACATTGATGCCTGTACAACTACTGATTGACAGGCTATACTGTATACCTCATTGGGTACACTGGTTGTGACGCAGACTAACTAACAAATCTAATGTAAACTTAATTTTTTAAATGAAATTATTATTATTAAAATTATTTCTTTTTTATTTAACTGACATCAATTTGCGAAATTTCTCGCTTAGCTTTAGATTTATTGTACTGGTAGCATGTTAAAACCATACAGTATTTTGAAACCATGTATGGTTGAAATGTTGAATGCAACCAGTATGATGGAATGTGTGGTGCAGTATGTTCGATGACAACCAACTTTCTGGATGATTAATTAATATCATGTCTTTGTATGGGTATCTTAGTACTTATGATGACTAGTATGAAGACTATGAAGACTTATGAAGACTAGTATGATTATTATATAGCATGTTTACCAAAGTACATAGTCTGTTTATCATGATACATCAAAAACTGTTAATTGTTTCTAGAAAGCATATTGCAAAAGTATTCAATAAAACTATTACATAATTATAATCTTATAGCTCATCATCACCGTCTAATTGATTACCATCCTCAATCTCGTCAGTCATTTCATTACTGCACTCTACACAGCCGCATAGACTTGCAAAATTTTTTTTTGCATGAGCAACTGGTCCATTGGACAAGCTGCCTAGGAATAGCTCTCTGCTCATCAGGAAAGCATTGCCCAAAAATCTCATCATCATCTTTACTCCAGACATGGTTTGTGGGATCTGGGGGCACCATTAATGGTTGAATTTTCCACTGCTGTATTGCTGCTTAGTAATTGACCCTCATTAAATGCCGACGGAGAGAACCCTTTTGGTGGAAGGTTTTTTTCATAAGATGTCCTTGATGAGAACAACCTGTATCTGGCGTCGGCTTCACTTGTAGAATCAGACTTGCCATAAAGATGCAGTGTTGAACGTGTTAGTGCGTTGAACAACCTTTTATCTAATATAATGTAGTAGTTGATTATATTGAATTATGTAATCCATGACAGCTAGCTTTGGAAATCGGTATAATTAGTAAATTAAAGTTTTTGATCATTACTCCAAACGCCGGCGGTCGCTCGATGAGACAGGAAACTGACAACAAACCTAATTGATATCGGGGTAATTTAATACCCCCGTACTACAACATGAGGTAAATGTTGGTCTACGGCTCTGATTAGCTGGTCCGACTGACTGCACACGGCGTAAGAAAAAATTTATTTTTGTATAACTACTCACCATTAATGGCAAATTACTCTTAGCTTATCAACTAAAATAGCGGTAGGAAACTAAATTAGTAATGAATAAATTAGAAACATGTTAAAAGTGTCAAGTTACCATAGACCCCATCTTCTGCACCTGTTGACACGATAATGCCCTGTGGCCACCAGACTAATAGTTTAATTTCTATTAGCTAACGGGTGCCTATTGATATACCATTGTTAATATAACCAGATCTACGGTTATTCTACCGTAATACCACTATATTGCACCTTACTTTTGAAAAGTCGTGTTGCGCGTTCACAACTCGAGTTGTGCAACTCGAGTTGACCAACTCGAGTTGTGAACGCGCAAGGCGAGGCACTGTAAGGCGCCATAGCTCATTGATATTTGCAGAGTTGTGCTTTCATTGACCTGTTCTATTAATCAAAAAAAGTCAAACCCTGTTATCTCTAAATTCTCTTTAAGAAAAACCCTATTGTTATGTGTATAAGTGAAAAAGTTTCATTGTTTTATTGGACTTGAAAAAAGTTAACATTTTAGCACTCTGTTTATGGTAATAAAACCTGATTTGCAGCAGCATTACAAAAGCTCTTACGTACCTTTCTATTGATAAAGTGTTTACTTTTAGTTTAACGATCAACCAAACAATTTACTTTCTATCGTGTGATAATTATTAGCATCATTCATACTATTGGATGTGTTATAAAATATTTGCATGTTATTAGAAACCCTATATTGTAAACTTGTAATTTAGTAGCATCAGGTATGTATGACTTTAGAAATGGTTTCTACATAAAATTTACATTTAAGTTCACACAGATAAGCATGAAATAGGGAGTTCAGTCTTTTTTTGTTACCTTAAAATGGTCTAATCTAGCCTCCATAAAAAGCACGTAACAAGTCAAACTTTGACAGGTTTTTGATGAATACGTGAAGTGCCTTGAAGTTGTCTGAAACCGCTCAGCCAGAAAATTTCAGACATCAAAAGAAACGAAGTCAAAAAATTTTTCTGCTCTTCAAAACATCTGTGCTGTTTTTTTGTCTAAAGTGTGCCAGTAGATCAAAATCTCTATTAATCTATAAACTGTTGTCTAACCATCTAAAAAGTGTTCAACTGTAAACATAATGGATACTAAAACTAATGATTTGTTGTGGGAAGGCAATAAGGATATTTCCTCATCATCAGGAGAGCAGAAAAATTTGTTCTGCTCTTCAAAACATCTGTGCTGTTTTTTTGTCTAAAGTGTGCCAGTAGGTCAAAATCTCTATTAATCTATAGACTGTTGTCTAACCATCTAAAAAGTGTTCAACTGTAAACATAATGGATACTAAAACTAATGATTTGTTGTGGGAAGGCAATAAGGATATTTCCTCATCATCAGGAGAGATCAACAAAACACACAAAAAACTTGATTCTCAGTTATGAAGGGCTCGTAAATATATGCAAAGTTGGGCTCTTATTGACCTGTTCTACGTTCATAAAAAGCAACGCCCTATTACCTTTATATTACGTTTTAGCCAGGCTCTGTAGTCATGTGTAGGCATGAGAGAGTTTAATTCTATTAGAGGTAATATAATTAATTTAGTTTAATTTTAGTAGTATAGAATCAGGTATGTCAAATTTTTGCTGCTGTTCATAACATGGTTGCTGTATTTTTGTCTAAAGTGTTCTTGTAGGTAAAAAACTATTCTTCGTTTTCTCTGAGGTCATCAATTTGTCGTCACATGCGCTCGCTCGTAAAAACATTGTCATATTTGTAGACAAATGATCGTCATTCTTGTTCACTTTACACTATTGAATAGTTATTTTGGTGCTATTTCAATATTGTATCGAGACTCGCTGGGAAAGAGGGTTTGACGTCGCTATACAAATATACATGCAACAGCGTCGTTCACAAAAGTTAATTGCAGAAGCATCGTGTTTTCAATGGTAAAAGTTCTCTACAAATATGGCAGACCACAATAAAATGACTTCACGAAAAACGAGAGATTAATGGAAATACCGTTGTCTAATTATATAAAAAATGTTAAATTATCAATATAATAGACGCAACCGAAGATGATATGTTATGAGAAGAAAATGAGTATATTCCTCATCATCAGTAGAAGATGACATTATCACAATAGATGATTATTATAAACTTTATTTACTAAAAGATGATCTAACAGACTTCCTAAACTAAACATAAAACATAAACTAGGTAAACAGAATTTCCAGCACAATTGTTGGACCTGTTTGAGTGTTTTTCAACCCCATGCCAAAAAGAGTAATAAAATACAAAAAATAATATGAAAGATTTGGTTAGTTCTAAACATATAGCCATCACCTACACCGCATAAAATTTAATCAATTATTTGGTAGTTTTATAATAGCTTTATAATGTAAGTCGTTCTAACTTATATAGTTTCTTACAAATGTATGAACTGTTATAAAACTACAACATGGACATAGAAGCAAAGGTTAGTATAGAAGTATTTAAATAGACTTTTGTAGTTCGCAATGTCACAGCCTTGTTAAATAGAAGACAATCTATAAAACTAGTCCACAAGTTTTTTAGCCTCGAATTTTTGCTGTTGCCTAATGGCCACAACGTTGCCAAGATGACGAGTGTTCTTATCACGATATCGTCTGTTGCATAACCATTTGCTTATTTTTTTAGCCGGCCAGCCAGTGGCTTTTACCAGGTATGATAATTCAGATGATGTTGGGTATGGAGCTGTAAAGTTCTCTTCGTACCAGTTCTCTAAAATTGTTGTGGAAGTACACTTGTCACCAGCAGCTCTAGTGGATGATTCGTTTGACTTTCTTGTTGTCTGTAATTATAAATAAAATTGGCAAATATTTAATTACACCAACCGATGATAGGTTCATTTATCCATAAAAATTGTTGCTTAAAGTTAAGAGTTGTGGCTTCCTGACTAGATATGTGTGATTTAATATGCACTCCCTTTTATAGTATTTAACTATTAACGACAGGCCTACATTCTTCAAACTATTAATAGCATACCCATACTCTTTATAGTGACCACCTCTGTTTCAGTTAATGAAAATGTCAATTATAGCTGTTTTACGATTAGATTTGGGGTTAGAGTTGTAACCATTAACTTATAATATAGCGCAATCTCAGTTTGAAATATACACATTTTTCAATACATTTCTAACCCAGTCTAAGTTAAAATCTCTCATGTAAGATATCAACATGGCAACAGCTTGATTAATAGCACTTTATCCAAAGAATGAATGACTCTGATTAAACATATGCAAGCATTTAGAATATTTTATACATAACAGGTCTGAAAAAATTAAACAAGTCTAAAATGAATGATCACAACTTACATAGGCGTATTTAATTTCTGGTGGCTTTTCTAAATGTATAGTGCTAAGATTTTCAACTGCCTGAAATGGAAAAAATAATATAAATAAACCCAGATGTATTACATATTACAACAAGAGGCAATACATCTTCAGGCAAATCTAACACTGGTTGACAGTGTTGAAAATAGATTTTCGGAAGAAAGTCAAGGTGATGCTAGAAGAAGCATAAAGACTAGGATAGTATAACAGAGCTCACTGCTGTTAATCTATCACCTACCTACCATTATAAGTTACCTGATATTGAATAACATTCATCTTTATCCTAATTTAATCTCTGACCATCTCTAACAGCCTTTGATTAATACATACTGTAAAACCTCTATTTGAACGCCAATTATGCTCTATTTTTCAATCATTACTCTTTATGCTCATTGTATTAAAAGTAACATTCAAATAAAGAGAAGCACTGAATTTTTTAACTAGTTCATTTAAAATTATTAGAAAATACATTTCACTCTTTTACGGGCAGTGATGCTAATCTAGCTTATATTTGCAGTCTCCTTTGAGCAGATTGACATTAATGACGACAGCCTCAGCATATTAGCTAAACTGTTTTTCATATACTTCCAAGTATTAAACCAAATTAAAAATAAACTATTTCGATTATAAAGTATTAGCAAGTTACAGTTGTTAATTGCTTCAATGGCTCCAGTTGTTCCAAACTTAAATATTTTAGTGACTTTGTTTTAGTGTGTAGTTCTAATTGTCGATCAATCTCCTCAGGTACGTTGTCACTAAAATCATGGCAACTCGTACAGCAACAACAAACGCTCTAATGTTTATTGATGTCACTATTAGTACCATTTGTAAATACTTTTCTACTAATCACTTTCTATTGCGGGTTCGTAAAGATCGAAGCATGTCAATGTGGCAAAAATTAGAGGTGGCTTTCAATTAAAAAGAGAGGCTGTATTTTAAACCGTTTTTCTATGGTGCCATTCTATTAGAGGTGGCAATAAAATGAAGTTGGCATTAAACTAGATGTTTTATGATAATTACAATATAATAACTTACTCTTAGAACAGAACTAGCTGAAGTCCAGTTAAATTGACCAATATCTGACTTTACCAAACTAACAGCAATGCTGCCAGTCATGTGACCTCTCTGATTGATTGGTAAGATGTTTTCGTTGGGTAAATGTGACTCACACTCATCTGTATAGGGATTGTATATGACGGTAGGTACAAGGAATAGTTTGACTTTGATCTCTTTTTCTGAATAGATCGAGGCTACAGCACAGGAATGGTAAAAAAGGGGAGACGAGAATCTAGGATGAATTGTGCCAACACCTCTGATAGTCGATGTAAACTCATGAAGCTGCTGGTTCAGTTCCTACAAAGACAATAATCGGTTCTGATTCAGATGGTTGAGAATAGCAAATAAATTATACTTACCGTGTAGGTTACAGAGAAAGAAAAAACTGTTTGAGTTTGGAAGCTGTATCCTCTTTAACTCATATTAATTAACAAAGTTCAAGAAAAGAGTTCCATCAAAAATTTCAATCAGGCATCGCCTCGTGTAAGTTTTGTCAACAGCACAAGTGGATTATTAGTTGTGCCAACACCAGCAATGGCCTTTTTGTGATTTAATTAATTTTCTACTGAACTCTGCTAGTCTTCTTACATAAACTAGTCAATTCTTAGTTCAACAATTTATAACTTATCAATCAGTAACTTTTACTTATTAACAAATCAATGTCTAACATTATAAAGTATATTTTACACTAACTTATAACAGTAGAAACTGAGCTACAAGTTTCACAAAAATAAATAGCGCAATAAAAATGTAACTAATGTGTAAAACTCACTAAAAGCTGCAAACAATTGTATTCTCATCTTTCATTCCTAAATCTATTTGAGTAACAGTGCAATAGATCTTTTTTACATACCCTAATTACTTTAAAAATCTTTAAATTTAGAAATCTGATTAAATTTTGTAAGGGATTAAACATAGAGCATTGCTTTATATTTAAAAAATTTATAGTCTTAACAAACATGTTAAACATTTTTTCCTTATATGTATGGTTCCAACTGGTAAAGGTTATTAGGAAACAACAATATTTACTTACACATCCATTGTCCATACCAATGTCTCCATTTGTCTCCATATTGATTAAGAAATCTTAAACTTTGCAGCTATGTCTCTACCAACCAAATGCACCAATGTCTCCAGCAACCATATTTTATATCACAACTAACTTAGTAATTACAGGATAATTATTACATTTGTTCATTTAACATCAACATTAAAGTTTTATCAAAAGAGACAACTTCTAGAGTTGCTTTTAGTAAAGTTACTAGATTCCTTTTATGGAGGATTTGAATGCAGCTACCATTTTTCAAAGCGTTAGATATTGCTCTCACCTTTTGTTATGCTAAATGTTAGATGTTGTTTATATCTATTGTTGCTTATATCTTGTTTATATCTTTGAACAATATCTATCAATAGCTCATTTTTTCAATAAATACATACAATACATTGTTAACAAGTAGGATTACAACTAATTTGGCAATTATGACATAATTATTTCTTTTGTTTATTCAATTTCAACACCAAAGTCCTATCAAAGACAAACAACTGCAGGAGTTTCCTTTGGTGAGATTACTGCATTTAACATATAGAATATGGGAACACTGATGTCATCCTTCAAACTGCCAGATATGTTTTCATCTTTTGTTGCCTTATATAATTAATTTGTTTATATCTTTTTGAACTATACTTATCAATAGATAATGTCTACAATAAATACATGCAATATATTATTATGTAGTATGATAACAATAAGATAAAATTACTGAGTGATCTTATGACTTGATTTTATCTTAAATTAAAAAATTTTGTTTAATCTAAAGGGTTAGTTTATAATCATTGATAGATAATTACTAAATTACATAGAATATAACACAGATGTTTAGTTTGACAATAAGATAAAAGGACTGATTGATCTTGTGATGTAGTTCAGGCTGTAGTATCTCTGCAGCCAGTTAAGTTGTCGTCACAACTAATTTACTAAAACCTACATCATCGCTATAAGGCTATGCCGTATACTTTTAACAGCCTGCTAAAATCATCAAGGAAACATTTCGGTAAAAGAGTTTTGAGACCAAAATACTAAAAACCAGTGTTATTTAATGGTAAATCAACAAATTCAAAGTTATTTAGTTTTGTATTGGAAGTATTACAAGAAGGAGTAAATGCTCAGAGAATATCAAGAACTTATGTGATTTATTCACAGCATTTCTAGAAAAAAGCAACCCTAAGTCAGAGGCTTTGTTCATTTCATGCATGCATGTAGCTCGAACAGACAGTAGTGTTCCACCGTATAAATTGAAATTATCACACTACCACACTAAAAGCAGACAAATTCTACTAGAGAAAACTTACGCACACACCGCTGCCATAACATAAGTTGATGAAAAAGTTTGATTCAGCTGGCATTTTCTAAACAGCCAAGATAGGTGTACATTTAATATTATGTATCATTTTTTATAATCTGATTCAAAATTATGGTGGGATTTTCATTTCAAACAAAGTTGGTGCCTTTAAAAATTCAAATAAACTTTATGTATTAATTAGAAACAGTTCAATTTCTAGCTATATGAACTCCAATTGTTCTGTTTTAGCCACTAGCTTACAGCTCTCCATACATTAGCCTTTGTCTGGCCGCCATATCTTTGTTTCAATACGTTTTTACAACATCAACCCCTAGTAGCATGTGTAACCAGTTAGGAAAAGGTCCAGTAGCCTGTAGTTTCGAGATATGGTTTGCCAATCTTCCTTTTTATCTATCTTCAGCTGTAACACTGAAAATCTCTACACATTTTTCAAAGACAGTTGCTGGGCAGACAACTTGAACCTTCTCTGGAGTTATTTTTAACAATGAGCCTATAGTTTATGACCAACATTGCGGTCAAGGACAAACATAAAACTTTGCCCTTATACAGTCACTTGGCCTTTAATGCTGACTAAAACTTTAGAAAAATTGAGTTTACGATAGTCTAATACTTGTCACAGAAACAAATTTTCTCATTAATATAATTAAGGGTGGGCTGTCATTCTATCTAATTTTTCAGCTGTGGATAGGTGTACGCAATTTATGGCAATCAATAGAGGAAACATACGGTACTGCTTTTGAAAAGCTCAAATGTCAAACAAGCTTAGCAACGGTTGAATATTTAACTTGTTTTCATTAAATATATTTAGATATTATATAAAAAGCGCATCGAAAGTCTTCCACTGTTAGTTTTACTAAAAGTATGAAAACAGCTTAACTGTCTATTTTTTTCTTATTTACCTTTAAATGAAGTAATGCATATTCAGCAAATAAAACTTTGTTGTTACCAGCAATTCAGCAAGAAGGAAATCGAAGGAGACAAACCTATATGTAAGTTGAATTTAACAATAGGTAAGTTACTACTCTAAGAAGTTATTAAATTTCTGGTCTCACATTTTGAAATCACTAAATGGCGACTTTATGGGAAATGCAAAATAAAAACGTTCGTCAAATTTATAAAATACTTTTACGCATGGCAGATAATAATGCACATTAAAAGAAAAAAGCAATTAAAATATTTAAGTAAATTGTTTTAGTTGTGCTACTTGATATGGACAATTATGATCAGAGTCTAAATGCCCTCAATACTGTTGAACTAAATGTGTTATCAGATATTTGATGTTTAAAAAACTCAGATCGCATCTCAAATCTGTCTGACCATCTATTAAATTCTTACTTTCTTAAAAATCAATTAAATCTTGCACCAAACACCAACACCTTGTTAATTCATATAGCTGAACAGCGTTATGCCAAAGAGTTTCTTTAAAAACAAATAATTTTACTTTTCTATTCTTTATTTTATTTTTGTCTCAGGGTCTGTTTTACTTTTATTACACATAACAATACATAATAATACATATAATAATATATGGTTCAATCAAATGCAGCTGACCTAATTCTATTTAGTTAAAGTAAGTTCACTTGCAGAGTTGGTAACCAAGTGCGTGTTTGAATTAGGTCAAGCCATAGCTTTTCAAAACACTCGGCTAATTCTAGCAAGGGGGGCTGCTCATACTCCCGCAGCCGCAGCCACATTTCTTCATTCCTTTCATCATGGCTTATGGTTCTAAATGTTTGTATCTCTGATATACAGCAGCTTACATAAGATATGTGGTCACTGCAACTTCAGGTCGTGAACCCTACATTGTGAAGGATATGCTATATCGCGGCTGCAATTGAAGGCCATAGATATCCTTTTGTTTATGTCCAGGCGTGATCGCTTGTGACGTTTTCATATAAACAAGGCATACATGACTCTGTGCGCTGCAAGAAATAACAGATTTTATATTGAAAAGTGACTGAAGACCATGCTGTTATGTCTGCATCAACTACTCCGTCAACTTTGGATTGGCGCCTCTTTATGACAGGAGGTTTAGCCAATAGTTGTGGACAAACAGGTGAGATAACTTTGCTAAGAGTATTATAAGGCAGTTAATATAAAAATTTCATAGAAACCTGGTCTGTTTCAACATTCAGCAGTTTTGATAAAAATATCAGCTAAAAACTTGGAAGCATTTCTGTGGCTTTGTATTACCTAGTTGATGTCTTGTCAGTTCTGTTGTGGTTTGGGAAAGACGGTATAGATAATAACTTGGTGTTGTCAGGAGAGTCTAAGAACTGGTAGGCTTGTTTCAGCTATAAATATAAAGTTTTTTCAACAATGTTTTTATGTTTTATCAGCTATACTATTGCTTTTTAAGTAAACTTTTCAAAAATTTCAAATGTTGGGTGATAGTAAAAAGTTAGTAGTAAATAAAGAGGTTAGTAGCAAAAACCCATCTAACCAAATATTGCTACAAATACAAACTGTCTGAAAGTTTGAATGGCTACAACTACGCCCTACACTAAAAATTATTTTAGTGTAGGGCCACAGGCTAAAAACATTTTCGATTTTTTTATATCAAGCCAAACTCTACATCTGTGTCATTGATATTAAAACTTCTACACAGTTTTTAAGGAGAAGGCAATACGCAGGTTTATGCGGTATGCCATTTTGATTTAACCCATGAATTCAGTGCATAACTAGTAGTAACGCACATGTTTCCCTTTTGCATATTGATTAATATATATTGGCCTGCTCACAAGTTGAAGTTGCATTGCAAGCACCACCACTGCTCAATGGGTGGACCTTCTATTAGTGCTGCTAATAACATGTTTGTATCATATATAACCTTTTATCGCCATTAGTAATCATCAACAAAATGCTTTCATTACACGCCAAAAAGACAAATTATTAAACCAACTTTTATTATTAGCCAACTAGTTTTAGCTGGTAAAGCTGGTAATCTAAGACTACATTTATTGCTGAGAAGACTGGAATGTGAATTGCAAGTTGTAATAGCAGAAAATTTATAAACTGAAACATTCGATGGTCAATCTAGTAATTTAGTACCTCAAAGTAGAAGATGGTGTTTGTCATGTGTGGGGAAGGGTAAACACAGATAATATGGGCATAGTTTAGGCAGGATTTATAAAGACTGTGCAGGATGACTCATAAGGCTTATCAGCTGTGACTCGTCTTCAATTCAAAGTGTTTTGTAGCAGCGATAAGCTACTCTCAGCTGAACTGAGTAACTCATACATATACATGAAAATGTACATGTACATGTACATGTACATGAAAATGTACATGTACATGTACATGTACATGTACATGTACATGTAAATGTATTGTATATGTAAATGTATATGTAAATGTAAATGTATATATTGTACATGTAAATGTATTGTATATGTAAATGTAAATGTAAATGTATATGTAAATGTAAATGTATATATTGTATATGTAAATGACTCCTGCCATTTATGCATGGTACCCCATTAAAGATTTTACTAATTTTTGTGAATTAACATAGATCGAACCCTTGGGGCAACTCCAAAGTAGAAACAGTATATCAAGTGTGTTGCTGCAGTTGCCCACCCTATCGATGTCATAAAAGTCAGACTACAGCTGGACAATGAACTTACATCTGATTCTGAAGCACCCAGAAAGTACAAAGGCATGTTTAGAGGGGTGAGAACTCTGGTACTAGAGGAAGGTTTCATGGCCATATGGAAAGGGTGAGTAGGAAAAACTTGCAGTACCTTTGAGGATGCTGTTTTGAACAGAGATCGAATGCTGGCTACACTTACCAGCAGTCTCAAGGCATGACCACGTGTGACGATTTTATCGTTGGTTCTGACCAAAATCACGAAATGAATGGAAAACACGAGATTATTTGACTGAAATTCATAGAATTGTCAGAGCCGTGCACCCACACCGAAATTGTTGGTGAAACACTTTTGATTGGCTAAACAAATTATTAGCGAGCACAATTCTAGCAGCTTTTGCAATTTATATAGTCCAAGACACATAACGTGACACACAAGAAAAATACTTACCCGATTTGCCATAGTAAGTACGATGCAACTGACTTGATTGTGCCAAAGATGGCAGCTCTTTTTACAATGGCACTTTTGCTGCTAAAAAAAAGTTATTATTAAAAAAGAAACTATTTGTAGCCATGCTGTCCGAACGACACAAACCAACAATAGCGCAATTTAGGCAGTTATATCATATGTACTATGCTGAGTTGCACTCGTATTTTTATTGTGTGTCATAATAAATGTCTTGGACTATATAAATTGCAAAAGCTGCTAGAATCATGTTCGCTAATAGTTTGTTAAGTCAATTAAAACAATTTCGGTGTGCATGCACAACTCCGACCACTCTGTGAATTTTGGCCAAACAATTTTGTGTTCTTCGTTCATTTTGGGATTTTAGTCAGAACCAATGATAAGATTGTCACGTGTGGCCGTACCTTTAAACAGTCAAATTTATCTGATGAATTGTAAACAAATTAAAAGGTCTAATAACTTTTAACTTCAGATTTTGGTTGGTTTTAGTTTGGACAAAGGAAACATAGATTGAGCCTTTAAACGGTATTTGGCTCAGCTCAAACAAATTTACAGAGTTTTTGTTCTCAGACAGCCAAAAAAAGATAGCGCAGCAACTTTTTCTATAGAAGGTTCAGAAAGTAACTATCAGCCAAATCAAGGATAAAGAGAAGATTTAGTCTTATTTATTATGAAGAGGTATTGATAAAGGTTTTTGGCATATGATCATGTTCTTAAAAGTTTGATGCCATTGTTCTTTTACAGTACCAGGTTTTTATTCTGTTCTTTCATTGGCTAGGTTAGATAGAAAATAATATACCTTCATTTGCTTGATACCTCGCTTGTAGGTTTTAAAGCAACTGCCATAGGTGGGAGACATTTTTTTAAATAGGTACAATAAATAACATTTTTAGTCCAGTTTTACCGCTAGCGACCTACAATCTGCTGTAGTCACCATTATAATAGATTGCATAAATAGTCACCAGTTCTCTAGTCACTAGACACCAATAGATGTCCTAAATATTCATTCCATTTTGGCCATCGGGCACCACAAATACAACATAAATCACTCTGTTGCTAAATGTCCTGTAAGCCTACATGTTATAATTATAGTAATTAGTAACTGCTAATAGCAAAAATATAAAGCTCATGAAAAATGATCTGGAAATGTATGTTTCTAGATAAAAAAATCGTGTCTGCAACTCAGCAATTAGTTACTCAGTATGTATTGATTTTAATGCTATTACTAGCTGATTCTTTGGGAAACAGAATATACCGACATAATGCTTATAAATACGGCGCTATTGCGAGATACGATTGGTCAATTCTACATTTTAAGTTCTAGGCCATTAATGACAGCCATCAAAAACAAGCAAACACAATATGAAGCCATGTACTCATATAGTGTCACAGACGGAGAACAAATACGCTTTTAAAGCCATTCTTCGTTTTGCAGCAAACTGGTTTTGTCAGCGTGAAAGCAACTTCAATAAGTCTTTGTGGTGTAAATCCACATTTAGACATCTAGATTTAGTATCTTCAGACATGACAATAGCTTGACCTAAATAACAGTTGCTAGTCTAGTTTCAGTGCTAGTGACTTTACCTCTGCTCAAGTCAGTTATATGTCATCAGATATCACGTTAACTTAGACTTCTAGACTGTATTGTCAGACTTGCGTTTGTGTAATCTATTAACTTATGAAATCAAATTACATGTAATTGCTGTTTGAGTGACAGAATACTGAGTTAACTTCTCAATATGTTTTAAACTCTATGACATAATCATAGCATTATTTTGATGATTATCGTATTAAATTAAATCCTCCAGTCTTCTTTGTGAACCTGATACTGTAGATGGAAGGCAGCAATGGTAAGAGAGATGTCATTTGGTGGGCTAAGGTTTATGTTTTATGAGCCAATCAAATACCAGTTAGGAGGAATTGACAAGTCCGACACATCTTTGCTGGTCAAGATTCCTGCAGGATGTGCTGCAGGTAAGTTGTTAGGCCATATCAAATGTGCTGTAGGTAAGTTGTTAGGCCGTATCAAATATGCTGCAGGTAAGTTGTTAGGCCTTACTGAATGTGCTGCAGGTAAGTTGTTAGGCCTTATCAAATGTGTTGCAGGGAAGTTGTTAGGCTGTATCAAATGGGCTGCAGGTAAGTTGTTAGACTTAGTTTTAAACCTAGTCTTTAGTTTCGAGTACTAACAAAGTAGGCACTTACTATCAGATTCACAGAAGTTGTCATATTATTACATATTAAGGGGGAGGCAATTCTAAGGAATTGAATAATGCATTTAATCTTCACATGGTAACCGCTGATCTTTCAGACAATTTGTTTATAATTTTTAATTATGCCAAAAACTGCAACACTCCCATTCACTTCACACCACTAATACATGTATACAAACAGCTTTTCCCTAAATAATATCTGTCCTAAAAAAACCTTCAGAAATTCTCAAGTCATTATAGAATAATTGAAAATGCGCAAACATAGTATTGTTTGAATTGCATTACGAATATATAATTTGAAAATGTAAAACACATTTGTCAACTTCTTATGGCAGATGAGTTTTAAGTTATTTCTTTAGACGAGGGTTTGCAAAAGTTCAACATAGAGCTACCTGCAAAAAACTACCTTCTCATCCATAAACCCATAAGATCTGCTTTCGTAAAATTTTTCATTTAAAAATAGATTAAGCAAAAATCTAAATAAATCTAAAAGTTAATTTATAAATTGTTATAGTAAAATGTAGTTTTAAAATGCTGTCTGTTCTTTTTAGTTGCTTCAAAAACCTCCCAATGTGAATTATATATCAAGTTGGTTGATCACACAAAGCAAAAACTTCGTTTCGTATCCAATATTTAAAAAAGAGCTCCGCAACAATAAATACAATTCTGACAGAGACAATCTAATGCATGTTACCCAAACTGTTACTAGAAAAATTGAGCTTTATGGTTCTCTATTCAATTCACCAAGTGCTCATCTTCAGGAGGAATAAGCGCTGCAATAGTCACTCCGACAGATGTGGTGAAAACTCGACTTCAAGCACAAGTGACTGGAGCTCCTCTGAGGCATTCAGGTTGTCTCGCTGCCTTTGGAGATATTTATCGTAGCGGAGGGTTAAAGGAACTGTATACAGGTTGCGGCCCAAACACCCTCCGAGCAACTCTAGGAACTTGTGCGCAGGTGGGCTCTGTGCAATATACTCGATCATATATTTAAAATTCCGATATCAAATAATTTTGTTATGTTAAACAATGAAAGAATTCATATCAATTAAAACATAAGGTTTTTTTATCTGCCAAGGTTATTTTTTTAAATGAAAGAATGTGTAATTATAAAAAATGTAGTTATAAAAATTATCATAAGTGAGAGATTTAATTTTATTAGAGCATGAGCAAATCGCAAGAGTGACTCAGTGTAAGTTGTCAACATACTTGTAATTAAGGGTGTAAATTGTGAGTAACTTATAACATTGTTTTAAATTGTACTATATTAACCTGTTTAAAAGATAAGATTCATTACTAAATGTGACAAACAGTGGATTATTGTTGATATTAGTACACTTGCAGGCCTGTGCGCCATTACAGATTATGTTGAGTAAAAGCTATATGTACAAATGTACAATATGGTTTAGTGGTGGTGCTCTTGGCATTGAATCCGTGGACCTAAATGTTAGCTGTCAATTCCAGTGCAGTACTATCTTCTTTCCTAATGCTCTTAGCATGGTTTTGAACAGACAAGCATATGAACGAGTAAACAGACACAGCTCCTATTATAGTAACTAGAAATTCCATTGTCATACAGCCCACGACCAAAGAGATGGCCAGAGATATTGGCAAAAAAAGAAAGGGTACTGATGGTTGAGAAATGCAATATTAGCAGTCAAATGGCCCTGCAGTGCAATAGGATAACTGCAATGGTAGCTGTAATGTACTGGGTGTGGGTGTTATTATATACATGTACAACAAACAGCAATAATGAATGGAAAAGATGTTTATATTTTCCCCCTGCAATAGGAGAAATGCAATATTGGCCAATATTAGAAGTAAAATGCACTGATATTCTTAGAATAATTAATGTTATTAATATAGTAATAATAGAAAACCAATGCACAATTTTGTTTACATTTCAAAACGTCATAGGTAGCAATATCGAGAAGTTGTGGTATTTATATAGATTTTTAGAAAATTTATTTAAAAAGTGTTTGGTCATGACAAACAACAATAATGAAAGCAAAATATTACATGTTTATATTTCTCCCCTGCAATAGGAGAAATGCAATATTGGCCAATATTATAAGTAAAATGCACTAATATTTTTAAAATAACCAATATTGTTAATATAGTAATACAGCAATAATAGAAAACCTATGAGCGTTCACGTGTCTGGAAGATTTCTGCTAACTGCAGCAAAATAAAAGCTGTTATAAAAGTGTTATAAAGCTGTAGGCCTAATCTACTGTAATGTATGTAATTCAACAACAATAAAGAAATATGTTTATTATAACTCTGAAATGCAAAATTAGAAGTAAAATGGCAAGCTACTTACTGTGTACTATACACAGTTTGAAAGTTGGTTGCGTTGAATGTAAAATGGTTTGGATTAGCGATCTTTAACAGAAAGCAAGTAGGAGCATTCACGCGTCTAAAACTGTAGCAAAATAAAAAATGTTCTCGTCATGAAGGGGCGTTGTAGTTTGGCCCTAGCTTGTACATAAGTTGTAAAGAATTTTGGCTAACGTTTTAAATAATGAAACCTTCGCTGATTGGACAAAAAACACAGGCTGATAAACTGTGTACCACAATTTCGTACATGTAAATCGGTCTACGCCTCAAACGGTCTACGTTTATTACAGAAACCTTCAAATAAATTCGATTACAAGTAAAAAATGCCATAGACTGATGAAATGAGCACGGTTTTCTCGTCAAATGCGCACTGCTAAATAGTGCTACTATCTGTCGCACAGCTTTATTGGCGTTTCAATTTTCGGTCTTAACTTTTATTAAACCGAGCTTTTCAAGCGTTTTGTAGCAATTTTTGTCCAAATTAATCTGTTTATTTGTGTATAATCCGATCAGATGGGGAAGTCTAAAGATAATACCGACGGTTTACAAAAACTCGGTAACATATTCAAATAGGTTTAAATGTGTTTTGTTTCCCTATTATACTTTAACGGCTTTACAAAACGATGCTTAAATTTGTTGATGAAATTTCTAGCCAAGGGTTCGTCTCATTGTTGATGAATAATTTTCGTAAGTTGTGTGCACATGCATTTATCATAAAAACTCCCACACTTCGCTCCGCTCGTTTGCTCATGGGAATATTATAGCCTATTATGGTATTATTGTAGTACAAGGTATTAATAACCATTTTAAAAGTCATTGTTTGGGCTGCAGTTTGAAAATATTTTTGTATTACTAGGGTTTACAGCAGTATTTCTGTAGATAAATAAATCTATGAAAATGTCACAATTCTATACTTACAGTTAGAGTACCTACTCTTTCCCGCTTGCAGCATAAGAAAACTAGTGAAACCAGACGGATTTATCAAACACGATTTATTCTTGTGAGGGGGTAGAGGTAATGTAACCGAATCTTGTGAGGTTTACGCCATTTGTCATTTTTCTGTAAATCCAGGAAGATTTTCAAGAAAATGGTAAATGTTGATGGAGAAGAAAGCTTTAGCTAAAACACTGTTAACAAATTGACAAAATTGGTTAGAAAAACAGGAAAAGTTTTGATGACCAATAGAGATTCGTTATACCTAGTGATATAAAACCTTTTACAGTCAGCATTTAATGAGAAAATTCAGTCTAAAAGAACCATAACACAAAGTTGGTGTCAAAACTATTCATGAGGACCTGGCTTACTCTAAAGTCACCTGTGGCTGGCTTCCTGAACAGCTGAAAAAAGAGCTCAGACAGAAGAGGGTTGAGTTTGGTCAACAGAACATTTTTTTGCATGAAAGAGGAGGTCATGAGCATTATCTGACTTTTACTTTTTTGGGTCTGTTACAGAGTTTCTGAGACTAACCCATTTCAATAATGATAACGCGGTTATGATTTCTGTAAGCAAGTTTTTGAAAAAAGCAATATAAAGATATCTATGCAGAAGAAGTTCAAGAGCTGGTACCTCGATGGCAAAAGTGCAGAGAGACTATGCTGAAATATTCTTTAACTTTTACTTATAATAGAACTATTTTTCTAAACCAGTTCACTTTATTCAATGAATAGCCCGCACACTACCACTGTGAAGTTTGTTTCGCGACTCAACATGGCGCATAAGTTGTGGTTTAGCTTAGTTTAAAAATTCTGGGTTTGACAGGTACCTACCGTATAAGTCAAACCACATTCGCTGGTCTAAATCGTTTGATCAGAATAATTCCGTTGGCATCAGAGGCATACAATCTGTAGCTGGAGAAATTGCATTCAAAAACTCCATCGGCATAGACGCCTATATTTTTGGTGCCGTCGAAAATACAACAATCGATAAAAAATAGCTCTATTGATGACTACACAGCACAAAAAACAACACTTCACCATCGTATTGGCCCACCTCACCAATAGAACAAAGTCGCCACCTCGAATATTACGTGTTTATAGCAATTCATTGCCGCAAAACAAATTGCTGTCAGGAAACGGGATTCATGTACAAGAAAAAGAGTGGACGGACAGTAGTGATTGGATTTTCAAAGTGTTGGTTTGTAGGCAAATAATACGAAAAAAAGTATTAAATTAACAAAAAACATGTTATTGCAGAAGAGAATCTTAGCGATTACCATAGAGTTATCTCCCCCTAGAGTGATAACTACCCTAGCGTTTCCGGTGCCATTAAGGAACGTTTAGGCCACGCCCATTTTTTGTGCTAGTCACTCGTAGTGATTGACAGAACAATAACATCAGCCATGAGAATGATCATTAATTTGCACAGTTAAGATAGTAATTAATGCTCATACTAAAGAAATGATGATTATAGTTTATTACTCTGATATATGCTTATTATTTAAAGCGATTCAATACCTACCAGGGATCGCTAAACATATTATGGAAATGTTTACTTTTTCCTATCCATTTCCAACAATGATATGCGACCCCCCAGCCCCATACAGTAATGATATACAGCCAATGATATACAGCCCCCCTGTATATCATTGTTTCCATAAACATAAATATTTCCATAATTTTAGGGAGATGGATATGGAAATTTTATTTTAGAAATATGGAAATGTTATTGAAATGGAAATAATATGGAAATGTTATTGAAATGGAAGTAATATGGAAATGGAAATAATATAGAAATGAAGTAGGGAAATGTTATGGAAATAATATGGAAATGAATTATGGAAATGTTATGGAAATGGAATTATATGGAAATGAATTATGGAAATTTTATGGAAATGGAAATAATATGAAAATGAATTATGGAAATGTTATGAAAATGGCAATACTATGGAAATGAAATAGGGAAATGTTATGGAAATAATAAGTAAATGAATTATGGAAATGTTATGGAAATGGAAATAATAAGTAAATGAATTATGGAAATGGAAATAATATGGAAATGAATTATGGAAATTTTATGGAAATGGAATTAATATGGAAATAAATTATGGAAATTTTATGGAATTGATATGGAAATGAATTATGGAAATGGAAATTGTGACATACATGTAATCCCTGATATCTACTTGACTTGCAAAGGCACTGAATAGATAGTGTTAAGTAAGTGAGTTAATGCAATCAGTTACTCATAGATAAGATAGATAGTCATACTGAGGTTGTATTGCATTGGTGTGGTGGGAAGCTAATCGACTGCCATCAACTATGAGCTGTACTACCCGAGTTGCCCGAGTAATAAAAAAGTCTGGACAGAAAATTTATTTTTATATAACATTTACCATTCTAAGTTTTAAATTTCATATCATGAGAAAATATTTTTAAGCAGTTCAAATGAATTAAGAGGAAAAAGAAAACAACTGTAACGGTTTTCAAGCTTTTTTAAACAACTACAACTTTTAAATTTCATATCATGAAAGAAGTGTTTTGTTAAAATAAATTAGGAAAAAAAAACTGTAAATGTGTTTAAATGTAAAATAATTAGCAAGTAATGGCTAAATATAATCTGTTTAGCTATGATTACAATGAAAAATTATTTAATAAATAAGGTAATAAAAGAGTCTATTTTATTTTTATATAATTATAATTTAGTATAATTAAGTACGTTATAATTTATTTTTATTTAACATATAACAACATTTGCCACTTTAACTTTCAAACTACGTATTATGAGAAGTGTTTTGTGTAATGGAAATAAATGAAGAGAAGAGAGGAAATAAGAACAACTGTAAATGTTTTTAAGCTTTTTCAAACAACTACAACTTTTAAATTTCATATCATGAAAGAAGTTTTTTGTTGATATGAATTAGGAAGAAAAATGAAACTGCAAATGTGTTTAAATGTAAATGTGAAATAATTAGCAAGTGATGGCTAAATATAATCTGTTTAGCTATGATTACAATAAAAAATTATTTAATAAATAAAGTAGTAAAAAAGTCTTTTTTATTTTTAAATAATTACAATTTAGTATAATTAGGTATAATTTATTTTTATCTAACATATAGCAACATTTGCCACTCTAACTTTCAAACATTTTGCTTGCTTACATCAAGCAAAGATGTCCACTAACTAGTGGACATCTTTGCTTTAAGCTAGTCTATGTGTTTGATTGATACGTATTGAAATCTAATATTACATGCAAGGGCTGTTTGTGAACTGTGGTGTCAATGAATCACTCTATCACCATACAGTGTCAATACTTTCAGTTGATGGCAGTCGATTAGCTTCCCATCACACCAATGTAATACAACTCCAGTATGATTATCTATCTTATCTATGAGTAACTAATGATATACAGGCCCCCATGTGTGGGGGCTGTATATCGTTGGAGTAACTGATTGCATTAACTCACTTACTTAACACTATCTATTCAGTGCCTTTGCAATGCATGTAGGTATTGAATCGCTTTAAATGATAAGCATATATTAAAGTAATAAACTATAATCATCATTTCTTTAATAAGAGCAATAATTACTATCTTAACTGTGGAAATTCATGATCATTCTCATGGCTGATGTTATCGTTCTGTCAATCACTGCGAGTGACTAGCACAAAAAATGGGCGTGGCCTAAACGCTCCTTGTTGGCACCGGAAACGCTTGTGTTGTTGATGGCAGTTATCACTCTAGGGGGAGATAACTCTATGGCGATGACAGCCTAAAAGGTCAAAAATGGGACTTTGCATTTGATCCATGTAGTTTTGAGTAGGATTACTTGTGTTTTACTAATTATACATAAACTCCTATATGTCATATCATGTAATTTTGATTTGCAATGGGTAGTTGAATTTGAGTTTTTCTAAAATTCATTTCATGACAAAGTTTCAACACTGTATAAGTCGAGGATGGATTTTTACAGCTTGAGTTTTGGTGTCAATTTTTGACTTATACGACAGAGTCTATGGTATGTAGTACATTGTAGTCAAGTTCCTGCTCTGGTATAATTTATATTTACAATAATGTCAGAAACTAAACATGAAAGCAACTATTTTAAAGTTATCTGTTTTGTACTACTGCTGTATATTTGTAGATAGCTTCATATGATCACACTAAACATACACTGCTAAACGCTGACCTAATGGCTGAAGGAGTCTCTTTACATATTGTGTCATCCACGATTGCTGGACTAGTAAACGCTATTGTAACTACGCCTGTTGATCTTGCTCGTATTAGAATAATGAACCAGCCAGCAGGTAAGGTAATGTACAAAGCGAAATTAAAACAGGTGAAAGTACATTCTGCTAAATACGACTCGTTTTAGACTCATAGTTAGTTTCTAAGTAAATTATCAAGCTGTGGGGTTTATTTTAGACACACCATTGCAGCATGTCGTACTTGGGCTATAAAAAGGTTTGAAAAAAAGAACTCTGACGACTAGCTCAGATCTTAAATGTTCAAAAAACAGAAATATTCACTATATCAAATGTTACTTGATTGGATTGATTTTAATAAAATTATTATTATTATTATAAAGCAAATGTATATAAAATAAAAATTAAATTGAAGGAGTCTTTATCATGTAGTTACAGCCACCAAGCATAAAAAACAAAATATCATTTATGACGGCACCCTCAGTTTTTGCTGCGTTATCAAACTTGTATTTTACATAGAACAGGAACCAATGGGGCCCTTTTTATCACAGGTTTTTCCAGTGAAGTAACAATATAATTTGGTGTATATGTGCTAGATCTCTTCAAGATTTTTATATATGTTATCAGATATTGTATTAAAGAAATAATACACTTTTAGTCTATCATACAAATTATATACTACCTATAAACTATACAAAAACCAAAGAATAACCTATGATATCCCTCTGGCTTTCTAATAATTTGTATCCTACATTTTACAGCTGCCGAGGAACGACGATACAGATCTATTCTAGATGTCTTGATCAAGACTGCCAGAACTGAAGGCTTGATGAGCTTGTACAAGGGATTTATTCCAGTCTGGGCTAGGATTGCTCCTCATACCATCGTTACATTTGCTGTCTTTGAGCAGCTGAGACGCTACACAGGAATTGATCCAGTCTAGTTTCAATTCTTTAGAAGTTAGGTTGGTTTCAATTTTAGTCAACATAATGCTTTTTAGGAATATATTGTTGCTAATTTTTAAATTTTATTTAAAGCGGTGTAAATCTAGCTTACAATCTTGCTGAGGCTTAAAAAATGTGCAGGTTAAATCACATCAATCTTTTTGTTTTTAACCATGAATTTTTCTACTTTTCAACACTTATTTGCCATTGAGTAGTTTGATAAATACATCAACCTTTCTGATAGCTAGCTTTTAGCTAGATACACTATCTCAAGAACAAATAAAGTGCATAATAGAAGTGTTATAGATTCCAATCTTAAACACTGAAAATAAAGTTAAAACATATAAAACAAATACTGTGTTTGAGGAATGATGAGATTGAACAGATAAAATTGATTGTAGGTTATAGTGGCCTAATTGCTGATCAATGTAGGCGCGCTGCCTGCGCGCCAGCACTATTACAATTACTGATGTTACAATGTAGTAAATGTTAGTAAAGAAAATTGCATACGTAAAAATAATGTAACTTAGTGGTAAAATGTGCAATATCAATTTTCTAGTGAAGTTTTGAGAACTTCGGGCTACTGATTAATTAATGTTAACAACTTATCAGCGTAGGGCTCTTGGCTTCGATGGAGCAGCAAGATGAAGATTCAGGTCAACATGTTGTGGTCGTACAAGTCTTTGCTTTCCAGATATTATTTCTTGGATTAATGATTCGAGTGGTTGTTCGTAATCCACCAGCAGGGGTTTATTGTTAGTTAGCTGTGGTTTGTAGGGGTTTTTTAGTTTCGAATTTGACTCTGTATATCTTCTACTCTAACGGTGGATATAATGCCAATTGTTGGATCAAAGGTGTGCGCAGATGTAATCCAGTTGGTCTGGTGTAATGTGAGGCAAGAACTTCGCTGTTGGAATGCAGTGAAAGTTCCAACTGATGTCTAGAGAGCTATCAGAGAACACTGGAAGTTTAGATAGGCATTGCCTGACCAGATTTATTGCCTCAGCATAATTATCAGGTGTAAATTTACACTGTGAACTGGCATTGGTTATAGCCAGTGGGTTTCCGTCAGTAGTAGATTTGGCCGAATGAGTGACTGGCGCGATCAAAGTTAGACATCAAAAGACCTTTTGTGTGGGTTGATTGTGTGTGTTTTAGGTGCGTATGTCATCTAATTATTAGAGTTTCTGTTAGGAATGAAGGCATGGGTAGCAAGAGTAACTGGGTAATATGTGCTGTGATAACTGAGAATCCTGCGGTGGTTCTTTAAAGGTGAGGCGAATAAGAAAATGCATCAGTAAGTTTCGCTCTTCTTACTCTTTTATCACTTGTCCAAATACTTGGGCAGTTGCTCGCTGAGCCTCAATTTTAGCCCTGGTCTCATTTGCGTAAGACAATGTTTTTGGTTTGCGAATTTCAATTTCAAATTCTTCTGCTTTCTTTTCTGCCTGCAGTGCTACCAATTTTGCTGCAACAGCTCAGCTTTAGCTTTTCTTTGTCTTAATTTAAGCGATTGGTGGAATTTGTTTTTGATGTTTTTGATGAGCCTCATTACACAGAGCTGTGGTGTGTATGATAAAATGCAACAAACTTTAGTGCAAGCATAATAGGCTTATTCTTAAGGTTACTATCAGTGTGTGTGTAGGCTACTCATCTTGTTTGTTGTTCTTTTCACGCCGTGGTTGAATGGTATCCATTCTTGGTTTAGTGGCAAGCGGGAGAGTTCCAACTGATTCAGTTAGCATTCAGTTGTTTTCAATCACTTTATCAACTCTTTTTAAGATGCGTTTGTCAACAAAAATATCAGTGTTGTCTTGTTTTATACTGCTAATCACTATGTTTCCATGACCCGTAGGATGCGCAAATTTGAGCCAATCTACAAGTTAATCGCATCATGGAAACGGTATCAATCTGCAAGCTAAGTGAATTTTGCGATTCGCAAAACTTTATCGAATCCATCATGCTTGCGAAAAATGAAAACAGCACTTACAAATTATGAGCATTAAAATGCCGCGTCAGCTATTCAATTTTAAACATGTTCAATACTACCGCTGTTCTTTCTCGATCAAATTCTATGTGTTTGCATCGCAAACATGTGTGCCGATAGCTGAGTCGCTAATTCAGTTGTTTTTAATCACTTATAGCGTACAATTCTTTATCTTTTTTCAACCAGTCCTCGGAGTCAATCCGCATCACCTGAATGTCCATAGAAACACTTAATTCGCACGGTAACACAATGTGCGCACAACTCCAAATCTTTATTATGTGCATGATGGGCATCATGGAAACATAATTATACTGTCCTGTTATATTTGTAAGCCTTCTAATAGCTCAACACGCATGCGGTCTAGACTTGAGTACTCTAGTGGCACTTCCTTCTAATTTAGTCTAGTTTTAAATGGCTTGTGGACTAAACTTAAATCCCCAATAAGTTGAGTCAGTTCCTTGAGAAGTGGTTTTGCCTTGATGCGCTTAGATGGTCTCATCGGTTTATTGTTAGCAGTAACAGCAGCCATGGCATCAGTTAATATAAGTAGAGATACATAAATAATATATAGTAGATATGAGACCTCAGCTAGATGAGCCTAAGTGCGCTCAACAATCAAGTTGCCTCAGTGCTGGCACACAGGCAGACTTTGATGATCAAGGACTGCTTCATGTTTCACTTGTAACACAAGAATCATCATACCATCATTGGCATGTCGCATGTTTCTGGCAAATGTTGCACCAAATATAGAAGTACCTTTATAAAGAAATACAGTATGTGACCTTGTTATCATAAGCTGACACTCTATGATTGTTCAAGTATCACAGTAGTTTCAATGTGCGTGACAGCAAGCTTGACAATTGAAAAAATGCTTATCATATAAAGAGTTGTTACCTCTTTTTCAAAACAAAAAGAAGATAACCTTCGGTTGTTTAGGTTATCACAAATAATTGACATTAGTTGTTCATGATGAAAACATGACCTGTTTTCAACAATCTTTCTTAAATTTACAAAAAATAAATTCACTCAAGTGACAAACTTTTCTGACAGTATTGCAGAATGGCAGCATGTGTGCTGTATGAATAGCTGCGTAATTTGTTTGAACATTGTGCTACTAAATTGTGCTGTATAATGTTAGTGCGGTCTATGTTTTGTAAAGTCAGGTATGAGTGAAACTTCCACTAGTAATTCTACCATTATCACTTTGTAAGTAATCCACAAAAATGCTCCACACCATAAATGACATCGTATATCATATTGGCAAACTACATGTAGGTTCAGAGTATGCTTCTTGCGCTGCTCATGTTTTTAAGCCAATCAATACGCTAGCCTTTGGCAAAGCACTAGTTATGAAAAGCTACAAAATGTACTCACTGAAAAAATCCTAATGCTTTTAAATCCTATTAGTTTCAAACTATTTAGTAACATAGCATGCAGCTTTGCAAAACCTAACGACTTAAAATTTGAATTTTTTAATTCACATATGAGAAACTTGCGAAAAGTTTTTAAGTGGCATTTAAATTTTGTCAAGTTATTTAATGACATGATAAATAATAGCAAGGTAGTTAGTTAAGGCCGTACTAGAGCACTCTCGTATCAAGAAAAGATAAAAGTTTTATGAAAAAGGTGTTTGATAGCTATTTTTTATAGATGTTCATCATCAGAAGATAGACCTTCCAGCTTTAGTTAATAAATATATTAAAAATAAACCAACACAAAGTTTTAGCCAATTATAACAAAAATCATTGCTATTTTTTCATCATTTGCAATTGTTTTTGATGTTTACAGTGATTAGACTGCCAGGATGTTTGAAGACTGAAGTCGACAAAATTAAATCATGGTAAAAAGGCTCAGATTCAAGAAAGTGCAACTATGACACATATAGTTGCAAAGGCACAAACAAAATAGAGGCCACTGCAACTTTAACGCAATAGTTAATATTAATAACAAGAGACACAGGCAGCTGAGCAACACCAGTGACATCATGTCAGTACTTTTTTTAGTGTTTAACTACGATTAAGTTTTATCAATTTTAATCTTAAAATATTCTGATAGTCAAATTACTTCCAACATCAAAAATAATTTAAAATGATAAAAAATATCGTTAATTTCTGATAAAATGTAATAAAATTTTGTTTAAGTTCATTTTTAAAACCTACGAATCATTGATCTGAAGGTTACCTAATATTGAATATATACTACTTATCTGGTTATCAGATAGTTAACATGCATTCTCACTTAGTTGATCATGACCACGGTTAGAGCTTATAAAGACAATATAAAATCAGTAAATTAGTGCATAGCTGCATTATATCGAAAGTCAACTCTGTTCAAAACAAAAAAAATTTAACATATAATTATGTTAGGTACTTCTTGTTAGATATAATTTAAACTCATATGTCATACGAATAGCTTATTAATGCTACTTTACTTAATATCATGATAATAAACTTGAGCTTAGCTTTTCATGTAAATATTTTAATGAACATATGTATAATGTTCATTGAAAGTGAGAGTGCCTATCATATCTGCTAAGTCAGAGTTATCTGTTCAATAAACAATATGAGACAACTCTTACTTGCAGCTGTTGTGTTTACTACAATTATAGGTTTTTTCAAACAATGTCAAGCTGGTCTGTCAGCCTACCAATACCAATTTAGTTATTTGTCATTATAAAATGAATAATAACCTTTTCAAGAAACAAACCGTAACACCTATTCAAAATAAGAAACCGATCTGTCATATCAGCTTATCTTTTTGCAACTGAAGATGAAGAGTAAATGAGGGTTGTCAAAAGCAGCGGTTGCTATGACGACTGGTTGAACTGTAGCAACAAGTCTTATGCAATCAGCAACAGTTTACTGTTTGACAATAATAGTTTATGTAACTTACTCAGCTAAAATATGTTACTAAAACTAAAATAAGCACAATTATGAACCAGCTGCTAGCAGCAGCCCTGTTTTGTTATTGAACTTTGCTGAAGCACCTTACATTTTAAATGCAAAAATGAAAATCACTAATCAAGGAATGCTTTGCACAACCAAAGTCAGCATGCATCCAACTGTTTTAGGTGGCTTTTCCTTAACCTAAATGGTATAGAGTGCTTTGTTGTGTACATGTACTGCACCAGACACTCGCCAATAAGGAAAACTGAAAATTGTATATTGAGAAGCTTCAATATTGAAACAACAAACTTGACCTGCCAGTGTATTTACTAGCTCTTTCAAACCAGTGAACAGCAATGAAAAGACAGGCTCGGATATTGGAATAAAATATTACTTGGTACAGGACATTTATGAGAAGACGACTTCCAACCATTCAACCCCAGAATTTTTTTACTACTGGGAGTCTTAGAGCAATTAGAATAAATCTATTTTATGTGGGTACCACACTTGCTCTATTATGTTGTGCCTCAATGCTGAAAAATATTCAGCATATTATATTATAAAAAAGGAATAATAATATGGTTTGAAATTTACATTAATTATAAATACAGTTATGTTTGAATTATTTTGGCTTACCATAATGTTAAGTTGTACATGACATATTGCTCAATGTACGAGTAATCATGTCTAACTTTTGACTTGTATCTAGTCAATAGATAGTTTGGTTGTACCACATATATAAATCATTCTTGTTCATTAAATTACCTGTTATTCCTAGTTTCTGACTTTAGTATTTAGTTGTACAATATATACAAGTCATTCCTGTTCAAAAATACCTTTTTTATTGCTTCTCTTTGAAATGCATCAACTAAACTTGAAATAATTGTCAGTACATTTTTAGCGAATTGCTACTCAAATTTCTTTAAGATATGAATTAACATATTATTGTATCAAAATAAATAAATATATTGCTTATAATTCTATAATAGCTACACCTCTGACTATATTTAGAGTACTCGAAGCATAGCTTAGCCTAAAGATCTGAACAGCTCTATGCAACTACACTAAGTATTTTGACACCAGCTATTAATTATCATCAATTTACATAACAGATTGGCATTTGCTAGCAGGTCCTTGAAATGGCAGATTAGTGACCAGAGATGCCATCAGTTAATATGCATAGCGCTTCCTTTCATTCAAATGACTCACTGATGATGATTGACAACACACAATGATATACTGTACAATCTAGTGTCACACAGCAAAACCCCACTTTATTCATTGGACGTTAATAACAAGATGACCGCTTTCTAGTATGGCAACTAATGGGAGTCATTTATAGGAAGATTGCTGAATACATATCAGCAGTTCAAATTAGCATACAGTTTAAGATAGCAAATATTCTGAATAACTAAAAGTTCAGATAGTTAGTTTTTGTGTCTAAACTTTCCATCTGTTTGCCAAAGTATTTGCTTCTATCAAATCCGTTGAAAACTACTTTAAGAAATTTAGACATGCAGATGTAAAACAGCTTTGACAGCAGTTTTTTGGAACTTCGCTTTTAATAGGCTATTTTGATATACATATATATTATACATGTATATATACATTATATATAATATATATCCCCTTTAAAAAACTGGTCTGAATTGAGTTAAACTAAGTTGTAGATAGCTTCTTTTCTCTGCTCTATTTGAGCTAATTTCTACATACATAGTATTACTAAGTTGAACTTAAAATGAACTCTGATCTTCACTAGAGTTTTTCAATCCATATGACTTGAGCATATATATATCCATACAAACATAAAAAGCAAAGGGTTGCAAATTTATATTCCCAATATTGATGTTGATATGCACAAAAACGTACAAATAAACGAAGAGAAGTATTAAAATTAAAATGTGGTATCCATATCAGAAACCCAGCAAAATCCACAATTGTATATCGATTGAACAGGCTGTCTGATATTAATGTAGGTTTGCTGAAAGCATACCGCCTTTAGAGTAATAAATACAAAAGCTAATGAAAGAGTTAACCCTATTTCCATGTAAACTCAAATAAGAATTGATGCGATGGTATCCATATGGCAGCCTCGTATTAATGTACAGAATTCTTCTATTAGAGACATCTGGCTCAGAACTGATGTTGACTTACAATCAGTAACTACAAAACAAATAAAATATTATATTTTTGTTAAACATAAGCAGAGTTATATTTAGGTAAACCTTCTGTAACAATCTGTGGTAATACATGTATATCCTACTTCGTCATTGTGTGTATGTGTATGTTAATGCGTATAAATGCTTCCACAGTTTTTGCCTGACTTTATCCAAACTCATGCTTGTGCCTTCCACCAGGTTGCTAAAATATTTGTTTTCAAAAATCTATTTGGTTCCTGAAAACCAGCCTCTTGAACACCCACCTGCTGGCTATTTGATTAAAACTAAAAGAAACTCCGACCATCATCAGGCCTACTGCTAGTAACTTATAAGAAAGGTTTAGAATTGCTATCTAATAAAATCACAATTGAGAAATAAAAAATTGTTCAAAGGTGCTATTATGCTAGCTTATATTAATTTATTAGGCTGAGAAAAACAGTTTAGTTTCTATAAAATGTTCTAAAGTGTATGTTCACCAGACTGAAGTCTTAACATTAACTTAACATTTATCAAACTAATAAATGTTTTTGCATTTCTATAACATTTTAGCTTTTGACATTTTGGTTTGTTGACTGCAACATTCTCTAGTTATAAGTTGATAACTAGATGTACTATAGAGCAGCGATTGACAAGCGCACTTGTTTATAAGACCTACTATGACAATAATATAATCTGACATTAAATAGTTTCATAAACTGGTAATGAGGTCATCTGAGATGCTCGCAACTTGAAATGTGAGTTCCAAGAAAAGCTAAAATGATATCTATCATAAATTTTCAAAAAAACTTTAAAGTTTAAAAAAACTTCAAGTAAAATATTGAGTCATGTTATTTTATATATTTTGAGATTTTTTGCATACATGTATGTATTTCATAGTGGAAAAAAATCATTTAAGATATATTTCTGGTGAAAACTCGATGATACTCAGATGTAGTTTTTTTAAAGTCAAAGCTTCTGCTGGCACAAATAAGCTTTGTCATAACATGGCAATAAAAAATGTATGTAGCTATTATGCAATAAGCTTCTTAAGTTGAAATAATCAGAGATTTACTAAACTTGTATAAGGTTTGATGGAACTTGTAGAAGTTTTCACACAAAACTGTTCAATCCTTTTGAAAAGTTGATCAGTTTCTCTAAACTAATGACTGTTAGTAGTAGTGCTACATAGACATTTTTGATGACATTTGAACCATCAACACAGCTTATCACAATGGTTCTGAGATGGTTCTTATCAGTGTGTGCAGTGATAATAATTATTGGATGTCCCTAATTAATGCCGAACACTTTATGCACAGTTGTGATCATATTTGCACCAACAAATTGAGTCATTCTCAAAAAAGGAGACGACTAAAATTCTATAGAAATCAACTAAATTTCAGAGAGCTCGATGAAATTTGTTTGAACAACTTGACAGAATTGTTTTAATCTTTTCAATTTTAATCTTCTAACCGATTCAAACATTGAATTTTTTAAGCTCTAATACTGCTGTCATGTGATGTCAGCTAAACTTCTCTAAAGTATTTAGGGTTAAATAAATTATGTATTACTTACCTAAAACGCCCAAATCTGTTGTATCGATTATGGCGATTTGACCTGTGGTTCTGGCTGTACCTGTTGCTTTGTCTGTAGCCAAGGCTAAAAATAGAAGAATAACAGCATAGCACACAAAGCTAAATAAAAACATCCCTTTACATGCATATTGCTAGGTTACCATTGTTACGCTTCCGTTGTTAAAATAATTAATATGCCAAAATTTTATTCAGTTGTGAAAGGCTATGGTTAATTTTGTTAGACTGTTTAATTGTTTATATGTGAAAAGGAGCATTGCTTAAACACTTCTGAGTAGTAAATAATGTCTGGCACACATGTACACACTAAATAGCACGGTTTTTTGAGAAAAATTTGCTGGTATTAAACAATAAGACACAAAACATTTAGTGAGGCAAACCATCTGTGTTCTGTAATTTGTTATGAATAAGCAAATGTTGTAGGCAGAAAATAGCTGAACGATAAAAATGATTTAATAAATTATGTTATTTTTATTTTAAAATATCTGCCTTAATTTAAATGGCAGTAGAGATAAAAGGGGCATGCATTACTAAAGGCTACCACCAGTGCTGAACAAACAGGAAATCATATTATCAGTTAGTTTAAAAAAATAGGAAACTTTAATTTTACATTTTATACACATTTCAGTAACAAAAGCCAATGACGGAGTTCAGCATATCAGTTGATTAAAGTATTTGTACTCGCTTTAATTTTTGTCTTACTAAAGAAACATTTTTAATTTGAAATCTCTCCTCGTTGCGCAGTGGAAACAAAAGTTCCTTAATCAGTCTTAAGTTTTAATTGTGACTGTAACACCTCAGCACTAATATTATACAGAAATGCATGTGCTTAGTTTCCAATTATTTAAATAAAACGCTACCTTGTAGTCCTAGTAATGATGTTCTATAAATACACTCTGTGAACTGAGATTGCATTGTTGGTATTATGACTTAATATCTGTGCTCAGTGACTGTTTCTAAATATCTCTGAATTCTCCAGAGCTGCTCATCTGTCAGAAGACAATGGTTATGCTACTACTAATAAAATTGATGAGCTGCTTTTCTTACTCTGCCTGGCTTAAGCTTGACAGCCTTGAACAGGTTAGCTTTATAGATAAAACGTTTTTAAAAGTTAATCAACTGACAGCTTGCATGATATCAATATACTTATCTGAGCTCTACGGAGTACAATGCTTTTGCAAATGACTTATCCCAGATCGGTGCAATTGTAGAGCTATTTCCATTTCTGTTTTAGTATAAAATAAATGTTGCAAAGGAAATAAAATAGATAACTGCTACTACAATATTCCTTAATCCATAACAAAATGATAATCAGTTGATGAGAGTTTGAGAGTCAGCACATAACATTGAGTACTGGCATTCCTCCATCAGCTGACTAATGGGGTGAACATCATCAACCCAAACAGGAAATAATTATAAATACTATCTTTAGATTGCGAAAGACTGTTTGCAGTTATGTTATTTTTTTTTAACACTCAGTCAGCAAACACCAAAGATAAAAATATTTGTGAGAATGTGTTATTAGCCCCAACTTATTGATTCCATCATTGTTACTATTAGATGATATTAGCTGAAATACAGTATTTAACTTGAAAAATAATTAACAAGGTTTCTGCACTACATGAAGCCTGAATGCTATGACAAGAGGTAATTAATAGCTACCTACTTTGATCGTCTGTGAGGTCTGTATCGGTTGAATCGACTGTAGCCTCCAAAATAATTGTATGAAGATTGGTAGGCAGCGGCCAAATGAGTAGCCAGAGAAAGAACACAAATAATGAGTAACACCTTCATTTCATGGCCTTTGTAAGTAGACTTCTGTTTTCACCTAAATAACAGTGAGTATTTAGGAGTGTTCAGCTGTGTACATGTGGCGCAAATTAATTGAAGAAAGTTTGGATTCATTTTTTTGCATGGTAAGTTATGCAGTTTCCATCATTTAAAACCAGACTTGTACATCAATAGAACAATTACAAAAATAACTTTATTTAACAGTGGTAGAGAAACTGCTCTGTGAACTAGATAGTACTCGTGCTAAAAAACTGCCATGTCAATTATGTAAAACTAAGGGTAAAGGAAATGATGTAATAACTAGAAAGTTCTATAAAGAACTGTACAATTCCACAGCGTGCCAGTGAACAGACAAGTTAGCACTACAATGGTAAGGGTAATTATGAGTTAGCTTAAAAACTTTTTGCGCTCTTTGTTATATATGGCACAAACCCGTTTTTTCATGATCTTAAACCTTACATACTATGTAAATGTAAGAAGCAATTTTGCAACCACTCTCCTACTGAAGGTATTCTCAAGAACTGCAATCTGTTTACTAAGCACCCATTTCATCTTATCACATACCCATGCTTCCATCTTATATACACTAAAGTGCAGGCCAGCTACATATTAAAATGTTTTTATTATTTCATACACACCAATTTTATTTTATATATATACATGTCTACATATATTTAAAAAGCATTTCATACCTGAAATATAAAATTAGTATATCTTGGATTTTTGTTATAATTTGCAAATACTCTTATGTTACATGAAAAACATACTAAAAACAAAGATTTCACTTGATATTTAATAATATGCATGTGTAAAACATCCTTGGCTTTTCATTTATGTAAATATTGCTAATGTTATGAATAAATACTTAACAAACTATTAATTAATAACAAATAACATGTTTACTTTAAGCGGCCCATAATTTCGATCACTAATGGGTGCTTAAAACATTGGCTAAAATGACCTTGCTTATCCCATGAAAAAAAATTGAACAAACAATGTTTGTAATTGTCTCCTCTGATTGATGCCCACTTAGCATTTTTCTTTACGACATTCTTTTTATGCCTATCAACTGAGCTATTTTTCAAATTTATTTGGACTCTTGTTACATTTTCATTATTCAGCAATGTTATGCTTCATTCTAAGCAGCCCGAAACGGGTTTTTTGTCTTTTTCCTTGTTTGAGTGCTATGATAAACTAAGGAAAAAATATTTAAAAATAGTTGTAAAAAGTCTATGTTCAAGTGTTATTTTGGTTTACAGTTTTTGTAAAAAGTTTACATTTCAAAATTCATCATTGCCAAAATATTGCTTGTAAACAAAAAAAAACACCAGAAGAGCTAACAATGATAACTTTTGATAACCATCCACGCTTGATTGTAATTATTGATTGGGTAATTGATCAATATCAAAAAAGACAGATTTTTATTTTTATACTTTGTTTATTCATTCGTAAAGACTTTGTCTCTCTTGACTGGCGTACAAGTGGCTACTAACTGTTACTTTTTCTGGTGCTCCTAATTCTTCGCTGTCATTGTCTTATCGATGTTGAATTATATTGACATATGTTACAGCTACAAAAATCACATCTTACAAATTGATTTTATAACTATCTGTACCGTGCCAGTTTTTGTTGTCTATTTTTTAATATTTGCCTACAAGAAGGCGCTTCCAAGAGAACCTGTGTAAACTGAATTTGTTGGTCACATTTGAGTGCTTAATCATGTCTTACCGTAGCTGAACAGCAGATATTCTATGGCCTGACTAGTGAAATAGGTGCTTCTACAGTATTGTTGCTGTTACTGCTGCCAGAAATCACCATTACATTATAGTCAAACTTCGGATTTGCAACCAAAATATGTTTGAAAAAGCTGTTCAACAGTTAATTTGTTTGATGTCAAAACCTGTTTTTTCTGTTATAATTAATGTAAATAATTTTATTCAGTCCCAAATCCAAAAAACAAATTTCTTATAGCAGTTTTCAATATGTTAGTCTATAAACTGTGAGCAGACGTAATAAGAGAGCTGGTAACGTGTAAAATACGATAATCGTCTCATGAAAAGACTATACTAGGTGTAGAAATATACTGCACTACTGCATCTGTAGCAACTCATGCTCAGCCTTTTTTGATCAGCTTCTAATTTACTGTAGATGATGAAGAAAATGCGTAAAATTATAATGTGACTTATTTTAACAAAATGATCCTACCTGATATCATGCGAGAAAAACATAAATGTTTAACTGTTAGGAATGTTAACATGGACAAGGTATTAGAGATTACTAGCCTAGGTTAAAGTTATGATCTAACAAACCTTTGTATCTTAAGATCAGGAGAAATGAAAAAGTGCAGTGAAAACATTTCTTGTTTTTTATTTGTACAAATCGTAACATAAACAAAAACGCATAGTAAATTATTGAAAGCTAGGTAAGCTACGTTTTTTTGGTCTGGTCAATAGCTAAAATTTTGCTTTAAGTTGGTGGCATGAAAATCTCAGGTTTTCTGCTCAAAGTCTGATTTAATCGATAACAGAAAGATTTGGAAGCCGAGGTATGACTGTATTTGCAAATTTGGATTGGAAAAATGATCAACAATTTGAATGACTCAAAAAGTCCAAACTTATATAGTTCCTGCAACACAAGTTTTAGTAAGAAACAATAACAAAGGGAACTTACAGTTCAGATGTAAAAACAAAGTAACAATTCAGCCATAACCATTCAAGCATTTATAAAAAGTTATACTTTTCACACTTTTGTTTGCTAGCAACTCTTTTAATACTTCTTCTTCTACTAATGCAAGGAATTCTCAACAAATAAAACTTTATGTATGGAATGCAAGTATTTCTATCAGCTATGCTACAACTGGCATCACTAGAAAAAAACTTCTGCCAAAAGTCTATAGTTCAATTAGTGCTACAAATAGTTCAAACAACAGTAAATCAAGATACTTTTAGACAATTTTTCAGAATAATAAGTATATTGTGAGACTCACTGTTATATTGCTGGTAGTGACACTTAGACTTGGACTGAAGACAATGGCAAATAATGAAGAGATATATATGCACATAAGTTAGGGTGTAACAGCCTGCAAGTTGCCTCTACCTCATAGCCTGTTAGACTGCTTTATTAGCTGGGAATACAGACTCGCCCAGAGTAACGGAGACAAGTGACAGATTGTCAATAAGATTCTGGTTGTGCAATAAGCTAGAAGGCTCTAGAATTAATGGTAAACTCTGTCAGATGCATGTATCATGATCGGTCAGTCAATTTTCTCACAGCGATTGATTGCTTCCTATTAGGATTGACTTGAGCACTTCAACCACTTCACTCTTCATTAAATACAAATAGAGTTTCAATCAATATTCTACTTTAACCAAAAGAATCTGACAAAACCAATTGGCTTTAGTAAAGTGACAAGGTGTGGAGAGCTCATTATAGATGGCGACAAGGTGTAATCTATTTGTAACAATAACCAGATACTTAAAGCATTTGCTAGACTGGAAAATCAACTTACTACTAAGTTTATGAAATTATAAACTTACTTATTTACTCCAAATCTTTTCATCTGATCTATTCATGAGAGAAAACATTGGAACAACTGCTTCTGCTACAATTTTACCGTAGACAAATGCCCAAAAACAACTGTACCAAGACAATTGCCTTCATATTACAACAGCTTCTATAGAAAATGTTTCTCCTGTATAACAACCCCTCTATTAAGTAAATGAGGTAAAGTACAGAAATACCTGTTTTATTTAATAAATTTATGCAAAACAGTCTTTCAGCACAATAGAATGCTCACTAACTTAATGTTAAAACTTAAATGGTTGCTCTAAAATTTATAGCATCAATTAAAATAGTATCATTAATTACTATAGAATTTGAAGTTTTACTCTATATGTCTCAAAATGTCTATCACATACTTGTCTTCAACATCTTTTTCAAAGCTTGCCAATCTTGAATTCCAATCATGATGTTTTTTGGTTGGTACATCAGAGGTATCATTAATTAAACTTGTTATTTAAGGAAAAGGCAGTTGTTTCATGGGCGTAGTTATTTCAAGGGCAATTATCAAAGAGCAATTGTTCAGAAGTAATTTCACCTGAAGCAGCTACCGTAGAACAATAAAAAAGACAAGAAGTCTCATTATCACGTCAAGCTAAATGGGTGGCGAAGAGCATTAATAGAAAATGAACAAACAGCTGATAAAAATCTGCACACTTTTAGCAAACATCGCCTTTCTTTAGCTTATGTCAAAAAGTTAAATAAGTCAGCTTGGATGCAATGGTATGTTGTCAGACAATGCAACAAATTTTTATAGTCAATACATACGGAGTTAAGTATCAGCTGAGGAGCTTGGTGCAGTTCAAACTACGGGTAAAAAACGTCGCAGTAAAGATATAATAACTTCAAAACTTACTATATCAAATCACTGTGTTCTTCTAATCAGTTCAAACACACCATTACATCTAGAGTGGTGAACCAATAGGAGCTAAATGGTAATACAAGGATTAGTGCAAGCTTTCAGATAGATCTAAAAAAACTCTTGCGTATTAACAAAACGCTCTTTGACACATCCATTTTTATTCATAACCAACAGAAACTGCCACAGCCACACATGGAGTTAAGATTTCAAAAACACCTCTTTTTTAAAAACCATCAGCCCAAATTTTATAAAAGTTATAAAAGCTATTGCCACATTAATATTACTGAACAAACATGATAGCCAAGTCATGAATGTCTCGGTAAGATAAAAACTATAACTTGAAACTTTTGGACTTTGCTAATACTTGCAGTCTGTTATAACCTACTATTTTTAATATATTTTTCTATGAGCCATTATCTACTCAATAGAGAGACTACTGGGTTACCTGCATATTATTGAAAGCTCATTGTGGAAGGCAATTCCAAATTTATGAGTACTCACATCAACAACTTTTGTTTCTATGTACCTAAAACAGCTGTTTGCTGAAAAACAGAAGGAACTCTGAATGAATGCTAAAATATTTTCATTGAGAACCAACGTTTTTGCCACAAGGTCAGCTCATCTTAATTAATAAAGGAGATGTCGTATTTTTGCTTAGGTTGATATGATAAATTTATACAACTAATACTTTTACAAATACTCTAAAGTTAGCAAATCTAAAAGCTGCTGAGGGTACAGCCTCTGCATCTAGACTTTGTGACTGTGACAGGAGTTTCAGAATGCTGAATTAAGGTTTACACGTTTCATATTTCTGTAGTGCTGATGATGTTTTAGCAAATGTTAGGTTGTTTATAAAGCTGTGGTTGTTACTGCTGCCGACCAAATCAGTTAAAGGTAGCTTAAAGGTTGACTTGCAACAAAATTCACATTACAGTTCTTTGGTATCAAAAGATTTACCATGTTTTACTTTGTTGTGTTGTAGGTGCCAATTATGTGGAAATGTGATTACAAGCTCTTAAAATCTCCATAACAAAAAGCCGCCGAAGATTTGAATCTGTCTATTTCTCTGACGTCGTCATTACATTTGGTTATTGTCTTGTCATGTGATGTTCTCATGTAAATTGAAAAGCCAATAAAAAGCTCAGTATAAACTTATCATAGTATACTAGTTTATGACAAACACTTCGGGTTTTACTGAAGACCCCGTATCAAATATAAATGCTCGCTACTTTACAGTTTTGTTTCGGCTTGATTTAATCATCAAGTCGTAATCTGATCATGTGACCCAATACTTCACAAATAATTTTTGCAGCACTTTTTGATTATCACATGTGACCAACAGGTTCGTCATGATTTTCAGACAATGATATGTACTTCTTCGAGCTAAGGTTAAAAAACTAAACGAATTTTTCTGGTAAGTTATAAGATATCAGTGCTAAAAGTGACAAAATTACAAAGACGACAAAACAGACGCGTAAGAACAATAGACATGGTTTTATTGAAGGTGTGAAGTATATTTATGAAGATATTTTGACGAATGAGGTTGCATGAAAGTGTAAACAGAAACCATCTACCACAACTACGTCCCATTTGAGCCGTTTTGGAAAGAGAATCCAAACTACGGCGGTCTCGTGTGGCTGCGATTAACTGTTTGTTTTTTGTTTTTAAGAGCTTGTTTTCACATTCCTACATATTTGGCACTTACAACACAACAGAGTAAAACATGGTGAATCTTTTGATACCAAGTAACTGTAATGTGGATTTTGTTGCAAGTCAATCGTAGCTTATAGCCTGATTGAAACACTTTAAAAAAATTATGTTTTAGAGTTATGTTACTTGATATGTACAGTTATGACCGTCTTCTAAATACACTTAATGCTGAAGAGCTGCATATGTTTTTAGATAGTTACTGTTTAAAATACTCAAATCGTATCTCTAATCTGTCTGACCATCCATTACATACCTACTTCTCAAGAAAAACCTCTACATCTTATACAAGACACCAGCATTTTGCCAATTCACATTCTAGAACCTTGTTATGCTGAAAGAATTGTTTCTTCTGATACGAATGATTTTACTTTGCCATTTTTTAATATTTTGTTTCATGACATAATTTGCTTTGAACAGCATTGACCTGTGATAATAAAATTTACACCTATTCAAGCTTTTTCTAAATGAAAAAAATGGAGTTGTTATGACCCTTTATTAAAGTTGTCTGTGTGTCCAGCTCTTCGAGGCAAGAGCAGTAAGATGTCCTATTGTCAAGTACTTGATTAACTTGTATATGGTAAAGCTTTGTATGTAAAGTTACTGTATTATTGGTAAATTGGCACATTGTAAAAACTACTCAAGTCTTCCAATCACTAATTCAATGTGCATTATTGAAAAGTCCATGGGAAATCAACTCTGTTTGAGATGCCTGACGTTAATGGTTTCTACATTTGGCTAAATTGGTTATACATATACATTTATTTCAGAACACCCTGTTTAATCTGATATTTTTTATTTATTTGCTTCCTCTATGAAATGAAGTTAAATTCATTCCACCCAGACTTTTTAACCTAGACTCTGGTATTCCAGTGTTACAATTTGCAACTCATTATTTAGCTTTGGTTGCCATCCATCAACAGGAAATTATATTGGTTTAGATTAATTTGTTAATCATTAGGGGGATGAGACACAGTATTCATCTTGGAAAAATATTTGAAAAATGAGCACATACTTTCCTAATTTAACATATTTAGCAAGATTTATTGTTTACTAGAAGTTACTATAAAATGGAAAACTAGAGTGAGAGTCTCTAGTTTTATTAACTGTATTTCAGAGTTAGAAAACTGGCGAGTTGACAAGCCTTATCTTTAATGCTGCTTTCTTCTCTGTTGCTTACTTGGTTAAAAAGTTTATGATAAATCTGTACAGTAGAAGTAGAGAATTAGGTTCCCTATTTCTTATTTTTATTGCTTTTTCATAATTTAGGTCTACTTTCAATACGTCTTACAATCAACATGAAGTTCTTGGTAATCCTTGTTATTCTCTGCATTGTTCTCCACAAGACAAAAGCTACTTTCTATGGTGGTGCAGGATTTGTTCGATTTGAATATATACACAACACCCGTGTCTTTATTACAAATAACTACACATCGTTAACTCATCGCTAACAATGTTATATTCTGTATTTAATGAAAAAGTATAATATAATATCGGTTGTTTTTGCTAAAAAGTGATTTATATTGTAAATAGAGCTATAATAATCTTCAGTACACCAAATTCTAATTAATAAGGTAATAAAATATTTTATATATTATTTCTTTTTCTTTTCATTACAAACAACTATTTATTGTTAGCTCATTGCTGATTATTTTATACGATATACTTGATAAAGTAACACATTGTTTTAGGGTTGGTTTTAACAGGTTTGGTTACAATCTGTTCAGCAGATTCGAATACGGTTCGGAAGATTAAGAGGAGGATTTTGTCGTTGATATGTTTATGATTTGGTCTTTGTAAGTATCTGAGTATGGTAAGTATCAACAATAATCGCTCAAATCGTAAAATGTTTTTCACATCATGTTTAAAGCTACGAACAAATCTCAGTTTTCGTAAAATAATAATTGTGTTTTCAAATGTATTTTTATATCCAAATATGGTCTAAAATCTGATTAAAAAATTACTTGATATGAAAATTTAAAAGAAATACTCAATATATATCTGAATGATGCTTTTAAAACGTCAAACTTTGTTTTAAGGAATTGACTGCTAAGAATTGATTAATTTACTGTATAAACTTTTATCCATATATTGTTATATTATATTGTTATACTATATTGTTATGTTATATTGTTATATTATATTGTTATATTATATTGTTATATTATATTGTTATATTATACTGTTATATTATATTGTTATATTATATTGTTATATTATACTGTTATACTATATTGTTATATTATATTGTTATACTATATTGTTATATTATATTGTTATACTATGTTGTTATATTATACTGTTATATTATATTGTTATATTATACTGTTATACTATATTGTTATATTATATTGTTATACTATATTGTTATATTATATTGTTATATTATACTGTTATATTATATCGTTATATTATACTGTTATATTATATTGTTATATTATACTGTTATATTATATTATTATATTATTATATTATACTGTTATACTATATTGTTATATTATATTGTTATATAAAGTATAGTATATTAAGTATAGTATAACAAAATATTATATTGTTATATTATACTGTTCTATAAAGTAACTAATGTAGTTCAGCAAAAAAGCTATATATATGATTTTATTATTACAGACTAATCTGTAAGGAGATCGATCGCAATACAGGAACCGGACTCATTTAACCATTCATCTTACCTCGACTGGCGCTGATCAAAGATGCCAGACAACAGGTCCTCAGACAACGTACTTTCTATGTAAATATGCTGCTTGCTGAAATTGTTGTTTTTGTTTGAACAGTGAAACTGTTACCTTCTGCTTCGTCATTCTAAATATACAGTTTCTACAGTATTCTGATGATCATCTTAATACTTTATCTGATTTTAATAAGTTTTTAGGATATTAAAATAATGTTCAGTTGTCGTATTCACTGACATTCGAATGAGTAAAAAACTTTCTGCACGAAAAACATGGCATATCAACAAAAATAGTTTTACAAGGGTAAAACATTCATTTAAAAAAATGATGACTGCCAAGTTTCAAAACATGAACTTTTTTATAAAATAAAAGCTATGCTTGTGTGTCAGAAAAAAATAACACCTCACATACGATTCGAATTTGCATGTTGATGTTTGGCAGGCAGGGACACGACAAATTGCACCACACAACTACCTTGCTGCTCAGGGCAATAATTGTGCAAATAGCACCTGATGATCGATCTCTTACGGCAGACGGAACTGTCAGGGTACCAGATTGAACAATAAAAAATCCATAAAATTACTGTAGAGTATAATTGGTAAATTGTGTTCAGACGGGCTCATAAAATGAATTTAAAAAAGAATAAAGTGTACACAAGCTGGTTGCTAGCATCTGCCAGTAGTTTGCTTTTTCAAAACTGTTTATTGAATTTTATATTTTGCCATATCTAAAGCGGATCACCAAAATTTTTACAACTCATAAGGTTCTTTGTACTTGCAGGTTGTCCATAACCTTGGCCTTGGCAAACATTTTTTTTTTGTTTTTTCCATTTCAAATGAAAAGCATCACTAACTCAGATGTGTAAAAACAAATGGTTTAAAATTGCTATTATTGAGCTTTACAAAATTTGCACTGGTATTAATATAAAATATAGGTTCTGCATCAAACGGCTAAAATGTTTGTGCTTATAAATATGTCATAGATTTTTTTCCTTGTCAACCTATAACATACAAATCGGTTTTTTAGTGTTTTTGAATACCAGCAACAACTTTCAACAACAGTAATCTGTGAGAAATAACAATTCATCAGGGTTATAACGTGTAATAAAGACTTTTGTCCTCATATAGTCCACCAGCTAACTTGACACCAAGACCGCTTGTATTCCAATGACACAACAACAGGTATGACAACCAATTAGGTAACAAATGACATAACCACTAGGTAATAAACACAGAGACAGCAATCCATGAGCTAGCAATACTTGTACACAGAAATGAGTAATAGTATTGCATGCAGTACACAAGAGTAATGATATAGGCTTATAAAATAAAACATGCGCGCAGAGGTTACTATATATACATAGAATACATAACGAAACTAATAAAATTCACACTTTTATAGACTTATCATTGATTTAAACTCGGTGTTGAATTAGTTCATTGTTCTTTCATGTAAATGAATTTGGTGTCTAGTTAAACATAAAAAGTTAGTGATATTTTTTGCAGTGTGTTCTCTTGTGGAAAACTTTAAAACAGACTAAGGTCTATTATTATGGCTGGGAAGACAGACTAACAAGACTATCGACAGAAGTACTAACGGCTTGCTACTAAAATTGCGAGGATATTTTTTGCGTTCTAATGGAAAAATTTGGTAGCAAGACATTAAAATGTCATGACCAAAATTCAAACCTTGGTTTCCACAGCCACAATGCAAAGGACTAACCAATAATTGCTTTTGGAAAGTCGGAGATAACTTTAGTAATTTAATGTAAAGTTTTTGTTATCAAATTAATAGAACGCCATGTCCAGGTTTCGAACCTGGGTTCTCAGAGCCAAAACATTAGGTATTAACCTCAGTACTATCATGGCTTACTTTCAAATTTGCTGGGATGTTTTTGTATTCGATTGTGAAACTTTTGTCAGCAAAACAAAACCAAAAAATAATTCTAATAAAAAACAAAATTAATAAATAATTGCTTTTGGAAAGTCGGAGATAACTTTAGTAATTTAATGTAAAATTTTTGTTATCAAATTGATAGAATGCCATGACCAGGTTTTGAACCTGGGTTCACAGAGCCAAAACTTAGGTATTAACCTCAATACTATCATGGCTTACTTTCTAATTTGCTGGGACGTTTTTGTATTCGATTGTAAAATTTTTGTTAGCAAAACCAAAAAAATGCCAAGGACAAGGATGACCAGGATTCGAACCTGAGTTTTAACAGCCACAAGGTGAAGTACTAACCACTATACTACAATGAGTTGCTTTAAATTTCAATGGAATGCTTTTTGTATTCCAATGTGAAGACACTGTTAGCAAGAAAATAAAATGCTTTGAACAGGATTTAAATATGGGTATTCATGGCTGCGATATAAAATACTCACCACTATATTATCAAGGGTAGTTTTAAATTTACTAGAATGCTTTTACTGTTTTAATAGAAAATTTTTGTTATAGAAACTAAAAGATGCCATGAGCATGATTCAAACCTGGGTTTTCACGGCCACAACACGAAGCTCCACTCACTATACAATCATGGATTGCTTTTAAATTTACTGGGATGCATTTAGTGTATTACAAATGCAAAGTGTTTTTAGCAAGACAATGAAATGCCAAGACCAGGATTTGAACCCGTGTTTTCACGGCCACAACGTGAAGTACTAACCACTACACTATCATGGCTTGTTTTATATTCACTGGGATAGTTTTTGTACTCTAATGTAATTTAATGTTAGCGAGACAATAAAATGCCAGGATTCGAACCCGGTTTTTCATGGTTGCATAATGAAATACTAACCACAATTATATTATCATAGTTTTAAATTTGATCGGAGGCTTTTTTTGCTTTAATAGAAAAGTATTGTCATAAAAATAATAAAATGCCATGACCAGGATTTGAACCTGGGTTTTCACGGCCACAACGTGAAGTACTAACCACTATACTATCATGGCTTGCTTAATATTTTACTGGAACTCTTTTTGTATTCCAGTATGAAGATTAGGTTATCACGACAATGAACTGCTTTGACTAGAATTTGAATCTGGGTTTTCAAGGCTGCAACATAAAATACTAACAATTATAGGATCATGGCTCACTTTCTATCTTGCTGGGAAGTTTTTTGTTTTCTGATCTAGAAGATTTGTTAGCAGAACACTATATGCCATGACTAGGAGTCGAACCTGAGTTTTCTCGGTCACAACAAAAAGTAGTAACCGATCTTCTATAAAGGCATGCTTTCAAATGTGTCAGGATGCGTTTTGTATTACAAATGCGGAGTTTTTTTCGCAAGATTATAAAATGCCATGACAATGATTCGAACCTGGGTTTTCACAACCACAACGTGAAGTACTAACCACTATACTATCATGGTTTGTTTTTAAATTTACTGGGATGAATTTGTATTCCAATGTAAATTTTTTTTTAGCAAGACAATAAAATGCCATGACCAGGATTCGAACCTTGGTTTTCACGACATCTACGAGAAAAACTAACCGCTATATTATCATGGCTTGTTTTTTATTTACTGGGATTGTTTTTGTATTCCAATGTGAATTATTTGTTAGCGAGACAATAACATGCCATGAACAGGATTCGAACCTGGCTTTTCATGGTTAGATAATGAAGTACTAACCACTATTATATTATCATAGTTTTAAAATTGCTCGAAGGTTTTTTTTCTTTAATGGAAAAGAAATGTCATGAAAATAACGAAATGCAATGACCAGGATTTGAACCTGGGTTTTCACGGCCACAAGGTGAAGTACTGACCACTATATTATACTATCATTGTTTACTTTCAAATTTACTGGGATGTTTTTGTATTCCAGTGTAAAGTTTTTTTTAGCAAGACGATTAAATACCATGACCAGGATTCAAACCCGGCTGTTCATGGTTGCAACATGAAATACTAACCACTATTATATTATCATAGTTTTAATTTTGCTCGGAGGTTTTTTTGCTTTAATGGAAAAGAATTGTCATAAAAATAATGAAATGCCATGACCAGGAGTCGGAACTGGGTTTTCATGACCACAACGTGAAGTACTAACCACTATACTATCATGGCTTGCTTTCAATTCTGCTGGGATGCTTTTTCAATTTAGCTGAAAAAACTTTGTCATAAAAATATTAAAATGCCATGACCAGGATTTGAACCTGGGTTTTCACGGCCACAACGTGAAGAATTAACTACTATACTATCATGGCTTGCCTTCAATTCTGCTGGGATGCTTTTTCGATTTGGCTGGAAAAACTTTGTCATAAAAATATTAAAATGCCATGACCAGGATTCAAACCTGGGTTTTCACGGCCACAACGTGAAGTACTAACCACTATACTATCATGGCTTGCTTTAAATTTTACTGGAATGCTTTTTGTATTCCAGTGTAAAGATTCCGTTATCATGACAATAAACTGCTTTGATCAAAATTTGAATATGGGTTTTCATGGTTGCAACATAAAATACTAACCATTATACTATCATGGCTCAGTTTTAAATTTGTTTATGAGCTTTTTGTTTTTCGATGTAAAAGCTTTGTTAGCAAGTCATTAACTGCCATGAACAGGATTCGAACCTGGGTTTTCATGACCACAACGTAAAGTACTAACCATTATACTATCACAGCTTGCATTAAAATTTACTGGAATGCTTTTTGTATTTCAGTGTAAACATTCTGTTATCACGACAATAAACTGCTTTGACTAGAATTTGAATCTGGGTTTTCAAGGCTGCAACATAAAATACTAACCAACATATTATCATGGCTCACTTTTCTCTTGCTAGGAAGTTTTTTGTCTTCTGATCTAGAAGTTTTGTTAGCAGAACATTAGATGCCATGACTAGGAGTCGAACCTGAGTTTTTTCGGTCACAACAAAAAGTAGTAACCGCTCTACTCTAAAGGCATGCTTTCAAATGTGTCGGGATGCTTTTTGTATTACAAATGCGGAGTTTTGTTTCGCAAGATTATAAAATGCCATGACAATGATTCGAGCCTAGGTTTTCACAACCACAACGTGAAGTACTAACCGCTATACTATCATAGTTTGTTTTTAAATTTACTTGGATGTTTTTTGTATTTTATTGTAATTCTTTCATTCGCAAGACAATGACATACCATGACCAAAACTAAAACGCGGGTTTCATGGCAACAACATGATATAGTGCCACTGCGCTATCATTGCATGCTTTTAAACTAACCGGTGTATCTTTTGTAATCTATTGTAAAGACTTTCTTACTAAAATTATAAAGTCTTTTGACCAGGATTCAAACCTGGGTTTTCACAGCCCCAACGAGAAAGAATAAACGCTATAATATCATGGCTTGCTTTCAAATTTGCTGGGATGCTTTTTTTAAGGGAACAGAAAAACTTTGTCATAATAATAATAAAATGCCATGACCAGGATTCGAACCTGGATTTTCACGGCCACAAGGTGAAGTACTAAGTGTTACAATAATGATCACGGCTTGCTTAAAATACTTACTGGGCTGCCGTTTGCATTCCAATGTGAAGTTTTTTTTGCAAGACAAAGAAAGGCTAAGACCAGAATTCGGAGCTGGGTTTTTCTCGGCTGCAACATGTAATAATAACCACTATTCTATCATTGCGTACTTTCAAATTCACTGGGATGTTTTTGGTATTCCAATGTAAATATTATGTTAACAAACAATAAAATGCTTTGACAAGGATTCGAATCTGAATTTTTATGGCTGCAAAATAAAATACTAACCACTATATTATAATGGCTCACTTTCAAGCTTGGAAATATGTTTCTTGTTTTCCAATGTAAAAACTTTTTTAGCAGGACATTAACTGCCATGACCCGGATTTGAACCTGGGTTTTCACGGCCACAACATAAAAGACTAATTAATATAATAATTATCGTGGCTTGCTTTTAAATTCACTGGGTTGCTTTTTCTAAATGATTGGAAAGATCTTGTCATAAAACTAATAAAATGCAAAGAATGAAATTCAAACGTGGGTTTGAACAGCAACAACATGAAGTAATAACCACTATACTATAATTGCTAGCTTTCAAACATTCTGGGATGCTTTTTCTAATTGATGGGAAAAGCTTTGTCGTAAAAACAATAAAGTCACAAGACCAGGATTTGAACCCGGTTTTCACGACCTCAACGTGAAGGACTAACCACGATACTATCATGGTTTGCTATAAATGATACTGGAATTCTTGTTGTAGTCCCATGTGAATATTTTGTTAGCAAGACAATAAATTGCTTTGACTAGTATTTAAATCTGAGTTTTCATGGTTGCAACATAAAATACTAACCATTATACTATCATGGCTCAGTTTCAAACTCGCTTAGGAGTTTTTTTGTTTTCCGATGTAAAAGCTTTGATAGCAAGACATTAAATGCCATGACCAGAATTCAAACCTGGGTTTTCATGACCACAACGTGAAGTACTAACCACTATACTATCGTGGCTTGCTTTAAATTATACTGGAATGCTTTTTGTATTCCAGTGTAACGATTCTGTTATCACGACAATAAATTGCTTTGAGTAGAATTTGAATCTGGGTTTTCAAGGCTGCAACATAAAATACTAACCACTATATTATCATGGCTCACTTTCCAACTTGCTGGGAAGTTTTTTGTTTTCTGATCTATAATTTTTTTTATCAGAACATTAGATGCAATGACTAGGAGTCGAACCTGAGTTTTCTCAGTCACAACAAAAAGTAACAACCGCTCTACTTTTAAGGCATGCTTTCAAATGTCTCGGGATGCTTTTTGTATTTCAAATGCGGAGTTTATTTTGCAAGATTTTAAAATGCCATGACCAGGATTCGAACCTGGCTTTTCACAACATCAATGTGAAGTATTAACCACTATATTGTCGTGGCTTGTTTTTTATTTACTGGGATTGTTTTTGTATTCCAATGTGAACTTTTTGTTAGCGAGACATTAAAATGCCATGACCAGGATTCGAACCCGGCTTTTCATGGTTGCGTAATGAAATACTAACCACTATTATATTGTCATAGTTTTGAAATTGCTCGGAGGCTTTTTTTACTTTAATGGAAAAGTATTGTCATAAAAATAACAAAATGCCATGATCAGGATTCGGAACTGGGTTTAATCGGCCACAACAAGAAGTACCAACCACTATACTATAATTGCTTGCTTTCAATTCTGCTGGGATGCTTTTTCTATTTGGCTGGAAAAGCTTTGTCATAATAATAATAAAATGCCATGACCAGGATTCGAACCCGTCTTTTCATGGTTGCGTAATGAAATACTAACCACAATTATATTATCATAGTTTTAAATATGATCGGAGACATTTTTTGCTTTACTGGAAAAGTATTGTCATAAAAATAATAAAATGCCATGACTAGGTATCGAACCTGGGTTTTCACGGCCACAACGTGAATTACTAACCACTATACTATCATGGCTTGCTTTCATTTCTGCTGGGATGCTTTTTCGATTTGGCTGTAAAAACTTTGTTATAAAAATATTAAAATGCCATGGCCAGGATTCAAACCTGGGTTTTCACGGCCACAACGTGAAGTACTAACCACTATACTATCATGGCTTGCTTAATAATTTACTGGAACTCTTTTTGTATTCCAGTGTGAAGAATCTGTTAGCACAACAATAAACTGCTTTGACCAAAATTTGAATATGGGTTTTCATTGCTGCAACATAAAATACTAACAATTATACTATCATGGCTCAGTTTTAAACTTGCTTAGGAGTTTTTTGCTTTCCGATGTAAAAGTTTTGTTAGCAAAACATTAAATGCCATGACCAGGACTCGGGACTGGGTTTTCATGGCCACAACATGAAGTACTAACCACTATACTATCATGGCTTGTTTTCAATTCTGCTGGGATGCTTTTTCGATTTGGCTGGAAAAACTTTTATTGTCATAAAAATATTAAAATGCCATGGCCAGGATTCAAACCTGGGTTTTCACAGCCACAACGTGAAGTACTAACCACTATACTATCATGGCTTGCTTAATAATTTACTGGAACTCTTTTTGTATTCCAGTGTGAAGAATCTGTTAGCACAACAATAAACTGCTTTGACCAAAATTTGAATATGGGTTTTCATTGCTGCAACATAAAATACTAACAATTATACTATCATGGCTCAGTTTTAAACTTGCTTAAAAGTTTTTTGCTTTCCGATGTAAAAGTTTTGTTAGCAAAACATTAAATGCCATGACCAGGATTCGAACCTAGGTTTTCACGACCACAACGTGAAGTACTAACCACTATTATACTATCACTGTTTACTTTCAAATTTACTGGGATGTTTTTGTATCCCAATGTGAAATATTTTTTAGCAAGGCAATAAAATGCCATGACCAAGATTCGAACCTTGGTTTTCACGACATCAACGTGAAGTACTAACCGCTATATTATCATGGCTTGTTTTTTATTTACTGGGACTGTTTTTGTATTCCAATGTGAACTTTTTGTTAGCGAGACAATAAAATGCCATGACAAGGATTCGAACCCGGCTTTTCATGGTTGCGTAATGAAATACTAACCACTATTATATTGTCATAGTTTTGAAATTGCTCGGAGGTTTTTTTTGCTTTAATGGAAAAGAATTGTCATAAAAATAATGAAATGCCATGACCAGGATTCCGGACTGGGTTTTCACAGCCACAACATGAAGTACTAACCACTATACTATCATGGCTTGCTTTCAATTCTGCTGGGATGCTTTTTCGATTTGGCTGCAAAAACTTTTATTGTCATAAAAATATTAAAATGCCACGACCAGGATTCGAACCTGGGTTTTCACGGCCACAACGTGAAGTACTAACCACTATACTATCATGGCTTGCTTTAAATTTTACTGGAATGCTTTTTGTATTCCAGTGTAACGATTCCGTTATCACGACAATAAATTGCTTTGACTAGTATTTGAATCTGGGTTTTCAAGGCTGCAACATAAAATACTAACAATTATAGGATCATGGTTCAGTTTCCATCTTGCTGAGAAGTTTTTTGTTTTCTGATCTAGAAGTTTTTTTATCAGAACATTAGATGCCATGACCAGGATTCAAACCCGGCTGTTCATGGTTGCAACATGAAATACTAACCACTATTATATTATCATAGTTTTAATTTTGCTCAGCGGTTTTTTTTGCTTTAATGGAAAAGAATTCTCATAAAAATAACAAAATGCCATAACCAGGAATCGGAACTGGGTTTTAACGGCCACAACAAGAAGTACCAACCACTATACTATAATGGCTTGCTTTCAATTCTGCTGGGATGCTTTTTCGATTTGGCTGGAAAAACTTTGTCATAAAAATGTTAAAATGCAATGACCAGGATTTGAACCTGGGTTTTCACGGCCACAACGTGAAGGACTAACCTATATAATATCATGACTTGCTATCAAGCCTGCTGGGATGCTTTTTCTAATTGATTGCAAAAATTTTGTCATGAAAATAATAAACTGCCATGACCAAAATACGAATCTGGGTTTTCACGGCCACAACGTCAAGTACTAACCACTATACTATCATGGCTTGCTTTAAATTTTACTGGAATGCTTTTTGTATTCCAGTGTAACGATTCCGTTATCACGACAATAAATTGCTTTGACTAGTATTTGAATCTGGGTTTTCAAGGCTGCAACATAAAATACTAACAATTATAGGATCATGGTTCAGTTTCCATCTTGCTGGGAAGTTTTTTGTTTTCTGATCTAGAAGTTTTTTTATCAGAACATTAGATGCAATGACTAGGAGTCGAACCTGAGTTTTCTCAGTCACAACAAAAAGTAGCAACCGCTCTACTCCAAAGGCATGCTTTCAAATGTCTCGGGATGCTTTTTGTATTACAAATGTGGAGTTTATTTTCCAAGATTTTAAAATGCCATGACCAGGATTCGAACCTGGCTTTTCACAACATCAATGTGAAGTATTAACCGCTATATTATCGTGGCTTGTTTTTTATTTACTGGGATTGTTTTTGCATTCCAATGTGAACTTTTTGTTAGCGAGACATTAAAATGCCATGACCAAGATTCGAACCCGGCTTTTCATGGTTGCGTAATGAAATACTAACCACTATTATATTGTCATAGTTTTGAAATTGCTCGGAGGTTTTTTTCTTTAATGGAAAAGAAATGTCATGAAAATAATGAAATGATATGACCAGGGTTCAAACCTGGGTTTTCACGGCCACAACGTGAAGTTCTGACCACTTTTATACTATCATTGCTTACTTTCAAATTTACTGGGATGTTTTTGTATTCCAATGTAAAGTATTTTTTAGCAAGACAATAAAATGCCATGAACAGAATTCAAACCCGGCTTTTCATGGTTGCGTAATGAAATACTAACCACTATTATATTGTCATAGTTTTGAACTTGCTTGGAGGCTTTTTTTGCTTTAATGGAAAATAATTGTCATAAAAATAATGAAATGCCATGGCAAGGAGTCGGAACTGGGTTTTCACGGCCACAACGTGAAGTACTAACCACTATAATATCATGGCTTGCTTTCAATTCTGCTGGGATGCTTTTTCGATTTGGCTGGAAAAACTTTTATTGTCATAAAAATATTAAAATGCCATGACCAGGATTCGAACCTGGGTTTTCACGGCCACAACATGAAGTACCAACCACTATACTATAATGGCTTGCTTTCAATTCTGCTGGGATGCTTTTTCTATTTGGCTGGAAAAGCTTTGTCATAAAAATAATAAAATGCCATGACCAGCATTCGAACCTGGGTTTTCACGGCCACAACGTGAAGTACTAACTACTATACTATCATGGCTTGCTTAATAATATACTGGAACTCTTTTTGTATTCCAGTGTGAAGAATCTGTTAGCACGACAATAAACTGCTTTGACCAAAATTTGAATATGGGTTTTCATGGCTGCAACATAAAATACTAACAATTATACTATCATGGCTCAGTTTCAAACTTGCTTAGGAGTTTTTTGCTTTCCGATGTAAAAGTTTTGTTAGCAAAACATTAAATGCCATGACCAGGACTCGGGACTGGGTTTTCATGGCCACAACATGAAGTACTAACCACTATACTATTATGGCTTGCTTTCTGTTCTGCTGGGATGCTTTTTCGATTTGGCTGGAAAAACTTTTATTGTCATAAAAATATTAAAATGCCATGACCAGGATTCGAACCTGGGTTTTCACGGCCACAACGTGAAGTACTAATCACTATACTATCATGGCTTGCTTAATAATTTACTGGAACTCTTTTTGTATTCCAGTGTTAAGAATCTGTTAGCACGACAATGAACTGCTTTGACTAGAATTTGAATCTGGGTTTTCATGTCTGCAACATAAAATACTAACCACTATATTATCATGGCTCACTTTCCTACTTGCTGGGAAGTTTTTTGTTTTCCGATCTAGAAGGTTTGTTAGCAGAAATTTAGATGCCATGACTATGAGTCGAACTTGAGTTTTCTCGGTCACAACAAAAAGTAATAACCGCTTTACTCTAAAGGCATGCTTTCAAATGTGTCGGGATGCTTTTAGTATTACATATGGGAGTTTTTTACGCGAAATTGTAAAATGCCATGACCAAGATTCGAACCTGGGTTTCCACGGCCACAACGTGACGTACTAACCACTATTATACAACCACTGTTTACTTTCAAATTTACTGGGATGTTTTTCTATTCCAGTGTAAATTTTTTTTAGCAAGACAATAAAATACCATGACCAGGATTCGAACCTTGGTTTTCACGACATCAACGTGAAGTACTAACCGCTATGTTATCATGGCTTATTTTTTATTAACTGGGATTGTTTCTGTATTCCAAAGTCAATTTTTTGTTAGCGAGACAATAAAATGCCATGACCAGGATTCAAACCCGGCTGTTCATGGTTGCATAATGAAATACTAACCACTATTATATTGTCATAGTTTTGAAATTGCTCGGAGGCTTTTTTGCTTTAATTGAAAAGAATTGTCATAAAAATAACGAAATGGCATGACCAGGATTCGGGACTGGATTTTAATGGCCACAACATGAAGTACTAACCACTATACTCTCATGGCTTGTTTTCAATTCTGCTGGGATGCTTTTTCGATTTGGCTGCAAAAACTTTTATTGTCATAAAAATATTAAAATGCCATGACCAGGATTCGAACCCAGCTTTTCATGGTTGCGTAATGAAATACTAACCACTATACTATAATGGCTTGCTTTCAATTCTGCTGGGATGCTTTTTCTATTTGGCTGGAAAAGCTTTGTCATAAAAATAATAAAATGCCATGACCAGGATTCGAACTTGGGTTTTCACTGCCACAACGTGAAGTACTAACCACTATACTATCATGGCTTGCTTAATAATTTACTGGAAATCTTTTTGTATTCCAGTGTGAAGAATCTGTTAGCACGACAATAAACTGCTTTGACCAAAATTTGAATATGGGTTTTCATGGCTGCAACATAAAATACTAACAATTATACTATCATGGCTCAGTTTCAAACTTGCGTAGGAGTTTTTTGCTTTCCGATGTAAAAGTTTTGTTAGCAAAACATTAAATGCCATGACCAGGACTCGGGACTGGGTTTTCATGGCCACAACATGAAGTACTAACCACTATACTATCATGGCTTGCTTTCTGTTCTGCTGGGATGCTTTTTCGATTTGGCTGGAAAAACTTTTATTGTCATAAAAATATTAAAATGCCATGACCAGGATTCGAACCTGGGTTTTCACGGCCACAATGTGAAGTACTAATCACTATACTATCATGGCTTGCTTAATAATTTACTGGAACTCTTTTTGTATTCCAGTGTTAAGGATCTGTTAGCACGACAATGAACTGCTTTGACTAGAATTTGAATCTGGTTTTTCATGTCTGCAACATAAAATGCTAACCACTATATTATCATGGCTCACTTTCCTACTTGCTGGGAAGTTTTTTGTTTTCTGATGTAGAAGGTTTGTTAGCAGAAATTTAGATGCCATGACTAGGAGTCGAACTTGAGTTTTCTCGGTCACAACAAAAAGTAATAACCGCTTTACTCTAAAGGCCTGCTTTCAAATGTCTCGGGATGCTTTTTGTATTACAAATGTGGAGTTTATTTTCCAAGATTTTAAAATGCCATGACCAGGATTCGAACCTGGCTTTTCACAACATCAATGTGAAGTATTAACCGCTATATTATCGTGGCTTGTTTTCTATTTACTGGGATTGTTTTTGTATTCCAATGTGAACTTTTTGTTAGCGAGACATTAAAATGCCATGACCAGGATTCGAACCCGGCTTTCCATGGTTGCGTGATGAAATACTATCCACTATTATATTGTCATAGTTTTGAAATTGCTCGGAGGCTTTTTTTGCTTTAATGGAAAAGTATTGTCATAAAAATAACAAAATGCCATGACTAGGTATCGAACCTGGGTTTTCACGGTCGCGACGTGAAGTACTAACCACTATACTATCATGGCTTGCTTTCATTTCTGCTGGGATGCTTTTTCGATTTGGCTGTAAAAACTTTGTTATAAAAATATTAAAATGCCATGACCAGGATTCGAACCTGGGTTTTCACGGCCTCCACGTGACGTACTAACCACTATTATACAACCACTGTTTACTTTCAAAATTACTGGGATGTTTTTCTGTTCCATTGTAAATTTTTTTTTAACAAGACAATAAAATACCATGACCAGGATTCGAACCTTGGTTTTCACAACATCAACGTGAAGTACTAACCGCTATATTGTCATGGCTTGTTTTTCATTTACCGGGATTGTTTTTGTATTCCAATGTGAACTTTTTGTTAGCGAGACAATAAAATGCCATGCTTTTTGTATTACATATGCGGAGTTTTTTACGCAAAATTATAACATGCCATGAACAGGATTCGAACCAAGTTTTCACGGCCAAAACGTGAAGTACTGACCACTATTATACTATCATTGTTTACTTTCAAATTTACTGGGATGTTTTTGTATTCCAATGTAATTTTTTTTTATCAAGACAATTAAATGCCATGACCAGAAATCAAACCCGGCTGTTCATGGTTGCAACATGAAATACTAACCACTATTAAATTATCATAGTTTTAATTTTGCTCGGAGGTTTTTTTTGCTTTAATGGAAAATAATTGTCATAAAAATAATGAAATGCCATGACCAGGAGTCGGAACTGGGTTTTAACGGCCACAACGTGAAGTACTAACCACTATATTATCATGGCTTGCTTTCAATTCTGCTGGGATGCTTTTTCTATTTGGCTGGAAAAGCTTTGTCATAAAAATAATAAAATGCCATGACCAGGATTCGAACCTGGGTTTTCACGGCCACAACGTGAAGTACTAACCACTATACTATCATGGCTTGCTTAATAATTTACTGGAAATCTTTTTGTATTCCAGTGTGAAGAATCTGTTAGCACGACAATAAACTGCTTTGACCAAAATTTGAATATAGGTTTTCATGGCTGCAACATAAAATACTAACAATTATACTATCATGGCTCAGTTTCAAACTTGCGTAGGAGTTTTTTGCTTTCCGATGTAAAAGTTTTGTTAGCAAAACATTAAATGCCATGACCAGGACTCGGGACTGGGTTTTCATGGCCACAACATGAAGTACTAACCACTATACTATCATGGCTTGCTTTCTGTTCTGCTGGGATGCTTTTTCGATTTGGCTGGAAAAACTTTTATTGTCATAAAAATATTAAAATGCCATGACCAGGATTCGAACCTGGGTTTTCACGGCCACAATGTGAAGTACTAATCACTATACTATCATGGCTTGCTTAATAATTTACTGGAACTCTTTTTGTATTTCAGTGTTAAGGATCTGTTAGCACGACAATGAACTGCTTTGACTAGAATTTGAATCTGGTTTTTCATGTCTGCAACATAAAATACTAACCACTATATTATCATGGCTCACTTTCCTACTTGCTGGGAAGTTTTTTGTTTTCTGATGTAGAAGGTTTGTTAGCAGAAATTTAGATGCCATGACTAGGAGTCGAACTTGAGTTTTCTCGGTCACAACAAAAAGTAATAACTGCTTTACTCTAAAGGCCTGCTTTCAAATGTCTCGGGATGCTTTTTGTATTACAAATGTGGAGTTTATTTTCCAAGATTTTAAAATGCCATGACCAGAATTCGAATCTGGCTTTTTACAACATCAATGTGAAGTATTAACCGCTATATTATCGTGGCTTGTTTTTTATTTACTGGGATTGTTTTTGTATTCCAATGTGAACTTTTTGTTAGCGAGACATTAAAATGCCATGACCAGGATTCGAACCCGGCTTTTCATGGTTGCGTAATGAAATACTAACCACTATTATATTGTCATAGTTTTGAAATTGCTCGGAGGTTTTTTTTCTTTAATGGAAAAGAAATGTCATGAAAATAATGAAATGATATGACCAGGGTTCAAACCTGGGTTTTCACGGCCACAACGTGAAGTTCTGACCACTATTATACTATCATTGCTTACTTTCAAATTTACTGGGATGTTTTTGTATTCCAGTGTAAAGTTTTTTTTAGCAAGACAATAAAATGCCATGACCAGAATTCAATCCCGGCTGTTCATGGTTGCAACATGAAATACTAACCACTATTATATTATCATAGTTTTAATTTTGCTCAGAGGTTTTTTTTGCTTTAATGGAAAATAATTGTCATAAAAATAATGAAATGCCATGACCAGGAATCGGAACTGGGTTTTAACGGCCACAACATGAAGTACTAACCACTATACTATCATGGCTTGCTTTCAATTCTGCTGGGATGCTTTTTCGATTTGGCTGGAAAAACTTTGTCATAAAAATGTTAAAATGCAATGACCAGGATTTGAACCTGGGTTTTCACGGCCACAACGTGAAGGACTAACCTATATAATATCATGACTTGCTATCAAGCCTGCTGGGATGCTTTTTCTAATTGATTGCAAAAATTTTGTCATGAAAATAATAAACTGCCATGACCAAGATACGAACCTGGGTTTTCACGGCCACAACGTCAAGTACTAACCACTATACTATCATGGCTTGCTTTAAATTTTACCGGAATGCTTTTTGTATTCCAATGTAACGATTCCGTTATCACGACAATAAATTGCTTTGACTAGAATTTGAATCTGGGTTTTCAAGGCTGCAACATAAAATACTAACAATTATAGGATCATGGCTCACTTTCCATCTTGCTGGGAAGTTTTTTGTTTTCTGATCTAGAAATTTTTTTATCAGAACATTAGATGCAATGACTAGGAGTCGAACCTGAGTTTTCTCAGTCACAACAAAAAGTAGCAACCGCTCTACTCCAAAGGCATGCTTTCAAATGTCTCGGGATGCTTTTTGTATTACAAATGTGGAGTTTATTTTCCAAGATTTTAAAATGCCATGACCAGGATTCGAACCTGGCTTTTCACAACATCAATGTGAAGTATTAACCGCTATATTATCGTGGCTTGTTTTCTATTTACTGGGATTGTTTTTGTATTCCAATGTGAACTTTTTGTTAGCGAGACATTAAAATGCCATGACCAGGATTCGAACCCAGCTTTTCATGGTTGCGTAATGAAATACTAACCACTATTATATTGTCATAGTTTTGAAATCGCTCGGAGGCTTTTTTTGCTTTAATGGAAAAGTATTGTAATAAAAATAACAAAATGCCATGACTAGGTATCGAACCTGGGTTTTCACGGTCGCAACGTGAAGCACTAACCACTATACTATAATGGCTTGCTTTCAATTCTGCTGGGATGCCTTTTCTATTTGGCTGGAAAAGCTTTGTCATAAAAATAATAAAATGCCATGACCAGGATTCGAACCCGGCTTTTCATGGTTGCATAATGAAATACTAACCACAATTATATTATCATAGTTTTAAATTTGATCGGAGACTTTTTTTGCTTTAATGGAAAAGTAATGTCATAAAAATAATAAAATGCCATGACTAGGTATCGAACCTGGGTTTTCACGGTCGCAACGTGAATTACTAACCACTATACTATCATGGCTTGCTTTCATTTCTGCTGGGATGCTTTTTCGATTTGGCTGTAAAAACTTTGTTATAAAAGTATTAAAATGCCATGACCAAGATTCGAACCTGGGTTTTCACGGCCTCCACGTGACGTACTAACCACTATTATACAACCACTGTTTACTTTCAAAATTACTGGGATGTTTTTCTATTCCAATGTAAATTTTTTTTTAGCAAGACAATAAAATACCATGACCAGGATTCGAACCTTGGTTTTCACAACATCAACGTGAAGTACTAACCGCTATATTGTCATGGCTTGTTTTTCATTTAACGGGATTGTTTTTGTATTCCAATGTGAACTTTTTGTTAGCGAGACAATAAAATGCCATGCTTTTTGTATTACATATGCGGAGTTTTTTACGCAAAATTATAACATGCCATGAACAGGATTCGAACCAAGTTTTCACGGCCAAAACGTGAAGTACTGACCACTATTATACTATCATTGTTTACTTTCAAATTTACTGGGATGTTTTTGTATTCCAATGTAAAGTTTTTTTAGCAAGACAATTAAATGCCATGAACAGAATTCAAACCCGGCTGTTCATGGTTGCAACATGAAATACTAACCACTATTATATTATCATAGTTTTAATTTTGCTCGGAGGTTTTTTTGCTTTAATGGAAAAGAAATGTCATGAAAATAACGAAATGCAATGACCAGGATTCGGAACTGGGTTTTCACGGCCACAACGTGAAGTACTAACCACTATATTATAATGGCTTGCTTTCAATTCTGCTGGGATGCTTTTTCGATTTGGCTGGAAAAACTTTTATTGTCATAAAAATATTAAAATGCCATGACCAGGATTCGAACCTGGGTTTTCACGGCCACAACGTGAAGTACTAACCACTATACTATCATGGCTTGCTTTCAATTCTGCTTGGATGCTTTTTCTATTTGGCTGGAAAAGCTTTGTCATAAAAATGCCATGACCAGGATTCGAACCTGGGTTTTCACGGCCACAACGTGAAGTACTAACCACTATACTATCATGGCTTGCTTTCAATTCTGCTGGGATGCTTTTTCTATTTGGCTGGAAAAGCTTTGTCATAAAAATAATAAAATGCCATGACCAGGATTCGAACCTGGGTTTTCACGGCCACAACATGAAGTACCAACCACTATACTATAATGGCTTGCTTTCAATTCTGCTGGGATGCATTTTCTATTTGGCTGGAAAAGCTTTGTCATAAAAATAATAAAATGCCATGACCAGGATTCGAACCTGGGTTTTCACGGCCACAACGTGAAGTACTAACCACTATACTATCATGGCTTGCTTAATAATTTACTGGAAATCTTTCTGTATTCCAGTGTGAAGAATCTGTTAGCACGACAAAAAACTGCTTTGACCAAAATTTGAATATGGGTTTTCATGGCTGCAACATAAAATACTAACAATTATACTATCATGGCTCAGTTTCAAACTTGCGTAGGAGTATTTTGCTTTCCGATGTAAAAGTTTTGTTAGCAAAACATTAAATGCCATGACCAGGACTCGGGACTGGGTTTTCATGGCCACAACATGAAGTACTAACCACTATACTATCATGGCTTGCTTTCTGTTCTGCTGGGATGCTTTTTCGATTTGGCTGGAAAAACTTTTATTGTCATAAAAATATTAAAATGCCATGACCAGGATTCGAACCTGGGTTTTCACGGCCACAACGTGAAGTACTAATCACTATACTATCATGGCTTGCTTAATAATTTACTGGAACTCTTTTTGTATTCCAGTGTTAAGGATCTGTTAGCACGACAATGAACTGCTTTGACTAGAATTTGAATCTGGGTTTTCATGTCTGCAACATAAAATACTAGCCACTATATTATCATGGCTCACTTTCCTACTTGCTGGGAAGTTTTTTGTTTTCTGATCTAGAAGGTTTGTTAGCAGAAATTTAGATGCCATGACTAGGAGTCGAACTTGAGTTTTCTCGGTCACAACAAAAAGTAATAACCGCTTTACTCTAAAGGCATGCTTTCAAATGTGTCGGGATGCTTTTAGTATTACATATGGGAGTTTTTTACGCGAAATTATAAAATACCATGACCAGGATTCGAAACTGGGTTTCCATGGCCACAACGTGACGTACTAACCACTATTATACAACCACTGTTTACTTTCAAATTTACTGGGATGTTTTTCTATTTCAATGTAAATTTTTTTTAGCAAGACAATAGAATACCATGACCAGGATTCGACCCTTGGTTTTCACGACGTGAAGTACTAACCGCTATGTTATCATGGCTTATTTTTTATTTACTGGGATTGTTTCTGTATTCCAAAGTCATTTTTTTGTTAGCGAAACAATAAAACGCCATGAACAGGATTCGAACCCGGCTTCTCATGGTTGGATAATGAATTACTACCCACTACTATATTATCATAGTTTTAAAATTGCTCGGAGGTTTTTTTTCTTTAATGGAAAAGAAATGCCATGAAAATAATGAAATGCAATGACCAGAATTCGAACCTGGGTTTTCACGGCCACAACGTGACGTTCTGACCACTATTATACTATCATTGCTTACTTTCAAATTTACTGGGATGTTTTTGTATTCCAATGTAAAGTTTTTTTAGCAAGACAATTAAATACCATGACCAGAATTCAAACCCGGATGTTCATGGTTGCAACATGAAATACTAACCACTATTATATTATCATAGTTTTAATTTTGCTCGGAGGTTTTTTTGCTTTAATTGAAAAGAATTGTCATAAAAATAACGAAATGGCATGACCAGGATTCGGGACTGGATTTTAATGGCCACAACATGAAGTACTAACCACTATACTATCATGGCTTGTTTTCAATTCTGCTGGGATGCTTTTTCGATTTGGCTGAAAAAACGTTGTCATAAAAATATGAAAATACCACGACCAGGATTCGAACCTGGGTTTTCACGGCCACAACGTGAAGTGCTAACCACTATACTGTCATGGCTTGCTTTCAATTCTGCTGGGATGCTTGTTCGATTTAGCTGGAAAAACTTTGTCATAAAAATATTAAAATGCCATGACCAGGATTCGAACCTGGGTTTTCACGGCCACAACGTGAAGTACTAACCCCTATACTATCATGGCTTGCTTTAAATTTTTCTGGAAGGCTTTTTGTATTCCAGTGTAAATATTCCGTTATCATGACAATAAATTGCTTTGACTAGAATTTGAATCTGGGTTTTCATGGCTGCAACATAAAATACTAACCACTATATTATCATGGCTCACTTTTCAACATGCTGGGAAGTTTTTTGTTTTCTGATCTAGAAATTTTGTTAGCAGAACATTAGATGCAATGTCTAGGAGTCGAACCTGAGTTTTCTCAGTCACAACAAAAAGTAGCAACCGCTCTACTCTAAAGGCATGCTTTCAAATGTCTCGGGATGCTTTTTGTATTACAGATGTAGAGTTTATTTTCCAAGATTTTAAAATGCCATGACCAGGATTCGAACCTGGCTTTTCACAACATCAATGTGTAGTATTAACCGCTATATTATCGGGGCTTGTTTTTCATTTACTGGGATTGTTTTTGTATTCCAATGTGAACTTTTTGTTAGCGAGACATTAAAATGCCATGACCAGGATTCGAACCCGGCTTTTCATGGTTGCGTAATGAAATACTAACCACTATTATATTGTCATAGTTTTGAAATTGCTCGGAGGTTTTTTTTCTTTAATGGAAAAGAAATGTCATGAAAATAATGAAATGATATGACCAGGGTTCAAACCTTGGTTTTCACGGCCACAACGTGAAGTTCTGACCACTATTATACTATCATTGCTTACTTTCAAATTTACTGGGATGTTTTTGTATTCCAATGTAAAGTATTTTTTAGCAAGACAATAAAATGCCATGACCAAGATTCGAACCTGGCTGTTCATGGTTGCAACATGAAATACTAACCACTATTATATTATCATAGTTTTAATTTTGCTCAGAGGTTTTTTTTGCTTTAATGGAAAAGAATTGTCATAAAAATAATGAAATGCCATGACCAGGAATCGGAACTGGGTTTTAACGGCCACAACATGAAGTACTAACCACTATACTATCATGGCTTGCTTTCAATTCTGCTGGGATGCTTTTTCGATTTGGCTGGAAAAACTTTGTCATAAAAATGTTAAATGCAATGACCAGGATTTGAACCTGGGTTTTCACGGCCACAACTACTTTTTTTATTTTATTTACTGGGATTGTTTTTTGTATTCCAATGTGAACTTTTTGTTAGCGAGACATTAAAATGCCATGACCAGGATTCGAACCCGGCTTTTCATGGTTGCGTAATGAAATACTAACCACTATTATATTGTCATAGTTTTGAAATTGCTCGGAGGTTTTTTTTCTTTAATGGAAAAGAAATGTCATGAAAATAATGAAATGATATGACCAGGGTTCAAACCTGGGTTTTCATGGCCACAACGTGAAGTTCTGACCACTATTATACTATCATGGCTTGCTTTCAATTCCGCTGGGATGCTTTTTCTATTTGGCTGGAAAAGCTTTGTCATAAAAATAATAAAATGCCATGACCAGGTTTCGAACCTGGGTTTTCACGGCCACATTATGAAGTACCAACCACTATACTATAATGGCTTGCTTTCAATTCTGTTGGGATGCTTTTTCTATTTGGCTGGAAAAGCTTTGTCATAAAAATAATAAAATTCCATGACCAGGATTCGAACCTGGGTTTTCACGGCCACAACGTGAAGTACTAACCACTATACTATCATGGCTTGCTTAATAATTTACTGGAACTCTTTTTGTATTCCAGTGTGAAGAATCTGTTAGCACGACAATAAACTGCTTTGACCAAAATTTGAATATGCGTTTTCGTGGCTGCAACATAAAATACTAACAATTATACTATCATGGCTCAGTTTCAAACTTGCGTAGGAGTTTTTTGCTTTCCGATGTAAAAGTTTTGTTAGCAAAACATTAAATGCCATGACCAAGACTCGGGACTGGGTTTTCACGGTCGCAACGTGAAGTACTAACCACTATACTATAATGGCTTGCTTTCAATTCTGCTGGGATGCTTTTTCTATTTGGCTGGAAAAGCTTTGTCATAAAAATAATAAAATGCCATGACCAGGATTCGAACCCGGCTTTTCATGGTTGCGTAATGAAATACTAACCACAATTATATTATCATAGTTTTAAATTTGATCGGAGACTTTTTTTGCTTTAATGGAAAAGTAATGTCATAAAAATAATAAAATGCCATGACTAGGTATCGAACCTGGGTTTTCACGGTCGCAACGTGAAGTACTAACCACTATACTATCATGGCTTGCTTTCATTTCTGCTGGGATGCTTTTTCGATTTGGCTGTAAAAACTTTGTTATAAAAATATTAAAATGCCATGACCAGGATTCGAACCTGGGTATTCACGGCCACAACGTGAAGTACTAACCACTATTATACTATCACTGTTTACTTTCAAATTTACTGGGATGTTTTTGTATTCCAATGTAAAAGATTTTTAGAAAGACAATAAAATGCCATGACCAGGATTCGAACCTTGGTTTTCACAACATCAACGTGAAGTACTAACCGCTATATTGTCATGGCTTTTTTTTTTATTTACTGGGATTGTTTTTGTATTCAAATGTGAACTTTTTGTTAGCGAGACGATAAAATGCCATGCTTTTTGTATTACATATGCGGAGTTTTTTACGCAAAATTATAACATGCCATGACCAGGATTCGAACCTAAGTTTTCAGGGCCAAAACGTGAAGTACTGACCACTATTATACTATCATTGTTTACTTTCAAATTCACTGGGATGTTTTTGTATTCCAATGTAAAGTTTTTTTAGCAAGACAATTAAATGCCATGACCAGGATTCAAACCCGGCTGTTCATGGTTGCAACATGAAATACTAACCACTATTATATTATCATAGTTTTAATTTTGCTCGGAGGTTTTTTTTGCTTTAATGGAAAATAATTGTCATAAAAATAATGAAATGCCATGACCAGGAGTCGGAACTGGGTTTTCACGGCCACAACGTGAAGTACTAACCACTATACGATCATGGCTTGCTTTCAATTCTGCTGGGATGCTTTTTCGATTTGGCTGCAAAAACTTTTATTGTCATAAAAATATTAAAATGCCATGACCAGGATTCGAACCTGGGTTTTAACGGCCACAACGTGGAGTACTAACCACTATACTATCATGGCTTGCTTTCAATTCTGTTGGGATGCTTTTTCTATTTGGCTGGAAAAGCTTTGTCATAAAAATAATAAAATGCCATGACAAGGATTCGAACCTGGGTTTTCACGGCCACAACATGAAGTACTAACCACTATACTATCATGGCTTGCTTTCATTTCTGCTGGGATGCTTTTTGTATTCCAGTGTAAAGATTTTGTTATCACGACAATGAACTGCTTTGACTAGAATTTGAATCTGAGTTTTCATGGCTGCAACATAAAATACTAACAATTATAGGATCATGGCTCACTTTCCATCTTGCTGGAAAGTTTTTTGTTTTCTGATCTAGAAGTTTTTTATCAGAACATTAGATGCAATGACTAGGAGTCGAACCTGAGTTTTATCAGTCACAACAAAAAGTAGCAACCGCTCTACTCTAAAGGCATGCTTTCAAATTTCTCGGGGTGCTTTTTGTATTACAAATGTAGAGTTTATTTTCCAAGATTTTAAAATGCCATGACCAGGATTCGAACCTGACTTTTCACAACATCAGAGGTGAAGTATTAACCGCTATATTATCGTGGCTTGTTTTTTATCTACTGGGATTGTTTTTGTATTCCAATGTGAACTTTTTGTTAGCGAGACATTAAAATGCCATGACCAGGATTCGAACCCGGCTTTTCATGGTTGCGTAATGAAATACTAACCACTATTATATTACCACAGAGGTTTTTTTTCTTTAATGGAAAAGAAATGTCATGAAAATAATGAAATGATATGACCAGGGTTCAAACCTGGGTTTTCACGGCCACAACGTGAAGTTCTGACCACTATTATACTATCATTGCTTACTTTCAAATTTACTGGGATGTTTTTGTATTCCAATGTAAAAAAAATTTTAGCAAGACAATAAAATGCCATGAACAGAATTCAAACCCGGCTTTTCATGGTTGCAACATGAAATACTAACCACTATTATATTATCATAGTTTTGATTTTGCTCAGAGGTTTTTTTTTGCTTTAATGGAAAATAATTGTCATAAAAATAATGAAATGATATGACCAGGGTTCAAACCTGGGTTTTCACGGCCACAACGTGAAGTTCTGACCACTATTATACTATCATTGCTTACTTTCAAATTTACTGGGATGTTTTTGTATTCCAATGTAAAAAAATTTTTAGCAAGACAATAAAATGCCATGAACAGAATTCAAACCCGGCTGTTCATGGTTGCAACATGAAATACTAACCACTCTTAAATTATCATAGTTTTAACTTTGCTCAGAGGTTTTTTTTGCTTTAATGGAAAAGAATTGTCATAAAAATAATGAAATGCCATAACCAGGAATCGAACCTGGGTTTTAACGGCCACAACGTGGAGTACTAACCACTATACTATCATGGCTTGCTTTCAATTCTGCTGGGATGCTTTTTCGATTTGGCTGAAAAAACTTTTATTGTCATAAAAGTATTAAAATGCAATGACCAGGATTTGAACCTGGGTTTTCACGACCACAACATGAAGTACTAACCACTATACTATCATGGCTTGCTTTCAATTCTGCTGGGATGCTTTTTCGATTTGGCTGCAAAACATTTTGTTAGCGAACCCGGCTGTTCATGGTTGCGTAATGAAATACTAACCACTATTATATTGTCATACTTTTGAAATTGCTCGGAGGCTTTTTTTGCTTTAATGGAAAAGTATTGTCATAAAAGTAACAAAATGCCATGATCAGGATTCGGAACTGGGTTTTGTCGGCCGCAACGTGAAGTACTAACCACTATACTATCATGGCTTGCTTTCAATTCTGCTGGGATGCTTTTTCGATTTGGCTGGAAAAACTTTTATTGTCATAAAAGTATTAAAATGCCATGACCAGGATTCGAACATGGGTTTTCACAACCACAACGTATAGCCATGAACCACTATACTATCATGGCTTGCTTAATAATATACTGGAACTCTTTTTGTATTCCAGTGTGAAGAATCTGTTAGCACGACAATAAACTGCTTTGACCAAGATTTGAATCTGGGTTTTCATGGCTGCAACATAAAATACTAACAATTATACTATCATGGCTCAGTTTTAAACTTGCTTAGGAGTTTTTTGCTTTCCGATGTAAAAGTTTTGTTAGCAAAACATTAAATGCCATGACCAGGACTCGGGACTGGGTTTTCATGGCCACAACATGAAGTACTAACCACTATACTATCATGGCTTGCTTTCAATTCTGCTGGGATGCTTTTTCGATTTGGCTGCAAAAACTTTTATTGTTAGCACGACAATAAACTGCTTTGACCAAGATTTGAATCTGGGTTTTCATGGCTGCAACATAAAATACTAACAATTATACTATCATGGCTCAGTTTTAAACTTGCTTAGGAGTTTTTTGCTTTCCGATGTAAAAGTTTTGTTAGCAAAACATTAAATGCAATGACCAGGATTCAAACCTGGGTTTTCACGGCCACAACGTGAAGTACTAACCACTATACTATCACGGCTTGCTTAATATTATACTGGAATGCTTTTTGTATTCCAGTGTAAAGATTTTGTTATCACGACAATGAACTGCCTTGACTAGAATTTGAATCTGGGTTTTCATGGCTGCAACATAAAATACTAACCACTATATTATCATGGCTCACTTTCCAACTTGCTGGCAAGTTTTTTGTTTTCTGATCTAGAAGGTTTGTTAGCAGAACATTAGATGCCATGACTAGGAGTCGAACCTGAGTTTTCTCGGTCACAACAAAAAGTAGTAACCGCTGTACTCTAAAGGCATGCTTTCAAATGTGTCGGGATGCTTTTAGCATTACATATGGGAGTTTTTTACGCGAAATTATAAAATGCCATGACCAGGATTCGAACCTAGGTTTTCACGACATCAACGTGAAGTACTAACTGCTATTTTATCATGGCTTATTTTTTATTTACTGGGATTGTTTCTGTATTCCAAAGTGAATTTTTTGTTAGCGAAACAATAAAATGCCATGAACAGGATTCGAACCTTGGTTTTCACGACATCAACGTGAAGTACTAACTGCTATTTTATCATGGCTTATTTTTTATTTACTGGGATTGTTTCTGTATTCCAAAGTGAATTTTTTGTTAGCGAGACAATAAAATGCCATGAACAGGATTCGAACCCGGCTTTTCATGGTTGGATCATGAAGTACTAACCACTACTATATTCTCATAGTTTTGAAATTGCTCGGAGGTTTTTTTTCTTTAATGGAAAAGAAATGTCATGAAAACAATGAAATGCAATGACCAGGATTCGAACCTGGGTTTTCACGGCCACAACGTGACGTTCTGACCACTATTATACTATCATTGCTTACTTTCAAATTTACTGGGATGTTTTTGTATTCCAATGTAAAGTATTTTTTAGCAAGACAATAAAATGCCATGACCAGAATTCAAACCCGGCTTTTCATGGTTGCAACATGAAATACTAACCACTATTAAATTATCATAGTTTTAACTTTGCTCAGAGGTTTTTTTTGCTTTAATGGAAAAGAATTGTCATAAAAATAATGAAATGCCATAACCAGGAATCGGAACTGGGTTTTAACGGCAACAACATGAAGTACTAACCACTATACTATCATGACTTGCTTTCAATTCTGCTGGGATGCTTTTTCGATTTGGCTGGAAAAAATTTGTCATAAAAGTAATAAAATGCCATGACCAGGATTCGAACCTGGGTTTTCACGGCCACAACGTGAAGTACTAACCACTATACTATCATGGCTTGCTTTCAATTCTGCTGGGATTTTTTTTCGATTTGGCTGGAAAAACTTTGTCATAAAAGTAATAAAATGCCATGACCAGGATTCAAACCTGGGTTTTCACGGCCACAACGTGAAGTACTAACCACTATACTATCTTGGCTTGCTTTCAATTCTGCTGGGATGCTTTTTCGATTTGGCTGGAAAAAATTTGTCATAAAAGTAATAAAATGCCATGACCAGGATTCGAACCTGGGTTTTCACGGCCACAACGTGAAGTACTAACCACTATACTATCTTGGCTTGCTTAAAATATTACTGGAATGCTTTGTGTATTCCAGTGTAAAGATTCCGTTATCACGACAATAAATTGCTTTGACTAGAATTTGAATCTGGGTTTTCATGGCTGCAACATAAAATACTAACCACTATATTATCATGGCTCACTTTCCAACTTGCCTGGAAGTTTTTTGTTTTCTGATCTATAAGTTATTTTATCAGAACATTAGATGCAACGACTAGGAGTCGAACCTGAGTTTTCTCAGTCACAACAAAAAGTAACAACCGCTCTACTTTTAAGGCATGCTTTCAAATGTCTCGGGATGCTTTTTGTATTTCAAATGCGGAGTTTATTTTGCAAGATTTTAAAATGCCATGACCAGGATTCGAACCTGGCTTTTCACAACATCAATGTGAAGTATTAACCGCTATATTATCGTGGCTTGTTTTTTATTTACTGGGATTGTTTTTGTATTCCAATGTGAACTTTTTGTTAGCGAGACATTAAAATGCCATGACCAGGATTCGAACCCGGCTTTTCATGGTTGCGTAATGAAATACTAACCACTATTATATTGTCATAGTTTTGAAATTGCTCGGAGGCTTTTTTTGCTTTAATGGAAAAGTATTGTCATAAAAATAACAAAATGCCATGATCAGGATTCGGAACTGGGTTTTTGTCGGCCACAACAAGAAGTACCAACCACTATACTATAATGGCTTGCTTTCAATTCTGCTGGGATGCTTTTTCTATTTGGCTGGAAAGGCTTTGTCATAAAAATAATAAAATGCCATGACCAGGATTCGAACCCGGCATTTCATGGTTGCATAATGAAATACTAACCACAATTATATTATCATAGTTTTAAATTTGATCGGAGACTTTTTTTGCTTTACTGGAAAAGTATTGTCATAAAAATAATAAAATGCCATGACTAGGTATCGAACCTGGGTTTTCACGGCCACAACGTGAATTACTAACCACTATACTATCATGGCTTGCTTTCATTTCTGCTGGGATGCTTTTTCGATTTGGCTGTAAAAACTTTGTTATAAAAATATTAAAATGCTATGACCAGGATTCAAACCTGGGTTTTCACGGCCACGACGTGAAGTACTAACCACTATACTATCATGGCTTGCTTTCAATTCTGCTGAGATGCTTTTTCGATTTGGCTGGAAAAACTTTTATTGTCATAAAAATATTAAAATGCCATGACCAGGATTCGAACCTGGGTTTTCACGGCCACAACGTGAAGTACTAACTACTATACTATCATGGCTTGCTTAATAATTTACTGGAACTCTTTTTGTATTCCAGTGTGAAGAATCTGTTAGCACAACAATATACTGCTTTGACCAAAATTTGAATATGGGTTTTCATGGCTGCAACATAAAATACTAACAATTATACTATCATGGCTCAGTTTTAAACTTGCTTAGGAGTTTTTTTCTTTCCGATGTAAAAGTTTTGTTAGCAAAACATTAAATGCCATGACCAGGGTTCGAACCTAGGTTTTCACGACCACAACGTGAAGTACTAATCACTATTATACTATCACTGTTTACTTTCAAATTTACTGGGATGTTTTTGTATTCCAATGTAAAAAAATTTTTAGCAAGACAATAAAATGCCATGACCAAGATTCGAACCTTGGTTTTCACGACATCAACGTGAAGTACTAACCGCTATATTATCATGGCTTGTTCTTTATTTACTGGGATTGTTTTTGTATTCCAATGTGAACTTTTTGTTAGCGAGACAACAAAATGCCATGACAATGATTCGAACCCGGCTTTCCATGGTTGCATAATGAAACACTAACCACTATTATATTATCATAGTTTTGAAATTGCTCGGAGGTTTTTTTTGCTTTAATGGAAAAGAATTGTCATAAAAATAATGAAATGCCATGACCAGGATTCCGGACTGGGTTTTCACGGCCACAACATGAAGTACTAACCACTATACTATCATGGCTTGCTTTCAATTCTGCTGGGATGCTTTTTCGATTTGGCTGCAAAAACTTTTATTGTCATAAAAATATTAAAATGCCACGACCAGGATTCGAACCTGGGTTTTCACGGCCACAACGTGAAGTACTAACCACTATACTATCATGGCTTGCTTTCAATTCTGCTGGGATGCTTTTTCGATTTGGCTGCAAAAACTTTTATTGTCATAAAAATATTAAAATGCCACGACCAGGATTCGAACCTGGGTTTTCACGGCCACAACGTGAAGTACTAACCACTATACTATCATGGCTTGCTTAACATTTTACTGGAATGCTTTTTGTATTCCAGTGTAAAGATTTTGTTATCACGACAATGAACTGCTTTGACTAGAATTTGAATCTGAGTTTTCATGGCTGCAACATAAAATACTAACAATTATAGGATCATGGCTCACTTTCCATCTTGCTGGAAAGTTTTTTGTTTTCTGATCTAGAAGTTTTTTATCAGAACATTAGATGCAATGACTAGGAGTCGAACCTGAGTTTTCTCAGTCACAACAAAAAGTAGCAACCGCTCTACTCTAAAGGCATGCTTTCAAATGTCTCGGGGTGCTTTTTGTATTACAAATGTAGAGTTTATTTTCCAAGAATTTAAAATGCCATGTCCAGGATTCGAACCTGGCTTTTCACAACATCAGAGGTGAAGTATTAACCGCTATATTATCCTGGCTTGTTTTTTATTTACTGGGATTGTTTTTGTATTCCAATGTGAACTTTTTGTTAGCGAGACATTAAAATGCCATGACCAGGATTCGAACCCGGCTTTTCATGGTTGCGTAATGAAATACTAACCACTATTATATTACCACAGAGGTTTTTTTTCTTTAATGGAAAAGAAATGTCATGAAAATAATGAAATGATATGACCAGGGTTCAAACCTGGGTTTTCACGGCCACAACGTGAAGTTCTGACCACTATTATATTATCATTGCTTACTTTCAAATTTACTGGGATGTTTTTGTATTCCAGTGTCAAGTTTTTTTAGCAAGACGATTAAATACCATGACCAGGATTCAAACCCGGCTGTTCATGGTTGCAACATGAAATACTAACCACTATTATATTATCATAGTTTTAATTTTGCTCACAGGTTTTTTTGCTTTAATGGAAAAGAATTGTCATAAAAATAATGAAATGCCACGACCAGGAATCGGAACTGGGTTTTAACGGCCACAACATGAAGTACTAACCACTATACTATCATGGCTTGCTTTCAATTCTGCTGGGATGCTTTTTCGATTTGGCTGGAAAAACTTTGTCATAAAAATGTTAAAATGCAATGACCAGGATTTGAACCTGGGTTTTCACGACCACAACATGAAGTACTAACCACTATACTATCATGGCTTGCTTTCAATTCTGCTGGGATGCTTTTTCGATTTGGCTGCAAAACATTTTGTTAGCGAACCAGGCTTTTCATGGTTGCGTAATGAAATACTAACCACTATTATATTGTCATAGTTTTGAAATTGCTCGGAGGCTTTTTTTTGCTTTAATGGAAAAGTATTGTCATAAAAGTAACAAAATGCCATGATCAGGATTCGGAACTGGGTTTTGTCGGCCGCAACGTGAAGTACTAACCACTATACTATCATGGCTTGCTTTCAATTCTGCTGGGATGCTTTTTCGATTTGGCTGGAAAAACTTTTATTGTCATAAAAGTATTAAAATGCCATGACCAGGATTCGAACCTGGGTTTTCACGGCCACAACGTATAGCCATGAACCACTATACTATCATGGCTTGCTTAATAATATACTGGAACTCTTTTTGTATTCCAGTGTGAAGAATCTGTTAGCACGACAATAAACTGCTTTGACCAAGATTTGAATCTGGGTTTTCATGGCTGCAACATAAAATACTAACAATTATACTATCATGGCTCAGTTTTAAACTTGCTTAGGAGTTTTTTGCTTTCCGATGTAAAAGTTTTGTTAGCAAAACATTAAATGCCATGACCAGGATTTGAACCTGGGTTTTCACGACCACAAGGTGAAGTACTAACCACTATACTATCACGGCTTGCTTAATATTATACTGGAATGCTTTTTTGTATTCCAGTGTAAAGATTTTGTTATCACGACAATGAACTGCCTTGACTAGAATTTGAATCTGGGTTTTCATGGCTGCATCATAAAATACTAACCACTATATTATCATGGCTCACTTTCCAACTTGCTGGCAAGTTTTTTGTTTTCTGATCTAGAAGGTTTGTTAGCAGAACATTAGATGCCATGACTAGGAGTCGAACCTGAGTTTTCTCGGTCACAACAAAAAGTAGTAACCGCTGTACTCTAAAGGCATGCTTTCAAATGTGTCGGGATGCTTTTAGTATTACATATGGGAGTTTTTTACGCGAAATTATAAAATGCCATGACCAGGATTCGAACCTAGGTTTTCACGGCCACAACGTGACGTACTAACCACTATTATACAACCACTGTTTACTTTCAAATTTACTGGGATGTTTTTCTATTCCAATGTAAATTTTTTTTAGCGAGACAATAAAATACCATGACCAGGATTCGAACCTTGGTTTTCACGACATCAACGTGAACTACTAACTGCTATATTATCATGACTTATTTTTTATTTACTGGGATTGTTTTTGTATTCCAATGTGAACTCTTTGTTAGCGAGACATTAAAATGCCATGACCAGGATTCGAACCCGGCTTTTCATGGTTGCGTAATGAAATACTATCCACTATTATATTGTCATAGTTTTGAAATTGCTCGGAGGCTTTTTTTGCTTTAATGGAAAAGTATTGTCATAAAAATAACAAAATGCCATGATCAGGATTCGGAACTGGGTTTTGTCGGCCGCAACGTGAAGTACTAACCACTATACTATCATGGCTTGCTTTCAATTCCGCTGGGATGCTTTTTCGATTTGGCTGGAAAAACTTTTATTGTCATAAAAGTTTTAAAATGCCATGACCAGGATTCGAACCTGGGTTTTCACGGCCACAACGTATAGCCATGAACCACTATACTATCATGGCTTGCTTAATAATTTACTGGAACTATTTTTGTATTCCAGTGTGAAGAATCTGTTAGCACGACAATAAACTGCTTGGACCAAAATTTGAATATGGGTTTTCATGGCTGCAACATAAAATACTAACAATTATACTATCATGGCTCAGTTTTAAACTTGCTTAGGAGTTTTTTGCTTTTCGATGTAAAAGTTTTGTTAGCAAAACATTAAATGCCATGACCAGGACTCGGGACTGGGTTTTCATGGCCACAACGTGAAGTACTAACCACTATACTATCATGGCTTGCTTTCAATTCTGCTGGCATGCTTTTTCGATTTGGCTGCAAAAACTTTTATTGTCATAAAAATATTAAAATGCCATGACTAGGATTCGAACCTGGGTTTTCACGGCCACAACGTGAAGTACTAACCACTATACTATCATGGCTTGCTTAATATTATACTGGAATGCTTTTTGTATTCGAGTGTAAAGATTTTGTTATCACGACAATGAACTGCCTTGACTAGAATTTGAATCTGGGTTTTCATGGCTGCAACATAAAATACTAACCACTATATTATCATGGCTCACTTTCCAACTTGCTGGGAAGTTTTTTGTTTTCTGATCTAGAAGGTTTGTTAGCAGAACATTAGATGCCATGACTAGGAGTCGAACCTGAGTTTTCTCGGTCACAACAAAAAGTAGTAACCGCTGTACTCTAAAGGCATGCTTTCAAATGTGTCGGGATGCTTTTAGTATTACATATGGGAGTTTTTTACGCGAAATTATAAAATGCCATGACCAGGATTCGAACCTAGGTTTTCACGGCCACAACGTGACGTACTAACCACTATTATACAACCACTGTTTACTTTCAAATTTACTGGGATGTTTTTCTATTCCAATGTAAATTTTTTTTAGCAAGACAATAAAATACCATGACCAGGATTCGAACCTTGGTTTTCACGACATCAACGTGAAGTACTAACTGCTATATTATCATGGCTTATTTTTTATTTACTGGGATTGTTTCTGTATTCCAAAGTGAATTTTTTGTTAGCGAGACAATAAAATGCCATGAACAGGATTCGAACCCGGCTTTTCATGGTTGGATCATGAAGTACTAACCACTACTATATTCTCATAGTTTTGAAATTGCTCGGAGGTTTTTTTTCTTTAATGGAAAAGAAATGTCATGAAAACAATGAAATGCAATGACCAGGATTCGAACCTGGGTTTTCACGGCCACAACGTGACGTTCTGACCACTATTATACTATCATTGCTTACTTTCAAATTTACTGGGATGTTTTTGAATTCCAATGTAAAGTATTTTTTAGCAAGACAATAAAATGCCATGACCAGAATTCAAACCCGGCTTTTCATGGTTGCAACATGAAATACTAACCACTATTAAATTATCATAGTTTTAACTTTGCTCAGAGGTTTTTTTTGCTTTAATGGAAAAGAATTGTCATAAAAATAATGAAATGCCATAACCAGGAATCGGAAATGGGTTTTAACGGCAACAACATGAAGTACTAACCACTATACTATCATGGCTTGCTTTCAATTCTGCTGGGATGCTTTTTCGATTTGGCTGGAAAACATTTGTCATAAAAGTAATAAAATGCCATGACCAGGATTCGAACCTGGGTTTTCACGGCCACAACGTGAAGTACTAACCACTATACTATCATGGCTTGCTTTCAATTCTGCTGGGATTTTTTTTCGATTTGGCTGGAAAAACTTTGTCATAAAAATATTAAAATGCCATGACCAGGATTCGAACCTGGGTTTTCACGGCCACAACGTGAAGTACTAACCACTATACTATCATGGCTTGCTTGAAATATTACTGGAATGCTTTTTGTATTCCAGTGTAAAGATTCCGTTATCACGACAATAAATTGCTTTGACTAGAATTTGAATCTGGGTTTTCATGGCTGCAACATAAAATACTAACCACTATATTATCATGGCTCACTTTCCAACTTGCCTGGAAGTTTTTTGTTTTCTGATCTATAAGTTATTTTATCAGAACATTAGATGCAATGACTAGGAGTCGAACCTGAGTTTTCTCAGTCACAACAAAAAGTAACAAACGCTCTACTTTTAAGGCATGCTTTCAAATGTCTCGGGATGCTTTTTGTATTTCAAATGCGGAGTTTATTTTGCAAGATTTTAAAATGCCATGACCAGGATTCGAACCCGGCTTTTCATGGTTGCGTAATGAAATACTAACCACTATTATATTGTCATAGTTTTGAAATTGCTCGGAGGTTTTTTTTCTTTAATGGAAAAGAAATGTCATGAAAATAATGAAATGATATGACCAGGGTTCAAACCTGGGTTTTCACGGCCACAACGTGAAGTTCTGACCACTATTATACTATCATTGCTTACTTTCAAATTTACTGGGATGTTTTTGTATTCCAGTGTAAAGTTTTTTTTAGCAAGACAATAAAATGCCATGACCAGAATTCAAACCCGGCTTTTCATGGTTGCAACATGAAATACTAACCACTATTATATTATCATATTTTTAATTTTGCTCAGAGGTTTTTTTTGCTTTAATGGAAAATAATTGTCATAAAAATAATGAAATGCCATGACCAGGAATTGGAACTGGGTTTTAACGGCCACAACATGAAGTACTAACCACTATACTATCATGGCTTGCTTTCAATTCTGCTGGGATGCTTTTTCGATTTGGCTGGAAAAACTTTGTTATAAAAATATTAAAATGCCATGACCAGGATTTGAACCTGGGTTTTCACGACCACAACATGAAGTACTAACCACTATACTATCATGGCTTGCTTTCAATTCTGCTGGGATGCTTTTTCGATTTGGCTGGAAAAACTTTGTCATAAAAATGTTAAAATGCAATGACCAGGATTTGAACCTGGGTTTTCACGGCCACAACCCGAAGGACTAACCTATATAATATCATGACTTGCTATCAAGCCTGCTGGGATGCTTTTTCTAATTGATTGCAAAAATTTTGTCATGAAAATAATAAACTGCCATGACCAAGATACGAACCTGGGTTTTCACGGCCACAACGTCAAGTACTAACCACTATACTATCATGGCTTGCTTTAAATTTTACTGGAATGCTTTTTGTATTCCAGTGTAACGATTCCGTTATCACGACAATAAATTGCTTTGACTAGAATTTGAATCTGGGTTTTAAAGGCTGCAACATAAAATACTAACAATTATAGGATCATGGCTCACTTTCCATCTTGCTGGGAAGTTTTTTGTTTTCTGATCTAGAAAATTTTTTATCAGAACATTAGATGCAATGACTAGGAGTCAAACCTGAGTTTTCTCAGTCACAACAAAAAGTAGCAACCGCTCTACTCCAAAGGCATGCTTTCAAATGTCTCGGGATGCTTTTTGTATTACAAATGTGGAGTTTATTTTCCAAGATTTTAAAATGCCATGACCAGGATTCGAACCTGGCTTTTCACAACATCAATGTGAAGTATTAACCGCTATATTATCGTGGCTTGTTTTCTATTTACTGGGATTGTTTTTGTATTCCAATGTGAACTTTTTGTTAGCGAGACATTAAAATGCCATGACCAGGATTCGAACCCAGCTTTTCATGGTTGCGTAATGAAATACTAACCACTATTATATTGTCATAGTTTTGAAATCGCTCGGAGGCTTTTTTGCTTTAATGGAAAAGTATTGTCATAAAAATAACAAAATGCCATGACTAGCTATCGAACCTGGGTTTTCACGGTCGCAACGTGAAGTACTAACCACTATACTATAATGGCTTGCTTTCAATTCTGCTGGGATGCTTTTTCGATTTGGCTGGAAAAACTTTTATTGTCATAAAAATATTAAAATGCCATGACCAGGATTCGAACCTGGGTTTTCACGGCCACAACGTCAAGTACTAACCACTATACTATCATGGCTTGCTTTAAATTTTACTGGAATGCTTTTTGTATTCCAGTGTAACGATTCCGTTATCACGACAATAAATTGCTTTGACTAGAATTTGAATCTGGGTTTTAAAGGCTGCAACATAAAATACTAACAATTATAGGATCATGGCTCACTTTCCATCTTGCTGGGAAGTTTTTTGTTTTCTGATCTAGAAAATTTTTTATCAGAACATTAGATGCAATGACTAGGAGTCAAACCTGAGTTTTCTCAGTCACAACAAAAAGTAGCGACCGCTCTACTCCAAAGGCATGCTTTCAAATGTCTCGGGATGCTTTTTGTATTACAAATGTGGAGTTTATTTTCCAAGATTTTAAAATGCCATGACCAGGATTCGAACCTGGCTTTTCACAACATCAATGTGAAGTATTAACCGCTATATTATCGTGGCTTGTTTTCTATTTACTGGGATTGTTTTTGTATTCCAATGTGAACTTTTTGTTAGCGAGACATTAAAATGCCATGACCAGGATTCGAACCCAGCTTTTCATGGTTGCGTAATGAAATACTAACCACTATTATATTGTCATAGTTTTGAAATCGCTCGGAGGCTTTTTTGCTTTAATGGAAAAGTATTGTCATAAAAATAACAAAATGCCATGACTAGCTATCGAACCTGGGTTTTCACGGTCGCAACGTGAAGTACTAACCACTATACTATAATGGCTTGCTTTCAATTCTGCTGGGATGCCTTTTCTATTTGGCTGGAAAAGCTTTGTCATAAAAATAATAAAATGCCATGGCCAGGATTCGAACCCGGCTTTTCATGGTTGCATAATGAAATACTAACCACCATTATATTATCATAGTTTTAAATTTGATCGGAGACTTTTTTTGCTTTAATGGAAAAGTAATGTCATAAAAATAATAAAATGCCATGACTAGGTATCGAACCTGGGTTTTCACGGTCGCAACGTGAAGTACTAACCACTATACTATCATGGCTTGCTTTCATTTCTGCTGGGATGCTTTTTTGATTTGGCTGTAAAAACTTTGTTATAAAAGTATTAAAATGCCATGACCAAGATTCGAACCTGGGTTTTCACGGCCTCCACGTGACGTACTAACCACTATTATACAACCACTGTTTACTTTCAAAATTACTGGGATGTTTTTCTATTCCAATGTAAATTTTTTTTTAGCAAGACAATAAAATACCATGACCAGGATTCGAACCTTGGTTTTCACAACATCAACGTGAAGTACTAACCGCTATATTGTCATGGCTTGTTTTTCATTTAACGGGATTGTTTTTGTATTCCAATGTGAACTTTTTGTTAGCGAGACAATAAAATGCCATGCTTTTTGTATTACATATGCGGAGTTTTTTACGCAAAATTATAACATGCCATGAACAGGATTCGAACCAAGTTTTCACGGCCAAAACGTGAAGTACTGACCACTATTATACTATCATTGTTTACTTTCAAATTTACTGGGATGTTTTTGTATTCCAATGTAAAGTTTTTTTAGCAAGACAATTAAATGCCATGAACAGAATTCAAACCCGGCTGTTCATGGTTGCAACATGAAATACTAACCACTATTATATTATCATAGTTTTAATTTTGCTCGGAGGTTTTTTGCTTTAATGGAAAAGAAATGTCATGAAAATAACGAAATGCAATGACCAGGATTCGGAACTGGGTTTTCACGGCCACAACGTGAAGTACTAACCACTATATTATAATGGCTTGCTTTCAATTCTGCTGGGATGCTTTTTCGATTTGGCTGGATAAACTTTTATTGTCATAAAAATATTAAAATGCCATGACCAGGATTCGAACCTGGGTTTTCACGGCCACAACGTCAAGTACTAACCACTATACTATCATGGCTTGCTTTCAATTCTGCTTGGATGCTTTTTCTATTTGGCTGGAAAAGCTTTGTCATAAAAATGCCATGACCAGGATTCGAACCTGGGTTTTCACGGCCACAACGTGAAGTACTAACCACTATACTATCATGGCTTGCTTTCAATTATGCTTGGATGCTTTTTCTATTTGGCTGGAAAAGCTTTGTCATAAAAATAATAAAATGCCATGACCAGGATTCGAACCTGGGTTTTCACGGCCACAACATGAAGTACCAACCACTATACTATAATGGCTTGCTTTCAATTCTGCTGGGATGCATTTTCTATTTGGCTGGAAAAGCTTTGTCATAAAAATAATAAAATGCCATGACCAGGATTCAAACCTGGGTTTTCACGGCCACAACGTGAAGTACTAACCACTATACTATCATGGCTTGCTTAATAATTTACTGGAAATCTTTCTGTATTCCAGTGTGAAGAATCTGTTAGCACGACAAAAAACTGCTTTGACCAAAATTTGAATATGGGTTTTCATGGCTGCAACATAAAATACTAACAATTATACTATCATGGCTCAGTTTCAAACTTGCGTAGGAGTATTTTGCTTTCCGATGTAAAAGTTTTGTTAGCAAAACATTAAATGCCATGACCAGGACTCGGGACTGGGTTTTCATGGCCACAACATGAAGTACTAACCACTATACTATCATGGCTTGCTTTCTGTTCTGCTGGGATGCTTTTTCGATTTGGCTGGAAAAACTTTTATTGTCATAAAAATATTAAAATGCCATGACCAGGATTCGAACCTGGGTTTTCACGGCCACAACGTGAAGTACTAATCACTATACTATCATGGCTTGCTTAATAATTTACTGGAACTCTTTTTGTATTCCAGTGTTAAGGATCTGTTAGCACGACAATGAACTGCTTTGACTAGAATTTGAATCTGGGTTTTCATGTCTGCAACATAAAGTACTAGCCACTAAATTATCATGGCTCACTTTCCTACTTGCTGGAAAGTTTTTTGTTTTCTGATGTAGAAGGTTTGTTAGCAGAAATTTAGATGCCATGACTAGGAGTCGAACTTGAGTTTTCTCGGTCACAACAAAAAGTAATAACCGCTTTACTCTAAAGGCATGCTTTCAAATGTGTCGGGATGCTTTTAGTATTACATATGGGAGTTTTTTACGCGAAATTATAAAATACCATGACCAGGATTCGAAACTGGGTTTCCATGGCCACAACGTGACGTACTAACCACTATTATACAACCACTGTTTACTTTCAAATTTACTGGGATGTTTTTCTATTTCAATGTAAATTTTTTTTAGCAAGACAATAAAATACCATGACCAGGATTCGACCCTTGGTTTTCACGACGTGAAGTACTAACCGCTATGTTATCATGGCTTATTTTTTATTTACTGGGATTGTTTCTGTATTCCAAAGTCATTTTTTTGTTAGCGAAACAATAAAACGCCATGAACAGGATTCGAACCCGGCTTCTCATGGTTGGATAATGAATTACTACCCACTACTATATTATCATAGTTTTAAAATTGCTCGGAGGTTTTTTTTCTTTAATGGAAAAGAAATGCCATGAAAATAATGAAATGCAATGACCAGAATTCGAACCTGGGTTTTCACGGCCACAACGTGACGTTCTGACCACTATTATACTATCATTGCTTACTTTCAAATTTACTGGGATGTTTTTGTATTCCAATGTAAAGTTTTTTTAGCAAGACAATTAAATACCATGACCAGAATTCAAACCCGGATGTTCATGGTTGCAACATGAAATACTAACCACTATTATATTATCATAGTTTTAATTTTGCTCGGATGTTTTTTTGCTTTAATTGAAAAGAATTGTCATAAAAATAACGAAATGGCATGACCAGGATTCGGGACTGGATTTTAATGGTCACAACATGAAGTACTAACCACTATACTATCATGACTTGCTTTCAATTCTGCTGGGATGCTTTTTCGATTTGGCTGAAAAAACGTTGTCATAAAAATATGAAAATACCACGACCAGGATTCGAACCTGGGTTTTCACGGCCACAACGTGAAGTGCTAACCACTATACTGTCATGGCTTGCTTTCAATTCTGCTGGGATGCTTGTTCGATTTAACTGGAAAAACTTTGTCATAAAAATATTAAAATGCCATGACCAGGATTCGAACCTGGGTTTTCACGGCCACAACGTGAAGTACTAACCCCTATACTATCATGGCTTGCTTTAAATTTTTCTGGAAGGCTTTTTGTATTCCAGTGTAAATATTCCGTTATCATGACAATAAATTGCTTTGACTAGAATTTGAATCTGGGTTTTCATGGCTGCAACATAAAATACTAACCACTATATTATCATGGCTCACTTTTCAACATGCTGGGAAGTTTTTTGTTTTCTGATCTAGAAATTTTGTTAGCAGAACATTAGATGCAATGTCTAGGAGTCGAACCTGAGTTTTCTCAGTCACAACAAAAAGTAGCAACCGCTCTACTCTAAAGGCATGCTTTCAAATGTCTCGGGATGCTTTTTGTATTACAGATGTAGAGTTTATTTTCCAAGATTTTAAAATGCCATGACCAGGATTCGAACCTGGCTTTTCACAACATCAATGTGAAGTATTAACCGCTATATTATCGGGGCTTGTTTTTCATTTACTGGGATTGTTTTTGTATTCCAATGTGAACTTTTTGTTAGCGAGACATTAAAATGCCATGACCAGGATTCGAACCCGGCTTTTCATGGTTGCGTAATGAAATACTAACCACTATTATATTGTCATAGTTTTGAAATTGCTCGGAGGTTTTTTTTCTTTAATGGAAAAGAAATGTCATGAAAATAATGAAATGATATGACCAGGGTTCAAACCTTGGTTTTCACGGCCACAACGTGAAGTTCTGACCACTATTATACTATCATTGCTTACTTTCAAATTTACTGGGATGTTTTTGTATTCCAATGTAAAGTATTTTTTAGCAAGACAATAAAATGCCATGACCAGGATTCGAACCTGGCTGTTCATGGTTGCAACATGAAATACTAACCACTATTATATTATCATAGTTTTAATTTTGCTCAGAGGTTTTTTTTGCTTTAATGGAAAAGAATTGTCATAAAAATAATTAAATGCCATGACCAGGAATCGGAACTGGGTTTTAACGGCCACAACATGAAGTACTAACCACTATACTATCATGACTTGCTTTCAATTCTGCTGGGATGCTTTTTCGATTTGGCTGGAAAAACTTTGTCATAAAAATGTTAAATGCAATGACCAGGATTTGAACCTGGGTTTTCACGGCCACAACTACTTTTTTTATTTTATTTACTGGGATTGTTTTTTGTATTCCAATGTGAACTTTTTGTTAGCGAGACATTAAAATGCCATGACCAGGATTCGAACCCGGCTTTTCATGGTTGCGTAATGAAATACTAACCACTATTATATTGTCATAGTTTTGAAATTGCTCGGAGGTTTTTTTCTTTAATGGAAAAGAAATGTCATGAAAATAATGAAATGATATGACCAGGGTTCAAACCTGGGTTTTCATGGCCACAACGTGAAGTTCTGACCACTATTATACTATCATGGCTTGCTTTCAATTCTGCTGGGATGCTTTTTCTATTTGGCTGGAAAAGCTTTGTCATAAAAATAATAAAATGCCATGACCAGGATTCGAACCTGGGTTTTCACGGCCACATCATGAAGTACCAACCACTATACTATAATGGCTTGCTTTCAATTCTGTTGGGATGCTTTTTCTATTTGGCTGGAAAAGCTTTGTCATAAAAATAATAAAATTCCATGACCAGGATTCGAACCTGGGTTTTCACGGCCACAACGTGAAGTACTAACCACTATACTATCATGGCTTGCTTAATAATTTACTGGAACTCTTTTTGTATTCCAGTGTGAAGAATCTGTTAGCACGACAATAAACTGCTTTGACCAAAATTTGAATATGCGTTTTCATGGCTGCAACATAAAATACTAACAATTATACTATCATGGCTCAGTTTCAAACTTGCGTAGGAGTTTTTTGCTTTCCGATGTAAAAGTTTTGTTAGCAAAACATTAAATGCCATAACCAAGACTCGGGACTGGGTTTTCACGGTCGCAACGTGAAGTACTAACCACTATACTATAATGGCTTGCTTTCAATTCTGCTGGGATGCTTTTTCTATTTGGCTGGAAAAGCTTTGTCATAAAAATAATAAAATGCCATGACCAGGATTCGAACCCGGCTTTTCATGGTTGCGTAATGAAATACTAACCACAATTATATTATCATAGTTTTAAATTTGATCGGAGACTTTTTTTGCTTTAATGGAAAAGTAATGTCATAAAAATAATAAAATGCCATGACTAGGTATCGAACCTGGGTTTTCACGGTCGCAACGTGAAGTACTAACCACTATACTATCATGGCTTGCTTTCATTTCTGCTGGGATGCTTTTTCGATTTGGCTGTAAAAACTTTGTTATAAAAATATTAAAATGCCGTGACCAGGATTCAAACCTGGGTTTTCACGGCCACAACGTGAAGTACTAACCACTATTATACTATCACTGTTTACTTTCAAATTTACTGGGATGTTTTTGTATTCCAATGTAAAAGATTTTTAGAAAGACAATAAAATGCCATGACCAGGATTCGAACCTTGGTTTTCACAACATCAACGTGAAGTACTAACCGCTATATTGTCATGGCTTTTTTTTTTATTTACTGGGATTGTTTTTGTATTCAAATGTGAACTTTTTGTTAGCGAGACAATAAAATGCCATGCTTTTTGTATTACATATGCGGAGTTTTTTACGCAAAATTATAACATGCCATGACCAGGATTCGAACCTAAGTTTTCAGGGCCAAAACGTGAAGTACTGACCACTATTATACTATCATTGTTTACTTTCAAATTCACTGGGATGTTTTTGTATTCCAATGTAAAGTTTTTTTAGCAAGACAATTAAATGCCATGACCAGGATTCAAACCCGGCTGTTCATGGTTGCAACATGAAATACTAACCACTATTATATTATCATAGTTTTAATTTTGCTCGGAGGTTTTTTTTGCTTTAATGGAAAATAATTGTCATAAAAATAATGAAATGCCATGACCAGGAGTCGGAACTGGGTTTTCACGGCCACAACGTGAAGTACTAACCACTATACGATCATGGCTTGCTTTCAATTCTGCTGGGATGCTTTTTCGATTTGGCTGCAAAAACTTTTATTGTCATAAAAATATTAAAATGCCATGACCAGGATTCGAACCTGGGTTTTAACGGCCACAACGTGGAGTACTAACCACTATACTATCATGGCTTGCTTTCAATTCTGCTGGGATGCTTTTTCTATTTGGCTGGAAAAGCTTTGTCATAAAAATAATAAAATGCCATGACAAGGATTCGAACCTGGGTTTTCACGGCCACAACATGAAGTACTAACCACTATACTATCATGGCTTGCTTTCATTTCTGCTGGGATGCTTTTTGTATTCCAGTGTAAAGATTTTGTTATCACGACAATGAACTGCTTTGACTAGAATTTGAATCTGAGTTTTCATGGCTGCAACATAAAATACTAACAATTATAGGATCATGGCTCACTTTCCATCTTGCTGGAAAGTTTTTTGTTTTCTGATCTAGAAGTTTTTTATCAGAACATTAGATGCAATGACTAGGAGTCGAACCTGAGTTTTATCAGTCACAACAAAAAGTAGCAACCGCTCTACTCTAAAGGCATGCTTTCAAATTTCTCGGGGTGCTTTTTGTATTACAAATGTAGAGTTTATTTTCCAAGATTTTAAAATGCCATGACCAGGATTCGAACCTGACTTTTCACAACATCAGAGGTGAAGTATTAACCGCTATATTATCGTGGCTTGTTTTTTATTTACTGGGATTGTTTTTGTATTCCAATGTGAACTTTTTGTTAGCGAGACATTAAAATGCCATGACCAGGATTCGAACACGGCTTTTCATGGTTGCGTAATGAAATACTAACCACTATTATATTACCACAGAGGTTTTTTTTCTTTAATGGAAAAGAAATGTCATGAAAATAATGAAATGATATGACCAGGGTTCAAACCTGGGTTTTCACGGCCACAACGTGAAGTTCTGACCACTATTATACTATCATTGCTTACTTTCAAATTTACTGGGATGTTTTTGTATTCCAATGTAAAAAAAATTTTAGCAAGACAATAAAATGCCATGAACAGAATTCAAACCCGGCTTTTCATGGTTGCAACATGAAATACTAACCACTATTATATTATCATAGTTTTGATTTTGCTCAGAGGTTTTTTTTTGCTTTAATGGAAAATAATTGTCATAAAAATAATGAAATGATATGACCAGGGTTCAAACCTGGGTTTTCACGGCCACAACGTGAAGTTCTGACCACTATTATACTATCATTGCTTACTTTCAAATTTACTGGGATGTTTTTGTAATCCAATGTAAAAAAATTTTTAGCAAGACAATAAAATGCCATGAACAGAATTCAAACCCGGCTGTTCATGGTTGCAACATGAAATACTAACCACTCTTAAATTATCATAGTTTTAACTTTGCTCAGAGGTTTTTTTTGCTTTAATGGAAAAGAATTGTCATAAAAATAATGAAATGCCATGACCAGAGTTCGAACCTGGATTTTCACGGCCACAACGTGAAGTACTAACCACTATACTATCATGGCTTGCTTTCAATTCTGCTGGGATGCTTTTTCTATTTGGCTGGAAAAACTTTGTCATAAAAATATTAAAATGCAATGACCAGGATTTGAACCTGGGTTTTCACGACCACAACATGAAGTACTAACCACTATACTATCATGGCTTGCTTTCAATTCTGCTGGGATGCTTTTTCGATTTGGCTGCAAAACATTTTGTTAGCGAACCCGGCTGTTCATGGTTGCGTAATGAAATACTAACCACTATTATATTGTCATACTTTTGAAATTGCTCGGAGGCTTTTTTTGCTTTAATGGAAAAGTATTGTCATAAAAGTAACAAAATGCCATGATCAGGATTCGGAACTGGGTTTTGTCGGCCGCAACGTGAAGTACTAACCACTATACTATCATGGCTTGCTTTCAATTCTGCTGGGATGCTTTTTCGATTTGGCTGGAAAAACTTTTATTGTCATAAAAGTATTAAAATGCCATGACCAGGATTCGAACATGGGTTTTCACAACCACAACGTATAGCCATGAACCACTATACTATCATGGCTTGCTTAATAATATACTGGAACTCTTTTTGTATTCCAGTGTGAAGAATCTGTTAGCACGACAATAAACTGCTTTGACCAAGATTTGAATCTGGGTTTTCATGGCTGCAACATAAAATGCTAACAATTATACTATCATGGCTCAGTTTTAAACTTGCTTAGGAGTTTTTTGCTTTCCGATGTAAAAGTTTTGTTAGCAAAACATTAAATGCCATGACCAGGACTCGGGACTGGGTTTTCATGGCCACAACATGAAGTACTAACCACTATACTATCATGGCTTGCTTTCAATTCTGCTGGGATGCTTTTTCGATTTGGCTGCAAAAACTTTTATTGTTAGCACGACAATAAACTGCTTTGACCAAGATTTGAATCTGGGTTTTCATGGCTGCAACATAAAATACTAACAATTATACTATCATGGCTCAGTTTTAAACTTGCTTAGGAGTTTTTTGCTTTCCGATGTAAAAGTTTTGTTAGCAAAACATTAAATGCAATGACCAGGATTCAAACCTGGGTTTTCACGGCCACAACGTGAAGTACTAACCACTATACTATCACGGCTTGCTTAATATTATACTGGAATGCTTTTTGTATTCCAGTGTAAAGATTTTGTTATCACGACAATGAACTGCCTTGACTAGAATTTGAATCTGGGTTTTCATGGCTGCAACATAAAATACTAACCACTATATTATCATGGCTCACTTTCCAACTTGCTGGCAAGTTTTTTGTTTTCTGATCTAGAAGGTTTGTTAGCAGAACATTAGATGCCATGACTAGGAGTCGAACCTGAGTTTTCTCGGTCACAACAAAAAGTAGTAACCGCTGTACTCTAAAGGCATGCTTTCAAATGTGTCGGGATGCTTTTAGCATTACATATGGGAGTTTTTTACGCGAAATTATAAAATGCCATGACCAGGATTCGAACCTAGGTTTTCACGGCCACAACGTGACGTACTAACCACTATTATACAACCACTGTTTACTTTCAAATTTACTGGGATGTTTTTCTATTCCAATGTAAATTTTTTTTAGCAAGACAATAAAATACCATGACCAGGATTCGAACCTTGGTTTTCACGACATCAACGTGAAGTACCAACTGCTATTTTATCATGGCTTATTTTTTATTTACTGGGATTGTTTCTGTATTCCAAAGTGAATTTTTTGTTAGCGAGACAATAAAATGCCATGAACAGGATTCGAACCCGGCTTTTCATGGTTGGATCATGAAGTACTAACCACTACTATATTCTCATAGTTTTGAAATTGCTCGGAGGTTTTTTTTCTTTAATGGAAAAGAAATGTCATGAAAACAATGAAATGCAATGACCAGGATTCGAACCTGGGTTTTCACGGCCACAACGTGACGTTCTGACCACTATTATACTATCATTGCTTACTTTCAAATTTACTGGGATGTTTTTGTATTCCAATGTAAAGTCTTTTTTAGCAAGACAATAAAATGCCATGACCAGAATTCAAACCCGGCTTTTCATGGTTGCAACATGAAATACTAACCACTATTAAATTATCATAGTTTTAACTTTGCTCAGAGGTTTTTTTTGCTTTAATGGAAAAGAATTGTCATAAAAATAATGAAATGCCATAACCAGGAATCGGAACTGGGTTTTAACGGCAACAACATGAAGTACTAACCACTATACTATCATGACTTGCTTTCAATTCTGCTGGGATGCTTTTTCGATTTGGCTGGAAAAAATTTGTCATAAAAGTAATAAAATGCCATGACCAGGATTCGAACCTGGGTTTTCACGGCCACAACGTGAAGTACTAACCACTATACTATCATGGCTTGCTTTCAATTCTGCTGGGATTTTTTTTCAATTTGGCTGGAAAAACTTTGTCATAAAAATATTAAAATGCCATGACCAGGATTCGAACCTGGGTTTTCACGGCCACAACGTGAAGTACTAACCACTATACTATCTTGGCTTGCTTAAAATATTACTGGAATGCTTTGTGTATTCCAGTGTAAAGATTCCGTTATCACGACAATAAATTGCTTTGACTAGAATTTGAATCTGGGTTTTCATGGCTGCAACATAAAATACTAACCACTATATTATCATGGCTCGCTTTCCAACTTGCCTGGAAGTTTTTTGTTTTCTGATCTATAAGTTATTTTATCAGAACATTAGATGCAACGACTAGGAGTCGAACCTGAGTTTTCTCAGTCACAACAAAAAGTAACAACCGCTCTACTTTTAAGGCATGCTTTCAAATGTCTCGGGATGCTTTTTGTATTTCAAATGCGGAGTTTATTTTGCAAGATTTTAAAATGCCATGACCAGGATTCGAACCTGGCTTTTCACAACATCAATGTGAAGTATTAACCGCTATATTATCGTGGCTTGTTTTTTATTTACTGGGATTGTTTTTGTATTCCAATGTGAACTTTTTGTTAGCGAGACATTAAAATGCCATGACCAGGATTCGAACCCGGCTTTTCATGGTTGCGTAATGAAATACTAACCACTATTATATTGTCATAGTTTTGAAATTGCTCGGAGGCTTTTTTTGCTTTAATGGAAAAGTATTGTCATAAAAATAACAAAATGCCATGATCAGGATTCGGAACTGGGTTTTTGTCGGCCACAACAAGAAGTACCAACCACTATACTATAATGGCTTGCTTTCAATTCTGCTGGGATGCTTTTTCTATTTGGCTGGAAAAGCTTTGTCATAAAAATAATAAAATGCCATGACCAGGATTCGAACCCGGCATTTCATGGTTGCATAATGAAATACTAACCACAATTATATTATCATAGTTTTAAATTTGATCGGAGACTTTTTTTGCTTTACTGGAAAAGTATTGTCATAAAAATAATAAAATGCCATGACTAGCTATCGAACCTGGGTTTTCACGGCCACAACGTGAATTACTAACCACTATACTATCATGGCTTGCTTTCATTTCTGCTGGGATGCTTTTTCGATTTGGCTGTAAAAACTTTGTTATAAAAATATTAAAATGCCATGACCAGGATTCAAACCTGGGTTTTCACGGCCACAACGTGAAGTACTAACCACTATACTATCATGGCTTGCTTTCAATTCTGCTGAGATGCTTTTTCGATTTGGCTGGAAAAACTTTTATTGTCATAAAAATATTAAAATGCCATGACCAGGATTCGAACCTGGGTTTTCACGGCCACAACGTGAAGTACTAACTACTATACTATCATGGCTTGCTTAATAATTTACTGGAACTCTTTTTGTATTCCAGTGTGAAGAATCTGTTAGCACAACAATAAACTGCTTTGACCAAAATTTGAATATGGGTTTTCATTGCTGCAACATAAAATACTAACAATTATACTATCATGGCTCAGTTTTAAACTTGCTTAGGAGTTTTTTGCTTTCCGATGTAAAAGTTTTGTTAGCAAAACATTAAATGCCATGACTAGGAGTCGAACCTGAGTTTTCTCGGTCACAACAAAAAGTAGTAACCGCTGTACTCTAAAGGCATGCTTTCAAATGTGTCGGGATGCTTTTAGTATTACATATGGGAGTTTTTTACGCGAAATTATAAAATGCCATGACCAGGATTCGAACCTAGGTTTTCACGGCCACAACGTGACGTACTAACCACTATTATACAACCACTGTTTACTTTCAAATTTACTGGGATGTTTTTCTATTCCAATGTAAATTTTTTTTAGCAAGACAATAAAATACCATGACCAGGATTCGAACCTTGGTTTTCACGACATCAACGTGAAGTACTAACTGCTATATTATCATGGCTTATTTTTTATTTACTGGGATTGTTTCTGTATTCCAAAGTGAATTTTTTGTTAGCGAAACAATAAAATGCCATGAACAGGATTCGAACCCGGCTTTTCATGGTTGGATCATGAAGTACTAACCACTACTAAATTCTCATAGTTTTGAAATTGCTCGGAGGTTTTTTTTCTTTAATGGAAAAGAAATGTCATGAAAACAATGAAATGCAATGACCAGGATTCGAACCTGGGTTTTCACGGCCACAACGTGAAGTACTAACGACTATACTATCATGGCTTGCTTGAAATATTACTGGAATGCTTTTTGTATTCCAGTGTAAAGATTCCGTTATCACGACAATAAATTGCTTTGACTAGAATTTGAATCTGGGTTTTCATGGCTGCAACATAAAATACTAACCACTATATTATCATGGCTCACTTTCCAACTTGCCTGGAAGTTTTTTGTTTTCTGATCTATAAGTTATTTTATCAGAACATTAGATGCAATGACTAGGAGTCGAACCTGAGTTTTCTCAGTCACAACAAAAAGTAACAACCGCTCTACTTTTAAGGCATGCTTTCAAATGTCTCGGGATGCTTTTTGTATTTCAAATGCGGAGTTTATTTTGCAAGATTTTAAAATGCCATGACCAGGATTCGAACCCGGCTTTTCATGGTTGCGTAATGAAATACTAACCACTATTATATTGTCATAGTTTTGAAATTGCTCGGAGGTTTTTTTTCTTTAATGGAAAAGAAATGTCATGAAAATAATGAAATGATATGACCAGGGTTCAAACCTGGGTTTTCACGGCCACAACGTGAAGTTCTGACCACTATTATACTATCATTGCTTACTTTCAAATTTACTGGGATGTTTTTGTATTCCAGTGTAAAGTTTTTTTTAGCAAGACAATAAAATGCCATGACCAGAATTCAAACCCGGCTGTTCATGGTTGCAACATGAAATACTAACCACTATTATATTATCATAGTTTTAATTTTGCTCAGAGGTTTTTTTTGCTTTAATGGAAAATAATTGTCATAAAAATAATGAAATGCCATGACCAGGAATCGGAACTGGGTTTTAACGGCCACAACATGAAGTACTAACCACTATACTATCATGGCTTGCTTTCAATTCTGCTGGGATGCTTTTTCGATTTGGCTGCAAAACATTTTGTTAGCGAACCAGGCTTTTCATGGTTGCGTAATGAAATACTAACCACTATTATATTGTCATAGTTTTGAAATTGCTCGGAGGCTTTTTTTTGCTTTAATGGAAAAGTATTGTCATAAAAGTAACAAAATGCCATGATCAGGATTCGGAACTGGGTTTTGTCGGCCGCAACGTGAAGTACTAACCACTATACTATCATGGCTTGCTTTCAATTCTGCTGGGATGCTTTTTCGATTTGGCTGGAAAAACTTTTATTGTCATAAAAGTATTAAAATGCCATGACCAGGATTCGAACCTGGGTTTTCACGGCCACAACGTATAGCCATGAACCACTATACTATCATGGCTTGCTTAATAATATACTGGAACTCTTTTTGTATTCCAGTGTGAAGAATCTGTTAGCACGACAATAAACTGCTTTGACCAAGATTTGAATCTGGGTTTTCATGGCTGCAACATAAAATACTAACAATTATACTATCATGGCTCAGTTTTAAACTTGCTTAGGAGTTTTTTGCTTTCCGATGTAAAAGTTTTGTTAGCAAAACATTAAATGCCATGACCAGGATTTGAACCTGGGTTTTCACGACCACAAGGTGAAGTACTAACCACTATACTATCACGGCTTGCTTAATATTATACTGGAATGCTTTTTTGTATTCCAGTGTAAAGATTTTGTTATCACGACAATGAACTGCCTTGACTAGAATTTGAATCTGGGTTTTCATGGCTGCATCATAAAATACTAACCACTATATTATCATGGCTCACTTTCCAACTTGCTGGCAAGTTTTTTGTTTTCTGATCTAGAAGGTTTGTTAGCAGAACATTAGATGCCATGACTAGGAGTCGAACCTGAGTTTTCTCGGTCACAACAAAAAGTAGTAACCGCTGTACTCTAAAGGCATGCTTTCAAATGTGTCGGGATGCTTTTAGTATTACATATGGGAGTTTTTTACGCGAAATTATAAAATGCCATGACCAGGATTCGAACCTAGGTTTTCACGGCCACAACGTGACGTACTAACCACTATTATACAACCACTGTTTACTTTCAAATTTACTGGGATGTTTTTCTATTCCAATGTAAATTTTTTTTAGCGAGACAATAAAATACCATGACCAGGATTCGAACCTTGGTTTTCACGACATCAACGTGAACTACTAACTGCTATATTATCATGACTTATTTTTTATTTACTGGGATTGTTTTTGTATTCCAATGTGAACTCTTTGTTAGCGAGACATTAAAATGCCATGACCAGGATTCGAACCCGGCTTTTCATGGTTGCGTAATGAAATACTATCCACTATTATATTGTCATAGTTTTGAAATTGCTCGGAGGCTTTTTTTGCTTTAATGGAAAAGTATTGTCATAAAAATAACAAAATGCCATGATCAGGATTCGGAACTGGGTTTTGTCGGCCGCAACGTGAAGTACTAACCACTATACTATCATGGCTTGCTTTCAATTCCGCTGGGATGCTTTTTCGATTTGGCTGGAAAAACTTTTATTGTCATAAAAGTTTTAAAATGCCATGACCAGGATTCGAACCTGGGTTTTCACGGCCACAACGTATAGCCATGAACCACTATACTATCATGGCTTGCTTAATAATTTACTGGAACTATTTTTGTATTCCAGTGTGAAGAATCTGTTAGCACGACAATAAACTGCTTGGACCAAAATTTGAATATGGGTTTTCATGGCTGCAACATAAAATACTAACAATTATACTATCATGGCTCAGTTTTAAACTTGCTTAGGAGTTTTTTGCTTTTCGATGTAAAAGTTTTGTTAGCAAAACATTAAATGCCATGACCAGGACTCGGGTCTGGGTTTTCATGGCCACAACGTGAAGTACTAACCACTATACTATCATGGCTTGCTTTCAATTCTGCTGGCATGCTTTTTCGATTTGGCTGCAAAAACTTTTATTGTCATAAAAATATTAAAATGCCATGACTAGGATTCGAACCTGGGTTTTCACGGCCACAACGTGAAGTACTAACCACTATACTATCATGGCTTGCTTAATATTATACTGGAATGCTTTTTGTATTCGAGTGTAAAGATTTTGTTATCACGACAATGAACTGCCTTGACTAGAATTTGAATCTGGGTTTTCATGGCTGCAACATAAAATACTAACCACTATATTATCATGGCTCACTTTCCAACTTGCTGGGAAGTTTTTTGTTTTCTGATCTAGAAGGTTTGTTAGCAGAACATTAGATGCCATGACTAGGAGTCGAACCTGAGTTTTCTCGGTCACAACAAAAAGTAGTAACCGCTGTACTCTAAAGGCATGCTTTCAAATGTGTCGGGATGCTTTTAGTATTACATATGGGAGTTTTTTACGCGAAATTATAAAATGCCATGACCAGGATTCGAACCTAGGTTTTCACGGCCACAACGTGACGTACTAACCACTATTATACAACCACTGTTTACTTTCAAATTTACTGGGATGTTTTTCTATTCCAATGTAAATTTTTTTTAGCAAGACAATAAAATACCATGACCAGGATTCGAACCTTGGTTTTCACGACATCAACGTGAAGTACTAACTGCTATATTATCATGGCTTATTTTTTATTTACTGGGATTGTTTCTGTATTCCAAAGTGAATTTTTTGTTAGCGAGACAATAAAATGCCATGAACAGGATTCGAACCCGGCTTTTCATGGTTGGATCATGAAGTACTAACCACTACTATATTCTCATAGTTTTGAAATTGCTCGGAGGTTTTTTTTCTTTAATGGAAAAGAAATGTCATGAAAACAATGAAATGCAATGACCAGGATTCGAACCTGGGTTTTCACGGCCACAACGTGACGTTCTGACCACTATTATACTATCATTGCTTACTTTCAAATTTACTGGGATGTTTTTGAATTCCAATGTAAAGTATTTTTTAGCAAGACAATAAAATGCCATGACCAGAATTCAAACCCGGCTTTTCATGGTTGCAACATGAAATACTAACCACTATTAAATTATCATAGTTTTAACTTTGCTCAGAGGTTTTTTTTGCTTTAATGGAAAAGAATTGTCATAAAAATAATGAAATGCCATAACCAGGAATCGGAAATGGGTTTTAACGGCAACAACATGAAGTACTAACCACTATACTATCATGGCTTGCTTTCAATTCTGCTGGGATGCTTTTTCGATTTGGCTGGAAAACATTTGTCATAAAAGTAATAAAATGCCATGACCAGGATTCGAACCTGGGTTTTCACGGCCACAACGTGAAGTACTAACCACTATACTATCATGGCTTGCTTTCAATTCTGCTGGGATTTTTTTTCGATTTGGCTGGAAAAACTTTGTCATAAAAATATTAAAATGCCATGACCAGGATTCGAACCTGGGTTTTCACGGCCACAACGTGAAGTACTAACCACTATACTATCATGGCTTGCTTGAAATATTACTGGAATGCTTTTTGTATTCCAGTGTAAAGATTCCGTTATCACGACAATAAATTGCTTTGACTAGAATTTGAATCTGGGTTTTCATGGCTGCAACATAAAATACTAACCACTATATTATCATGGCTCACTTTCCAACTTGCCTGGAAGTTTTTTGTTTTCTGATCTATAAGTTATTTTATCAGAACATTAGATGCAATGACTAGGAGTCGAACCTGAGTTTTCTCAGTCACAACAAAAAGTAACAAACGCTCTACTTTTAAGGCATGCTTTCAAATGTCTCGGGATGCTTTTTGTATTTCAAATGCGGAGTTTATTTTGCAAGATTTTAAAATGCCATGACCAGGATTCGAACCCGGCTTTTCATGGTTGCGTAATGAAATACTAACCACTATTATATTGTCATAGTTTTGAAATTGCTCGGAGGTTTTTTTTCTTTAATGGAAAAGAAATGTCATGAAAATAATGAAATGATATGACCAGGGTTCAAACCTGGGTTTTCACGGCCACAACGTGAAGTTCTGACCACTATTATACTATCATTGCTTACTTTCAAATTTACTGGGATGTTTTTGTATTCCAGTGTAAAGTTTTTTTTAGCAAGACAATAAAATGCCATGACCAGAATTCAAACCCGGCTTTTCATGGTTGCAACATGAAATACTAACCACTATTATATTATCATATTTTTAATTTTGCTCAGAGGTTTTTTTTGCTTTAATGGAAAATAATTGTCATAAAAATAATGAAATGCCATGACCAGGAATTGGAACTGGGTTTTAACGGCCACAACATGAAGTACTAACCACTATACTATCATGGCTTGCTTTCAATTCTGCTGGGATGCTTTTTCGATTTGGCTGGAAAAACTTTGTTATAAAAATCTTAAAATGCCATGACCAGGATTTGAACCTGGGTTTTCACGACCACAACATGAAGTACTAACCACTATACTATCATGGCTTGCTTTCAATTCTGCTGGGATGCTTTTTCGATTTGGCTGGAAAAACTTTGTCATAAAAATGTTAAAATGCAATGACCAGGATTTGAACCTGGGTTTTCACGGCCACAACCCGAAGGACTAACCTATATAATATCATGACTTGCTATCAAGCCTGCTGGGATGCTTTTTCTAATTGATTGCAAAAATTTTGTCATGAAAATAATAAACTGCCATGACCAAGATACGAACCTGGGTTTTCACGGCCACAACGTCAAGTACTAACCACTATACTATCATGGCTTGCTTTAAATTTTACTGGAATGCTTTTTGTATTCCAGTGTAACGATTCCGTTATCACGACAATAAATTGCTTTGACTAGAATTTGAATCTGGGTTTTAAAGGCTGCAACATAAAATACTAACAATTATAGGATCATGGCTCACTTTCCATCTTGCTGGGAAGTTTTTTGTTTTCTGATCTAGAAAATTTTTTATCAGAACATTAGATGCAATGACTAGGAGTCAAACCTGAGTTTTCTCAGTCACAACAAAAAGTAGCAACCGCTCTACTCCAAAGGCATGCTTTCAAATGTCTCGGGATGCTTTTTGTATTACAAATGTGGAGTTTATTTTCCAAGATTTTAAAATGCCATGACCAGGATTCGAACCTGGCTTTTCACAACATCAATGTGAAGTATTAACCGCTATATTATCGTGGCTTGTTTTCTATTTACTGGGATTGTTTTTGTATTCCAATGTGAACTTTTTGTTAGCGAGACATTAAAATGCCATGACCAGGATTCGAACCCAGCTTTTCATGGTTGCGTAATGAAATACTAACCACTATTATATTGTCATAGTTTTGAAATCGCTCGGAGGCTTTTTTGCTTTAATGGAAAAGTATTGTCATAAAAATAACAAAATGCCATGACTAGCTATCGAACCTGGGTTTTCACGGTCGCAACGTGAAGTACTAACCACTATACTATAATGGCTTGCTTTCAATTCTGCTGGGATGCTTTTTCGATTTGGCTGGAAAAACTTTTATTGTCATAAAAATATTAAAATGCCATGACCAGGATTCGAACCTGGGTTTTCACGGCCACAACGTCAAGTACTAACCACTATACTATCATGGCTTGCTTTAAATTTTACTGGAATGCTTTTTGTATTCCAGTGTAACGATTCCGTTATCACGACAATAAATTGCTTTGACTAGAATTTGAATCTGGGTTTTAAAGGCTGCAACATAAAATACTAACAATTATAGGATCATGGCTCACTTTCCATCTTGCTGGGAAGTTTTTTGTTTTCTGATCTAGAAAATTTTTTATCAGAACATTAGATGCAATGACTAGGAGTCAAACCTGAGTTTTCTCAGTCACAACAAAAAGTAGCAACCGCTCTACTCCAAAGGCATGCTTTCAAATGTCTCGGGATGCTTTTTGTATTACAAATGTGGAGTTTATTTTCCAAGATTTTAAAATGCCATGACCAGGATTCGAACCTGGCTTTTCACAACATCAATGTGAAGTATTAACCGCTATATTATCGTGGCTTGTTTTCTATTTACTGGGATTGTTTTTGTATTCCAATGTGAACTTTTTGTTAGCGAGACATTAAAATGCCATGACCAGGATTCGAACCCAGCTTTTCATGGTTGCGTAATGAAATACTAACCACTATTATATTGTCATAGTTTTGAAATCGCTCGGAGGCTTTTTTGCTTTAATGGAAAAGTATTGTCATAAAAATAACAAAATGCCATGACTAGCTATCGAACCTGGGTTTTCACGGTCGCAACGTGAAGTACTAACCACTATACTATAATGGCTTGCTTTCAATTCTGCTGGGATGCCTTTTCTATTTGGCTGGAAAAGCTTTGTCATAAAAATAATAAAATGCCATGGCCAGGATTCGAACCCGGCTTTTCATGGTTGCATAATGAAATACTAACCACCATTATATTATCATAGTTTTAAATTTGATCGGAGACTTTTTTTGCTTTAATGGAAAAGTAATGTCATAAAAATAATAAAATGCCATGACTAGGTATCGAACCTGGGTTTTCACGGTCGCAACGTGAAGTACTAACCACTATACTATCATGGCTTGCTTTCATTTCTGCTGGGATGCTTTTTTGATTTGGCTGTAAAAACTTTGTTATAAAAGTATTAAAATGCCATGACCAAGATTCGAACCTGGGTTTTCACGGCCTCCACGTGACGTACTAACCACTATTATACAACCACTGTTTACTTTCAAAATTACTGGGATGTTTTTCTATTCCAATGTAAATTTTTTTTTAGCAAGACAATAAAATACCATGACCAGGATTCGAACCTTGGTTTTCACAACATCAACGTGAAGTACTAACCGCTATATTGTCATGGCTTGTTTTTCATTTAACGGGATTGTTTTTGTATTCCAATGTGAACTTTTTGTTAGCGAGACAATAAAATGCCATGCTTTTTGTATTACATATGCGGAGTTTTTTACGCAAAATTATAACATGCCATGAACAGGATTCGAACCAAGTTTTCACGGCCAAAACGTGAAGTACTGACCACTATTATACTATCATTGTTTACTTTCAAATTTACTGGGATGTTTTTGTATTCCAATGTAAAGTTTTTTTAGCAAGACAATTAAATGCCATGAACAGAATTCAAACCCGGCTGTTCATGGTTGCAACATGAAATACTAACCACTATTATATTATCATAGTTTTAATTTTGCTCGGAGGTTTTTTGCTTTAATGGAAAAGAAATGTCATGAAAATAACGAAATGCAATGACCAGGATTCGGAACTGGGTTTTCACGGCCACAACGTGAAGTACTAACCACTATATTATAATGGCTTGCTTTCAATTCTGCTGGGATGCTTTTTCGATTTGGCTGGATAAACTTTTATTGTCATAAAAATATTAAAATGCCATGACCAGGATTCGAACCTGGGTTTTCACGGCCACAACGTCAAGTACTAACCACTATACTATCATGGCTTGCTTTCAATTCTGCTTGGATGCTTTTTCTATTTGGCTGGAAAAGCTTTGTCATAAAAATGCCATGACCAGGATTCGAACCTGGGTTTTCACGGCCACAACGTGAAGTACTAACCACTATACTATCATGGCTTGCTTTCAATTATGCTTGGATGCTTTTTCTATTTGGCTGGAAAAGCTTTGTCATAAAAATAATAAAATGCCATGACCAGGATTCGAACCTGGGTTTTCACGGCCACAACATGAAGTACCAACCACTATACTATAATGGCTTGCTTTCAATTCTGCTGGGATGCATTTTCTATTTGGCTGGAAAAGCTTTGTCATAAAAATAATAAAATGCCATGACCAGGATTCAAACCTGGGTTTTCACGGCCACAACGTGAAGTACTAACCACTATACTATCATGGCTTGCTTAATAATTTACTGGAAATCTTTCTGTATTCCAGTGTGAAGAATCTGTTAGCACGACAAAAAACTGCTTTGACCAAAATTTGAATATGGGTTTTCATGGCTGCAACATAAAATACTAACAATTATACTATCATGGCTCAGTTTCAAACTTGCGTAGGAGTATTTTGCTTTCCGATGTAAAAGTTTTGTTAGCAAAACATTAAATGCCATGACCAGGACTCGGGACTGGGTTTTCATGGCCACAACATGAAGTACTAACCACTATACTATCATGGCTTGCTTTCTGTTCTGCTGGGATGCTTTTTCGATTTGGCTGGAAAAACTTTTATTGTCATAAAAATATTAAAATGCCATGACCAGGATTCGAACCTGGGTTTTCACGGCCACAACGTGAAGTACTAATCACTATACTATCATGGCTTGCTTAATAATTTACTGGAACTCTTTTTGTATTCCAGTGTTAAGGATCTGTTAGCACGACAATGAACTGCTTTGACTAGAATTTGAATCTGGGTTTTCATGTCTGCAACATAAAGTACTAGCCACTAAATTATCATGGCTCACTTTCCTACTTGCTGGAAAGTTTTTTGTTTTCTGATGTAGAAGGTTTGTTAGCAGAAATTTAGATGCCATGACTAGGAGTCGAACTTGAGTTTTCTCGGTCACAACAAAAAGTAATAACCGCTTTACTCTAAAGGCATGCTTTCAAATGTGTCGGGATGCTTTTAGTATTACATATGGGAGTTTTTTACGCGAAATTATAAAATACCATGACCAGGATTCGAAACTGGGTTTCCATGGCCACAACGTGACGTACTAACCACTATTATACAACCACTGTTTACTTTCAAATTTACTGGGATGTTTTTCTATTTCAATGTAAATTTTTTTTAGCAAGACAATAAAATACCATGACCAGGATTCGACCCTTGGTTTTCACGACGTGAAGTACTAACCGCTATGTTATCATGGCTTATTTTTTATTTACTGGGATTGTTTCTGTATTCCAAAGTCATTTTTTTGTTAGCGAAACAATAAAACGCCATGAACAGGATTCGAACCCGGCTTCTCATGGTTGGATAATGAATTACTACCCACTACTATATTATCATAGTTTTAAAATTGCTCGGAGGTTTTTTTTCTTTAATGGAAAAGAAATGCCATGAAAATAATGAAATGCAATGACCAGAATTCGAACCTGGGTTTTCACGGCCACAACGTGACGTTCTGACCACTATTATACTATCATTGCTTACTTTCAAATTTACTGGGATGTTTTTGTATTCCAATGTAAAGTTTTTTTAGCAAGACAATTAAATACCATGACCAGAATTCAAACCCGGATGTTCATGGTTGCAACATGAAATACTAACCACTATTATATTATCATAGTTTTAATTTTGCTCGGATGTTTTTTTGCTTTAATTGAAAAGAATTGTCATAAAAATAACGAAATGGCATGACCAGGATTCGGGACTGGATTTTAATGGTCACAACATGAAGTACTAACCACTATACTATCATGACTTGCTTTCAATTCTGCTGGGATGCTTTTTCGATTTGGCTGAAAAAACGTTGTCATAAAAATATGAAAATACCACGACCAGGATTCGAACCTGGGTTTTCACGGCCACAACGTGAAGTGCTAACCACTATACTGTCATGGCTTGCTTTCAATTCTGCTGGGATGCTTGTTCGATTTAACTGGAAAAACTTTGTCATAAAAATATTAAAATGCCATGACCAGGATTCGAACCTGGGTTTTCACGGCCACAACGTGAAGTACTAACCCCTATACTATCATGGCTTGCTTTAAATTTTTCTGGAAGGCTTTTTGTATTCCAGTGTAAATATTCCGTTATCATGACAATAAATTGCTTTGACTAGAATTTGAATCTGGGTTTTCATGGCTGCAACATAAAATACTAACCACTATATTATCATGGCTCACTTTTCAACATGCTGGGAAGTTTTTTGTTTTCTGATCTAGAAATTTTGTTAGCAGAACATTAGATGCAATGTCTAGGAGTCGAACCTGAGTTTTCTCAGTCACAACAAAAAGTAGCAACCGCTCTACTCTAAAGGCATGCTTTCAAATGTCTCGGGATGCTTTTTGTATTACAGATGTAGAGTTTATTTTCCAAGATTTTAAAATGCCATGACCAGGATTCGAACCTGGCTTTTCACAACATCAATGTGAAGTATTAACCGCTATATTATCGGGGCTTGTTTTTCATTTACTGGGATTGTTTTTGTATTCCAATGTGAACTTTTTGTTAGCGAGACATTAAAATGCCATGACCAGGATTCGAACCCGGCTTTTCATGGTTGCGTAATGAAATACTAACCACTATTATATTGTCATAGTTTTGAAATTGCTCGGAGGTTTTTTTTCTTTAATGGAAAAGAAATGTCATGAAAATAATGAAATGATATGACCAGGGTTCAAACCTTGGTTTTCACGGCCACAACGTGAAGTTCTGACCACTATTATACTATCATTGCTTACTTTCAAATTTACTGGGATGTTTTTGTATTCCAATGTAAAGTATTTTTTAGCAAGACAATAAAATGCCATGACCAGGATTCGAACCTGGCTGTTCATGGTTGCAACATGAAATACTAACCACTATTATATTATCATAGTTTTAATTTTGCTCAGAGGTTTTTTTTGCTTTAATGGAAAAGAATTGTCATAAAAATAATTAAATGCCATGACCAGGAATCGGAACTGGGTTTTAACGGCCACAACATGAAGTACTAACCACTATACTATCATGACTTGCTTTCAATTCTGCTGGGATGCTTTTTCGATTTGGCTGGAAAAACTTTGTCATAAAAATGTTAAATGCAATGACCAGGATTTGAACCTGGGTTTTCACGGCCACAACTACTTTTTTTATTTTATTTACTGGGATTGTTTTTTGTATTCCAATGTGAACTTTTTGTTAGCGAGACATTAAAATGCCATGACCAGGATTCGAACCCGGCTTTTCATGGTTGCGTAATGAAATACTAACCACTATTATATTGTCATAGTTTTGAAATTGCTCGGAGGTTTTTTTCTTTAATGGAAAAGAAATGTCATGAAAATAATGAAATAATATGACCAGGGTTCAAACCTGGGTTTTCATGGCCACAACGTGAAGTTCTGACCACTATTATACTATCATGGCTTGCTTTCAATTCTGCTGGGATGCTTTTTCTATTTGGCTGGAAAAGCTTTGTCATAAAAATAATAAAATGCCATGACCAGGATTCGAACCTGGGTTTTCACGGCCACATCATGAAGTACCAACCACTATACTATAATGGCTTGCTTTCAATTCTGTTGGGATGCTTTTTCTATTTGGCTGGAAAAGCTTTGTCATAAAAATAATAAAATTCCATGACCAGGATTCGAACCTGGGTTTTCACGGCCACAACGTGAAGTACTAACCACTATACTATCATGGCTTGCTTAATAATTTACTGGAACTCTTTTTGTATTCCAGTGTGAAGAATCTGTTAGCACGACAATAAACTGCTTTGACCAAAATTTGAATATGCGTTTTCATGGCTGCAACATAAAATACTAACAATTATACTATCATGGCTCAGTTTCAAACTTGCGTAGGAGTTTTTTGCTTTCCGATGTAAAAGTTTTGTTAGCAAAACATTAAATGCCATAACCAAGACTCGGGACTGGGTTTTCACGGTCGCAACGTGAAGTACTAACCACTATACTATAATGGCTTGCTTTCAATTCTGCTGGGATGCTTTTTCTATTTGGCTGGAAAAGCTTTGTCATAAAAATAATAAAATGCCATGACCAGGATTCGAACCCGGCTTTTCATGGTTGCGTAATGAAATACTAACCACAATTATATTATCATAGTTTTAAATTTGATCGGAGACTTTTTTTGCTTTAATGGAAAAGTAATGTCATAAAAATAATAAAATGCCATGACTAGGTATCGAACCTGGGTTTTCACGGTCGCAACGTGAAGTACTAACCACTATACTATCATGGCTTGCTTTCATTTCTGCTGGGATGCTTTTTCGATTTGGCTGTAAAAACTTTGTTATAAAAATATTAAAATGCCGTGACCAGGATTCAAACCTGGGTTTTCACGGCCACAACGTGAAGTACTAACCACTATTATACTATCACTGTTTACTTTCAAATTTACTGGGATGTTTTTGTATTCCAATGTAAAAGATTTTTAGAAAGACAATAAAATGCCATGACCAGGATTCGAACCTTGGTTTTCACAACATCAACGTGAAGTACTAACCGCTATATTGTCATGGCTTTTTTTTTTATTTACTGGGATTGTTTTTGTATTCAAATGTGAACTTTTTGTTAGCGAGACAATAAAATGCCATGCTTTTTGTATTACATATGCGGAGTTTTTTACGCAAAATTATAACATGCCATGACCAGGATTCGAACCTAAGTTTTCAGGGCCAAAACGTGAAGTACTGACCACTATTATACTATCATTGTTTACTTTCAAATTCACTGGGATGTTTTTGTATTCCAATGTAAAGTTTTTTTAGCAAGACAATTAAATGCCATGACCAGGATTCAAACCCGGCTGTTCATGGTTGCAACATGAAATACTAACCACTATTATATTATCATAGTTTTAATTTTGCTCGGAGGTTTTTTTTGCTTTAATGGAAAATAATTGTCATAAAAATAATGAAATGCCATGACCAGGAGTCGGAACTGGGTTTTCACGGCCACAACGTGAAGTACTAACCACTATACGATCATGGCTTGCTTTCAATTCTGCTGGGATGCTTTTTCGATTTGGCTGCAAAAACTTTTATTGTCATAAAAATATTAAAATGCCATGACCAGGATTCGAACCTGGGTTTTAACGGCCACAACGTGGAGTACTAACCACTATACTATCATGGCTTGCTTTCAATTCTGCTGGGATGCTTTTTCTATTTGGCTGGAAAAGCTTTGTCATAAAAATAATAAAATGCCATGACAAGGATTCGAACCTGGGTTTTCACGGCCACAACATGAAGTACTAACCACTATACTATCATGGCTTGCTTTCATTTCTGCTGGGATGCTTTTTGTATTCCAGTGTAAAGATTTTGTTATCACGACAATGAACTGCTTTGACTAGAATTTGAATCTGAGTTTTCATGGCTGCAACATAAAATACTAACAATTATAGGATCATGGCTCACTTTCCATCTTGCTGGAAAGTTTTTTGTTTTCTGATCTAGAAGTTTTTTATCAGAACATTAGATGCAATGACTAGGAGTCGAACCTGAGTTTTATCAGTCACAACAAAAAGTAGCAACCGCTCTACTCTAAAGGCATGCTTTCAAATTTCTCGGGGTGCTTTTTGTATTACAAATGTAGAGTTTATTTTCCAAGATTTTAAAATGCCATGACCAGGATTCGAACCTGACTTTTCACAACATCAGAGGTGAAGTATTAACCGCTATATTATCGTGGCTTGTTTTTTATTTACTGGGATTGTTTTTGTATTCCAATGTGAACTTTTTGTTAGCGAGACATTAAAATGCCATGACCAGGATTCGAACACGGCTTTTCATGGTTGCGTAATGAAATACTAACCACTATTATATTACCACAGAGGTTTTTTTTCTTTAATGGAAAAGAAATGTCATGAAAATAATGAAATGATATGACCAGGGTTCAAACCTGGGTTTTCACGGCCACAACGTGAAGTTCTGACCACTATTATACTATCATTGCTTACTTTCAAATTTACTGGGATGTTTTTGTATTCCAATGTAAAAAAAATTTTAGCAAGACAATAAAATGCCATGAACAGAATTCAAACCCGGCTTTTCATGGTTGCAACATGAAATACTAACCACTATTATATTATCATAGTTTTGATTTTGCTCAGAGGTTTTTTTTTGCTTTAATGGAAAATAATTGTCATAAAAATAATGAAATGATATGACCAGGGTTCAAACCTGGGTTTTCACGGCCACAACGTGAAGTTCTGACCACTATTATACTATCATTGCTTACTTTCAAATTTACTGGGATGTTTTTGTAATCCAATGTAAAAAAATTTTTAGCAAGACAATAAAATGCCATGAACAGAATTCAAACCCGGCTGTTCATGGTTGCAACATGAAATACTAACCACTCTTAAATTATCATAGTTTTAACTTTGCTCAGAGGTTTTTTTTGCTTTAATGGAAAAGAATTGTCATAAAAATAATGAAATGCCATGACCAGAGTTCGAACCTGGATTTTCACGGCCACAACGTGAAGTACTAACCACTATACTATCATGGCTTGCTTTCAATTCTGCTGGGATGCTTTTTCTATTTGGCTGGAAAAACTTTGTCATAAAAATATTAAAATGCAATGACCAGGATTTGAACCTGGGTTTTCACGACCACAACATGAAGTACTAACCACTATACTATCATGGCTTGCTTTCAATTCTGCTGGGATGCTTTTTCGATTTGGCTGCAAAACATTTTGTTAGCGAACCCGGCTGTTCATGGTTGCGTAATGAAATACTAACCACTATTATATTGTCATACTTTTGAAATTGCTCGGAGGCTTTTTTTGCTTTAATGGAAAAGTATTGTCATAAAAGTAACAAAATGCCATGATCAGGATTCGGAACTGGGTTTTGTCGGCCGCAACGTGAAGTACTAACCACTATACTATCATGGCTTGCTTTCAATTCTGCTGGGATGCTTTTTCGATTTGGCTGGAAAAACTTTTATTGTCATAAAAGTATTAAAATGCCATGACCAGGATTCGAACATGGGTTTTCACAACCACAACGTATAGCCATGAACCACTATACTATCATGGCTTGCTTAATAATATACTGGAACTCTTTTTGTATTCCAGTGTGAAGAATCTGTTAGCACGACAATAAACTGCTTTGACCAAGATTTGAATCTGGGTTTTCATGGCTGCAACATAAAATACTAACAATTATACTATCATGGCTCAGTTTTAAACTTGCTTAGGAGTTTTTTGCTTTCCGATGTAAAAGTTTTGTTAGCAAAACATTAAATGCCATGACCAGGACTCGGGACTGGGTTTTCATGGCCACAACATGAAGTACTAACCACTATACTATCATGGCTTGCTTTCAATTCTGCTGGGATGCTTTTTCGATTTGGCTGCAAAAACTTTTATTGTTAGCACGACAATAAACTGCTTTGACCAAGATTTGAATCTGGGTTTTCATGGCTGCAACATAAAATACTAACAATTATACTATCATGGCTCAGTTTTAAACTTGCTTAGGAGTTTTTTGCTTTCCGATGTAAAAGTTTTGTTAGCAAAACATTAAATGCAATGACCAGGATTCAAACCTGGGTTTTCACGGCCACAACGTGAAGTACTAACCACTATACTATCACGGCTTGCTTAATATTATACTGGAATGCTTTTTGTATTCCAGTGTAAAGATTTTGTTATCACGACAATGAACTGCCTTGACTAGAATTTGAATCTGGGTTTTCATGGCTGCAACATAAAATACTAACCACTATATTATCATGGCTCACTTTCCAACTTGCTGGCAAGTTTTTTGTTTTCTGATCTAGAAGGTTTGTTAGCAGAACATTAGATGCCATGACTAGGAGTCGAACCTGAGTTTTCTCGGTCACAACAAAAAGTAGTAACCGCTGTACTCTAAAGGCATGCTTTCAAATGTGTCGGGATGCTTTTAGCATTACATATGGGAGTTTTTTACGCGAAATTATAAAATGCCATGACCAGGATTCGAACCTAGGTTTTCACGGCCACAACGTGACGTACTAACCACTATTATACAACCACTGTTTACTTTCAAATTTACTGGGATGTTTTTCTATTCCAATGTAAATTTTTTTTAGCAAGACAATAAAATACCATGACCAGGATTCGAACCTTGGTTTTCACGACATCAACGTGAAGTACCAACTGCTATTTTATCATGGCTTATTTTTTATTTACTGGGATTGTTTCTGTATTCCAAAGTGAATTTTTTGTTAGCGAGACAATAAAATGCCATGAACAGGATTCGAACCCGGCTTTTCATGGTTGGATCATGAAGTACTAACCACTACTATATTCTCATAGTTTTGAAATTGCTCGGAGGTTTTTTTTCTTTAATGGAAAAGAAATGTCATGAAAACAATGAAATGCAATGACCAGGATTCGAACCTGGGTTTTCACGGCCACAACGTGACGTTCTGACCACTATTATACTATCATTGCTTACTTTCAAATTTACTGGGATGTTTTTGTATTCCAATGTAAAGTCTTTTTTAGCAAGACAATAAAATGCCATGACCAGAATTCAAACCCGGCTTTTCATGGTTGCAACATGAAATACTAACCACTATTAAATTATCATAGTTTTAACTTTGCTCAGAGGTTTTTTTTGCTTTAATGGAAAAGAATTGTCATAAAAATAATGAAATGCCATAACCAGGAATCGGAACTGGGTTTTAACGGCAACAACATGAAGTACTAACCACTATACTATCATGACTTGCTTTCAATTCTGCTGGGATGCTTTTTCGATTTGGCTGGAAAAAATTTGTCATAAAAGTAATAAAATGCCATGACCAGGATTCGAACCTGGGTTTTCACGGCCACAACGTGAAGTACTAACCACTATACTATCATGGCTTGCTTTCAATTCTGCTGGGATTTTTTTTCAATTTGGCTGGAAAAACTTTGTCATAAAAATATTAAAATGCCATGACCAGGATTCGAACCTGGGTTTTCACGGCCACAACGTGAAGTACTAACCACTATACTATCTTGGCTTGCTTAAAATATTACTGGAATGCTTTGTGTATTCCAGTGTAAAGATTCCGTTATCACGACAATAAATTGCTTTGACTAGAATTTGAATCTGGGTTTTCATGGCTGCAACATAAAATACTAACCACTATATTATCATGGCTCGCTTTCCAACTTGCCTGGAAGTTTTTTGTTTTCTGATCTATAAGTTATTTTATCAGAACATTAGATGCAACGACTAGGAGTCGAACCTGAGTTTTCTCAGTCACAACAAAAAGTAACAACCGCTCTACTTTTAAGGCATGCTTTCAAATGTCTCGGGATGCTTTTTGTATTTCAAATGCGGAGTTTATTTTGCAAGATTTTAAAATGCCATGACCAGGATTCGAACCTGGCTTTTCACAACATCAATGTGAAGTATTAACCGCTATATTATCGTGGCTTGTTTTTTATTTACTGGGATTGTTTTTGTATTCCAATGTGAACTTTTTGTTAGCGAGACATTAAAATGCCATGACCAGGATTCGAACCCGGCTTTTCATGGTTGCGTAATGAAATACTAACCACTATTATATTGTCATAGTTTTGAAATTGCTCGGAGGCTTTTTTTGCTTTAATGGAAAAGTATTGTCATAAAAATAACAAAATGCCATGATCAGGATTCGGAACTGGGTTTTTGTCGGCCACAACAAGAAGTACCAACCACTATACTATAATGGCTTGCTTTCAATTCTGCTGGGATGCTTTTTCTATTTGGCTGGAAAAGCTTTGTCATAAAAATAATAAAATGCCATGACCAGGATTCGAACCCGGCATTTCATGGTTGCATAATGAAATACTAACCACAATTATATTATCATAGTTTTAAATTTGATCGGAGACTTTTTTTGCTTTACTGGAAAAGTATTGTCATAAAAATAATAAAATGCCATGACTAGCTATCGAACCTGGGTTTTCACGGCCACAACGTGAATTACTAACCACTATACTATCATGGCTTGCTTTCATTTCTGCTGGGATGCTTTTTCGATTTGGCTGTAAAAACTTTGTTATAAAAATATTAAAATGCCATGACCAGGATTCAAACCTGGGTTTTCACGGCCACAACGTGAAGTACTAACCACTATACTATCATGGCTTGCTTTCAATTCTGCTGAGATGCTTTTTCGATTTGGCTGGAAAAACTTTTATTGTCATAAAAATATTAAAATGCCATGACCAGGATTCGAACCTGGGTTTTCACGGCCACAACGTGAAGTACTAACTACTATACTATCATGGCTTGCTTAATAATTTACTGGAACTCTTTTTGTATTCCAGTGTGAAGAATCTGTTAGCACAACAATAAACTGCTTTGACCAAAATTTGAATATGGGTTTTCATTGCTGCAACATAAAATACTAACAATTATACTATCATGGCTCAGTTTTAAACTTGCTTAGGAGTTTTTTGCTTTCCGATGTAAAAGTTTTGTTAGCAAAACATTAAATGCCATGACTAGGAGTCGAACCTGAGTTTTCTCGGTCACAACAAAAAGTAGTAACCGCTGTACTCTAAAGGCATGCTTTCAAATGTGTCGGGATGCTTTTAGTATTACATATGGGAGTTTTTTACGCGAAATTATAAAATGCCATGACCAGGATTCGAACCTAGGTTTTCACGGCCACAACGTGACGTACTAACCACTATTATACAACCACTGTTTACTTTCAAATTTACTGGGATGTTTTTCTATTCCAATGTAAATTTTTTTTAGCAAGACAATAAAATACCATGACCAGGATTCGAACCTTGGTTTTCACGACATCAACGTGAAGTACTAACTGCTATATTATCATGGCTTATTTTTTATTTACTGGGATTGTTTCTGTATTCCAAAGTGAATTTTTTGTTAGCGAAACAATAAAATGCCATGAACAGGATTCGAACCCGGCTTTTCATGGTTGGATCATGAAGTACTAACCACTACTAAATTCTCATAGTTTTGAAATTGCTCGGAGGTTTTTTTTCTTTAATGGAAAAGAAATGTCATGAAAACAATGAAATGCAATGACCAGGATTCGAACCTGGGTTTTCACGGCCACAACGTGAAGTACTAACGACTATACTATCATGGCTTGCTTGAAATATTACTGGAATGCTTTTTGTATTCCAGTGTAAAGATTCCGTTATCACGACAATAAATTGCTTTGACTAGAATTTGAATCTGGGTTTTCATGGCTGCAACATAAAATACTAACCACTATATTATCATGGCTCACTTTCCAACTTGCCTGGAAGTTTTTTGTTTTCTGATCTATAAGTTATTTTATCAGAACATTAGATGCAATGACTAGGAGTCGAACCTGAGTTTTCTCAGTCACAACAAAAAGTAACAACCGCTCTACTTTTAAGGCATGCTTTCAAATGTCTCGGGATGCTTTTTGTATTTCAAATGCGGAGTTTATTTTGCAAGATTTTAAAATGCCATGACCAGGATTCGAACCCGGCTTTTCATGGTTGCGTAATGAAATACTAACCACTATTATATTGTCATAGTTTTGAAATTGCTCGGAGGTTTTTTTTCTTTAATGGAAAAGAAATGTCATGAAAATAATGAAATGATATGACCAGGGTTCAAACCTGGGTTTTCACGGCCACAACGTGAAGTTCTGACCACTATTATACTATCATTGCTTACTTTCAAATTTACTGGGATGTTTTTGTATTCCAGTGTAAAGTTTTTTTTAGCAAGACAATAAAATGCCATGACCAGAATTCAAACCCGGCTGTTCATGGTTGCAACATGAAATACTAACCACTATTATATTATCATAGTTTTAATTTTGCTCAGAGGTTTTTTTTGCTTTAATGGAAAATAATTGTCATAAAAATAATGAAATGCCATGACCAGGAATCGGAACTGGGTTTTAACGGCCACAACATGAAGTACTAACCACTATACTATCATGGCTTGCTTTCAATTCTGCTGGGATGCTTTTTCGATTTGGCTGGAAAAACTTTGTCATAAAAATGTTAAAATGCAATGACCAGGATTTGAACCTGGGTTTTCACGGCCACAACGTGAAGGACTAACCTATATAATATCATGACTTGCTATCAAGCCTGCTGGGATGCTTTTTCTAATTGATTGCAAAAATTTTGTCATGAAAATAATAAACTGCCATGACCAAGATACGAACCTGGGTTTTCACGGCCACAACGTCAAGTACTAACCACTATACTATCATGGCTTGCTTTAAATTTTACTGGAATGCTTTTTGTATTCCAGTGTAACGATTCCGTTATCACGACAATAAATTGCTTTGACTAGAATTTGAATCTGGGTTTTAAAGGCTGCAACATAAAATACTAACAATTATAGGATCATGGCTCACTTTCCATCTTGCTGGGAAGTTTTTTGTTTTCTGATCTAGAAGGTTTGTTAGCAGAAATTTAGATGCCATGACTAGGAGTCGAACTTGAGTTTTCTCGGTCACAACAAAAAGTAATAACCGCTTTACTTTTAAGGCATGCTTTCAAATGTCTCGGGATGCTTTTTGTATTACAGATGTAGAGTTTATTTTCCAAGATTTTAAAATGCCATGACCAGGATTCGAACCTGGCTTTTCACAACATCAATGTGAAGTATTAACCGCTATATTATCGGGGCTTGTTTTTTATTTACTGGGATTGTTTTTGTATTCCAATGTGAACTTTTTGTTAGCGAGACATTAAAATGCCATGACCAGGATTCGAACCCGCCTTTTCATGGTTGCGTAATGAAATACTAACCACTATTATATTGTCATAGTTTTGAAATTGCTCGGAGGTTTTTTTCTTTAATGGAAAAGAAATGTCATGAAAATAATGAAATGATATGACCAGGGTTCAAACCTGGGTTTTCATGGCCACAACGTGAAGTTCTGACCACTATTATACTATCATGGCTTGCTTTCAATTCTGCTGGGATGCTTTTTCTATTTGGCTGGAAAAGCTTTGTCATAAAAATAATAAAATGCCATGACCAGGATTCGAACCTGGGTTTTCACGGCCACATCATGAAGTACCAACCACTATACTATAATGGCTTGCTTTCAATTCTGTTGGGATGCTTTTTCTATTTGGCTGGAAAAGCTTTGTCATAAAAATAATAAAATTCCATGACCAGGATTCGAACCTGGGTTTTCACGACCACAACGTGAAGTACTAACCACTATACTATCATGGCTTGCTTAATAATTTACTGGAACTCTTTTTGTATTCCAGTGTGAAGAATCTGTTAGCACGACAATAAACTGCTTTGACCAAAATTTGAATATGCGTTTTCATGGCTGCAACATAAAATACTAACAATTATACTATCATGGCTCAGTTTCAAACTTGCGTAGGAGTTTTTTGCTTTCCGATGTAAAAGTTTTGTTAGCAAAACATTAAATGCCATGACCAAGACTCGGGACTGGGTTTTCACGGTCGCAACGTGAAGTACTAACCACTATACTATAATGGCTTGCTTTCAATTCTGCTGGGATGCTTTTTCTATTTGGCTGGAAAAGCTTTGTCATAAAAATAATAAAATGCCATGACCAGGATTCGAACCCGGCTTTTCATGGTTGCGTAATGAAATACTAACCACAATTATATTATCATAGTTTTAAATTTGATCGGAGACTTTTTTTGCTTTAATGGAAAAGTAATGTCATAAAAATAATAAAATGCCATGACTAGGTATCGAACCTGGGTTTTCACGGTCGCAACGTGAAGTACTAACCACTATACTATCATGGCTTGCTTTCATTTCTGCTGGGATGCTTTTTCGATTTGGCTGTAAAAACTTTGTTATAAAAATATTAAAATGCCATGACCAGGATTCGAACCTGGGTTTTCACGGCCACAACGTGAAGTACTAACCACTATTATACTATCACTGTTTACATTCAAATTTACTGGGATGTTTTTGTATTCCAATGTAAAAGATTTTTAGAAAGACAATAAAATGCCATGACCAGGATTCGAACCTTGGTTTTCACAACATCAACGTGAAGTACTAACCGCTATATTGTCATGGCTTTTTTTTTATTTACTGGGATTGTTTTTGTATTCAAATGTGAACTTTTTGTTAGCGAGACAATAAAATGCCATGCTTTTTGTATTACATATGCGGAGTTTTTTACGCAAAATTATAACATGCCATGACCAGGATTCGAACCTAAGTTTTCAGGGCCAAAACGTGAAGTACTGACCACTATTATACTATCATTGTTTACTTTCAAATTCACTGGGATGTTTTTGTATTCCAATGTAAAGTTTTTTTAGCAAGACAATTAAATGCCATGACCAGGATTCAAACCCGGCTGTTCATGGTTGCAACATGAAATACTAACCACTATTATATTATCATAGTTTTAATTTTGCTCGGAGGTTTTTTTTGCTTTAATGGAAAATAATTGTCATAAAAATAATGAAATGCCATGACCAGGAGTCGGAACTGGGTTTTCACGGCCACAACGTGAAGTACTAACCACTATACTATCATGGCTTGCTTTCAATTCTGCTGGGATGCTTTTTCGATTTGGCTGCAAAAACTTTTATTGTCATAAAAATATTAAAATGCCATGACCAGGATTCGAACCTGGGTTTTAACGGCCACAACGTGGAGTACTAACCACTATACTATCATGGCTTGCTTTCAATTCTGCTGGGATGCTTTTTCTATTTGGCTGGAAAAGCTTTGTCATAAAAATAATAAAATGCCATGACAAGGATTCGAACCTGGGTTTTCACGGCCACAACATGAAGTACTAACCACTATACTATCATGGCTTGCTTTCATTTCTGCTGGGATGCTTTTTGTATTCCAGTGTAAAGATTTTGTTATCACGACAATGAACTGCTTTGACTAGAATTTGAATCTGAGTTTTCATGGCTGCAACATAAAATACTAACAATTATAGGATCATGGCTCACTTTCCATCTTGCTGGAAAGTTTTTTGTTTTCTGATCTAGAGGTTTTTTATCAGAACATTAGATGCAATGACTAGGAGTCCAACCTGAGTTTTATCAGTCACAACAAAAAGTAGCAACCGCTCTACTCTAAAGGCATGCTTTCAAATTTCTCGGGGTGCTTTTTGTATTACAAATGTAGAGTTTATTTTCCAAGATTTTAAAATGCCATGACCAGGATTCGAACCTGACTTTTCACAACATCAGAGGTGAAGTATTAACCGCTATATTATCGTGGCTTGTTTTTTATTTACTGGGATTGTTTTTGTATTCCAATGTGAACTTTTTGTTAGCGAGACATTAAAATGCCATGACCAGGATTCGAACCCGGCTTTTCATGGTTGCGTAATGAAATACTAACCACTATTATATTACCACAGAGGTTTTTTTTCTTTAATGGAAAAGAAATGTCATGAAAATAATGAAATGATATGACCAGGGTTCAAACCTGGGTTTTCACGGCCACAACGTGAAGTTCTGACCACTATTATACTATCATTGCTTACTTTCAAATTTACTGGGATGTTTTTGTATTCCAATGTAAAAAAAATTTTAGCAAGACAATAAAATGCCATGAACAGAATTCAAACCCGGCTTTTCATGGTTGCAACATGAAATACTAACCACTATTATATTATCATAGTTTTGATTTTGCTCAGAGGTTTTTTTTTGCTTTAATGGAAAATGATTGTCATAAAAATAATGAAATGATATGACCAGGGTTCAAACCTGGGTTTTCACGGCCACAACGTGAAGTTCTGACCACTATTATACTATCATTGCTTACTTTCAAATTTACTGGGATGTTTTTGTATTCCAATGTAAAAAAATTTTTAGCAAGACAATAAAATGCCATGAACAGAATTCAAACCCGGCTGTTCATGGTTGCAACATGAAATACTAACCACTCTTAAATTATCATAGTTTTAACTTTGCTCAGAGGTTTTTTTTGCTTTAATGGAAAAGAATTGTCATAAAAATAATGAAATGCCATGACCAGGATTCGGGACTGGGTTTTAACGGCCACAACGTGAATTACTAACCACTATACTATCATGGCTTGCTTTCAATTCTGCTGGGATGCTTTTTCGATTTGGCTGGAAAAACTTTGTCATAAAAATATTAAAATGCAATGACCAGGATTTGAACCTGGGTTTTCACGACCACAACATGAAGTACTAACCACTATACTATCATGGCTTGCTTTCAATTCTGCTGGGATGCTTTTTCTATTTGGCTGGAAAAACTTTTATTGTCATAAAAGTATTAAAATGCAATGACCAGGATTTGAACCTGGGTTTTCACGACCACAACATGAAGTACTAACCACTATACTATCATGGCTTGCTTTCAATTCTGCTGGGATGCTTTTTCGATTTGGCTGCAAAACATTTTGTTAGCGAACCCGGCTGTTCATGGTTGCGTAATGAAATACTAACCACTATTATATTGTCATACTTTTGAAATTGCTCGGAGGCTTTTTTTGCTTTAATGGAAAAGTATTGTCATAAAAGTAACAAAATGCCATGATCAGGATTCGGAACTGGGTTTTCACGGCCACAACGTGAAGTACTAACCACTATACTATCATGGCTTGCTTTCAATTCTGCTGGGATGCTTTTTCGATTTGGCTGCAAAAACTTTTATTGTCATAAAAATATTAAAATGCCACGACCAGGATTCGAACCTGGGTTTTCACGGCCACAACGTGAAGTACTAACCACTATACTATCATGGCTTGCTTAACATTTTACTGGAATGCTTTTTGTATTCCAGTGTAAAGATTTTGTTATCACGACAATGAACTGCTTTGACTAGAATTTGAATCTGAGTTTTCATGGCTGCAACATAAAATACTAACAATTATAGGATCATGGCGCACTTTCCATCTTGCTGGGAAGTTTTTTGTTTTTTGATCTAGAAGTTCTTTATCAGAACATTAGATGCAATGACTAGGAGTCGAACCTGAGTTTTATCAGTCACAACAAAAAGTAGCAACCGCTCTACTCTAAAGGCATGCTTTCAAATTTCTCGGGGTGCTTTTTGTATTACAAATGTAGAGTTTATTTTCCAAGATTTTAAAATGCCATGACCAGGATTCGAACCTGGCTTTTCACAACATCAGAGGTGAAGTATTAACCGCTATATTATCGTGGCTTGTTTTTTATTTACTGGGATTGTTTTTGCATTCCAATGTGAACTTTTTGTTAGCGAGACATTAAAATGCCATGACCAGGATTGGAACCCGGCTTTTCATGGTTGCGTAATGAAATACTAACCACTATTATATTACCACAGAGGTTTTTTTTCTTTAATGGAAAAGAAATGTCATGAAAATAATGAAATGATATGACCAGGGTTCAAACCTGGGTTTTCACGGCCACAACGTGAAGTTCTGACCACTATTATACTATCATTGCTTACTTTCAAATTTACTGGGATGTTTTTGTATTCTAATGTAAAGTATTTTTTAGCAAGACAATAAACTGCCATGACCAGAATTCAAACCCGGCTGTTCATGGTTGCAACATGAAATACTAACCACTATTATATTATCATAGTTTTAACTTCGCTCAGAGGTTTTTTTTGCTTTAATGGAAAAGAATTGTCATAAAAATAATGAAATGCCATGACCAGGGTTCGGAACTGGGTTTTTGTCGGCCACAACATGAAGTACTAACCACTATACTATCATGGCTTGCTTTCAATTCTGCTGGGATGCTTTTTCGATTTGGCTGGAAAAACTTTGTCATAAAAATGTTAAAATGCAATGACCAGGATTTGAACCTGGGTTTTCACGACCACAACATGAAGTACTAACCACTATACTATCATGGCTTGCTTTCAATTCTGCTGGGATGCTTTTTCGATTTGGCTGCAAAACTTTTATTGTCATAAAAATATTAAAATGCCATGACGAGGATTCGAACCTGGGTTTTCATGGCCACAACGTGAAGTACTAACCACTATACTATCATGGCTTGCTTAATATTTTACTGGAATGCTTTTTGTATTCCAGTGTAACGATTCCGTTATCACGACAATAAATTGCTTTGACTAGAATTTGAATCTGGGTTTTCAAGGCTGCAACATAAAATACTGACAGTTATAAGATCATGGCTCACTTTCCATCTTGCTGGGAAGTTTTTTGTTTTCTGATCTAGAAGTTTTTTTATCAGAACATTAGATGCAATGACTAGGAGTCGAACCTGAGTTTTCTCAGTCACAACAAAAAGTAGCAACCGCTCTACTCCAAAGGCATGCTTTCAAATGTCTCGGGATGCTTTTTGTATTTCAAATGCGGAGTTTATTTTGCAAGATTTTAAAATGCCATGACCAGGATTCGAACCTGGCTTTTCACAACATCAATGTGAAGTATTAACCGCTATATTGTCGTGGCTTGTTTTTTATTTACTGGGATTGTTTTTGTATTCCAATGTGAACTTTTTGTTAGCGAGACATTAAAATGCCATGACCAGGATTCGAACCCGGCTTTTCATGGTTGCGTAATGAAATACTAACCACTATTATATTGTCATAGTTTTGAAATTGCTCGGAGGCTTTTTTTGCTTTAATGGAAAAGTATTGTCATAAAAGTATTAAAATGCTATGACCAGGATTCGAACCTGGGTTTTCACGGCCACAACGTATAGCCATGAACCACTATACTATCATGGCTTGCTTAATAATATACTGGAACTCTTTTTGTATTCCAGTGTGAAGAATCTGTTAGCACGACAATAAACTGCTTTGACCAAGATTTGAATCTGGGTTTTCATGGCTGCAACATAAAATACTAACAATTATACTATCATGGCTCAGTTTTAAACTTGCTTAGGAGTTTTTTGCTTTCCGATGTAAAGGTTTTGTTAGCAAAACATTAAATGCCATGACCAGGACTCGGGACTGGGTTTTCATGGCCACAACATGAAGTACTAACCACTATACTATCATGGCTTGCTTTCAATTCTGCTGGGATGCTTTTTCGATTTGGCTGCAAAAACTTTTATTGTTAGCACGACAATAAACTGCTTTGACCAAGATTTGAATTTGGGTTTTCATGGCTGCAACATAAAATACTAACAATTATACTATCATGGCTCAGTTTTAAACTTGCGTAGGAGTTTTTTGCTTTCCGATGTAAAAGTTTTGTTAGCAAAACATTAAATGCCATGACCAGGATTCGAACCTGGGTTTTTACAGCCACAACGTGAAGTACTAACCACTATACTATCACGGCTTGCTTAATATTATACTGGAATGCTTTTTGTATTCCAGTGTAAAGATTTTGTTATCACGACAATGAACTGGCTTGACTAGAATTTGAATCTGGGTTTTCATGGCTGCAACATAAAATACTAACCACTATATTATCATGGCTCACTTTCCAACTTGCTTAGGAGTTTTTTGTCTTCTGATCTAGAAATTTGTTAGCATAACATTAGATGCCTCGACTAGGAGTCGAACCTGAGTTTTCTCGGTCACAACAAAAAGTAGTAACCGCTTTATTCTAAAGGAATGCTTTATAATGCGTCGGAATGCTTTTTGTATTACATATGCGGAGTTTTTTACGCAAAATTATAAATTGCCATGACCTGGATTCGAACCTTGGTTTTCACGACATCAACGTGAAGTACTGACCACTATAATTATACTATCATTGTTTACTTTCAAATTTGCTGGGATGTTTTTGTATTCCAATGTAAATTTTTTTTTAGCAAGACAATAAAATGCCGTGACCAGGATTCGAACCTTGGTTTTCACGACATCAACGTGAAGTACTAACCGCTATATTATCATGGCTTGTTTTCTATTTACTGGGATTGTTTTTGTATTCCAATGTGAATTATTTGTTAGCGAGACAATAACATGCCATGAACAGGATTCGAACCCGGCTTTCCACGGCCACAAGGTGAAGTACTAATTGTTACAATAATGGTCACGGCTTGCTTAAAATACTTACTGGGCTGTCGTTTGCATTCCAATGTGAAGTTTTTTTTGCAAGACAGTGAAAGGTTAAGACCAGAACTCGGAGCTGGGTTTTTCTCGGCTGCAACATGTAATAATAACCGTTATTCTATCATTGCGTTATTTCAAATTCACTGGGATGTTTTTTGTATTCCAATGTAAATATTCTGTTAGCAAAACAATAAAATGCTTTGACAAGGATTCGAATCTGAATCTTTATGGCTGCAAAATAAAATACTAACCACTATATTATAATGGCTCACTTTCAAGCTTGCTAATATGTTTCTTGTTTTCCAATGTAAAAACTTTTTAAGCAGGACATTAAATGCCATGACCCGGATTTGAACCTGGGTTTTCACGGCCACAACACAAAGGACTAATTAATATAATAATTATCATGGCTTGCTTTTAAATTCACTGAGTTGCTTTTTCTAAGTGATTGGAAAGATCTTGTCATAAAACTAATAAAATGCCATGAACGGAATTCGAACCTGGGTTTTCACAGCAACAACATGAAGTAATAACCACTATACTATAATTGCTAGCTTTCAAACTTTCTGGTATGCTATTTCTAATTGATGGGAAAAACTTTGTCGTACAAATAATAAAATCACAAGACCAGGAGTTGAACCTGGGTTTTCACGACCACAACATGAAGTACTAACCACTATACTATCATGTCTTGCTTTAAATGTTACTGGAATGCTTTTTGTATTCCGGTGTAAAGATTCCGTTATCATGACAATAAACTGCTTTGACTAGAATTTGAATCTGGGTTTTCATGGCTGCAACATAAAATACTAACAATTATACGATCATGGTTCACTTTCCAACTTGCTGGGAAGTTTTTTGTTTTCTGATCTAGAAGGTTTGTAAGCAGAACATTAGATGCCATGACTTGGAGTCAAACCTGAGTTTTCTCGGTCACAACAAAAAGTAGTAACCGCTTTATTCTAAAGGAATGCTTTATAATGTGTCGGGATACTTTTTGTATTACATATGCAGAGTTTTTTACGCAAAATTATAAATTGTCACGACCTGGATTCGAACCTTGGTTTTTACGACATCAACGTGAAGTACTGACCACTATAATTATACTATCATTGTTTACTTTCAAATTTACTGGGATGTTTTTGTATTCCAATGTAAAGTTTTTTTAGCAAGACAAAAAAATGCCATGACCAGGATTCAAACCCGGCTGTTCATGGTTGCAACATGAAATACTAACCACTATTATATTATCATAGTTTTAATTTTGTTCGGAGGTTTTTTTTGCTTTAATGGAAAATAATTGTCATAAAAATAATGAAATGCCATGACCAGGATGCGAACCTGGGTTTTCACGTCCACAGCGTGAAGTACTAATCACTATACTATCATGGCTTGCTTTCAATTCTGCTGGGATGCTTTTTCGATTTGGCTGGAAAAACATTGTCATAAAAATATTAAAATGCCATGACCAGGATTCGAACCTGGGTTTTCATGGCCACAACGTGAAGTACTAACCACTATACTATCATGGCTTGCCTGCAACTCTGCTGGGATGCTTTTTCGACTTCGCTGGAAAAACTTTGTCATAAAAATATTAAAATGCCATGATCAGGATTCGAACCTGGGTTTTCACGGCCACAACGTGAAGTACTAACCACTATACTATCATGGCTTGCTTTCAATTCTGCTGGAATTTTTTTTCGATTTGGCTGGAAAAACTTTGTCATAAAAATATTAAAATGCCATGACCAGGATTCGAACCTGGGTTTTCACGGCCACAACGTGAAGTACTAACCACTATTCTATCATGGCTTGCTTAAAATATTACTGGAATGCTTTTTGTATTCCAGTGTAAAGATTCCGTTATCACGACAATAAATTGCTTTGACTAGAATTTGAATCTGGGTTTTCATGGCTGCAACATAAAATACTAACCACTATATTATCATGGCTCACTTTCCAGCTTGCTTAGGACTTTTTTGCTTTCCGATGTAAAAGCTTTGATAGCAAGACATTAAATGCCATGACCAGAATTCGAACCTGGGTTTTCACGGCCAGAATGTGAAGTACTAACCATTATACTATCATGGCTTGCTTTAAATTTTACTGGAATGCTTTTTGTATTCTAGTGTAAAGATTCTGTCATCATGACAATAAATTGCTTTGACTAGAATTTGAATCTGGGTTTTCATGGCTGCAACATAAAATACAAACCATTATACTATCATGGATCAGTTTCAAACTTGCTGGGAAGTTTTTTGTTTTCTGATATAGAAGTTTTGTTAGCGAGACATTAGATGCCATGACCAGGATTCGACCCTGGGTTTTCACAGTCACAACAAGAAGTAGTAACTGCTCTACTCTAAAGGCATGCTTTCAAATGTGTTGGGATGCTTTTTGTCTTACAAGTGCGGAGTTTTTTTCTGCAAGATTATAAGTTGCCATGACAAAAATTCACACTTTGGTTTTCACTGCCACAACGTGAAGTAATACCCGCTATGCTTTTATAGCTTGCTTTCAAGTTTGCTGGGGTGCTTTTTCTACTTGATTGGAAAAGTTTTGCAACAAAAATAAAAAATGCCACGACCAGATTTCGAAACTGGGTTTTCACGGCCACAACGTGAAGTACTAACCATTATACTATCATGGCTTGCTTAAAATATTACTGGAATGCTTTTTGTATTCCAGTGTAAAGATTCCGTTATCACGACAATAAATTGCTTTGACTAGAATTTGAATCTGGGTTTTCATGGCTGCAACATAAAATACTAACCACTATATTATCATGGCTCACTTTCCAACTTGCTTAGGAGTTTTTGGTTTTCCGATGTAAAAGCTTTGATAGCAAGACATTAAAAGCCATGACCAGAATTCGAACCTGGGTTTTCACGACCACAACGTGAAGTACTAACCACTATACTATCATGGCTTGCTTTAAATTTTACTGGAATGCTTTTTGTATTCCAGTGTAAAGATTCGGTTATCATGACAATAAATTGCTTTGACTAGAATTTGAATCTGGGTTTTCATGGCTGCAACATAAAATACTAACAATTATACGATCATGGTTCACTTTCCAACTTGCTGGGAAGTTTTTTGTTTTTTGATCTAGAAGGTTTGTAAGCAGAACATTAGATGCCATGACTTGGAGTCAAACCTGAGTTTTCTCAGTCACAACAAAAAGTAGTAACCGCTTTATTCTAAAGGAATGCTTTATAATGTGTTGGAATGCTTTTTGTATTACATATGCGGAGTTTTTTACGCAAAATTATAAATTGCCATGACCTGGATTCGAACCTTGGTTTTCACGACATCAACGTGAAGTACTGACCACTATAATTATACTATCATTGTTTACTTTCAAATTTACTGGGAAGTTTTTGTATTCCAATGTAAAGTTTTTTTAGCAAGACAATTAACTGCCATGACCAGGATTCAAACCCGGCTGTTCATTGTTGCAACATGAAATACTAACCACTATTATATTATCATAGTTTTAATTTTGCTCGGAGGTTTTTTTTGGTTTAATGGAAAATAATTGTCATAAAAATAATGAAATGCCATGACCAGGATGCGAACCTGGGTTTTCACGTCCACAGCGTGAAGTACTAATCACTATACTATCATGGCTTGCTTTCAATTCTGCTGGGATGCTTTTTCGATTTGGCTGGAAAAACATTGTCATAAAAATATTAAAATGCCATGACCAGGACTCGAACCTGGGTTTTCACAATCACAACGTGAAGTACTAACCACTATACTATCATGGCTTGCCTGCAATTCTGCTGGGATGCTTTTTCGACTTGGCTGGAAAAACTTTGTCATAAAAATATTAAAATGCCATGACCAGGATTCGAACCTGGGTTTTCACGGCCACAACGTGAAGTACTAACCACTATACTATCATGGCTTGCTTTCAATTCTGCTGGGATTTTTTTTCGATTTGGCTGGAAAAACTTTGTCATAAAAATATTAAAATGCCATGACCAGGATTCGAACCTGGGTTTTCACGGCCACAACGTGAAGTACTAACCACTATACTATCATGGCTTGCTTAAAATATTACTGGAATGCTTTTTGTATTCCAGTGTAAAGATTCCGTTATCACGACAATAAATTGCTTTGACTAGAATTTGAATCTGGGTTTTCATGGCTGCAACATAAAATACTAACCACTATATTATCATGGCTCACTTTCCAACTTGCTGGCAAGTTTTTTGTCTTCTGATCTAGAAATTTTGTTAGCATAACATTAGATGCCATGACTAGGAGTCGAACCTGAGTTTTCTCGGTCACAACAAATAGTAGTAACCGCTCTACTCTAAAAGCATCCTTTCAAATGTGTCGGGATGCTCTTTGTATTACATATGCGGAGTTTTTTACTCAAAATTATAAAATGCCATGACCAGAATTCGAACCTGGGTTTTCACGGCCAGAACGTGAAGTACTAACCACTATACTATCATGGCTTGCTTTAAATTTTACTGGAATGCTTTTTGTATTCCAGTGTAAAGATTCGGCTATCATGACAATAAATTGCTTTGACTAGAATTTGAATCTGGGTTTTCATGGCTGCAACATAAAATACTAACCACTATATTATCATGGCTCACTTTCCAACTTGCTGGCAAGTTTTTTGTCTTCTGATCTAGAAATTTTGTTAGCATAACATTAGATGCCATGACTAGGAGTCGAACCTGAGTTTTCTCGGTCACAACAAATAGTAGTAACCGCTCTACTCTAAAAGCATCCTTTCAAATGTGTCGGGATGCTTTTTGTATTACATATGCGGAGTTTTTTACTCAAAATTATAAAATGCCATGACCAGAATTCGAACCTGGGTTTTCACGGCCAGAACGTGAATTACTAACCACTATACTATCATTGCTTGCTTTAAATTTTACTGGAATGCTTTTTGTATTCCAGTGTAAAGATTCGGTTATCATGACAATAAATTGCTTTGACTAGAATTTGAATCTGGGTTTTCATGGCTGCAACATAAAATACTAACCACTATATTATCATGGCTCACTTTCCAACTTGCTGGCAAGTTTTTTGTCTTCTGATCTAGAAATTTGTTAGCATAACATTAGATGCCATGACTAGGAGTCGAACCTGAGTTTTCTCGGTCACAACAAATAGTAGTAACCGCTCTACTCTAAAAGCATCCTTTCAAATGTGTCGGGATGCTTTTTGTATTACATATGCGGAGTTTTTTACTCATAATTATAAAATGCCATGACCAGGATTCGAACCTAGGTTTTCACGGCCACAACGTGAAGTACTAACCACTATTATACTATCACTGTTTACTTTCAAATTTGCTGGGATGTTTTTGTATTCCAATGTAAATTTTTTTTTAGCAAGACAATAAAATGCCGTGACCAGGATTCGAACCTTGGTTTTCACGACATCAACGTGAAGTACTAACCACTATATTATCATGGCTTGTTTTTTATTTACTGGGATTGTTTTTGTATTCCAATGTGAATTATTTGTTAGCGAGACAATAACATGCCATGAACAGGATTCGAACCCGGCTTTCCACGGCCACAAGGTGAAGTACTAATTGTTACAATAATGATCACGGCTTGCTTAAAATACTTACTGGGCTGTCGTTTGCATTCCAATGTGAAGTTTTTTTTTGCAAGACAGTGAAAGGTTAAGACCAGAACTCGGAGCTGGGTTTTTCTCGGCTGCAACATGTAATAATAACCGCTATTCTATCATTGCGTACTTTCAAATTCACTGGGATGTTTTTTGTATTCCAATGTAAATATTCTGTTAGCAAAGCAATAAAATGCTTTGACAAGCATTCGAATCTGAATCTTTATGGCTGCAAAATAAAATACTAACCACTATATTATAATGGCTCACTTTCAAGCTTGCTAATATGTTTCTTGTTTTCCAATGTAAAAACTTTTTAAGCAGGACATTAACTGCCATGACCCGGATTTGAACCTGGGTTTTCACGGCCACAACACAAAGGACTAATTAATATAATAATTATCATGGCTTGCTTTTAAATTCACTGAGTTGCTTTTTCTAAGTGATTGGAAAGATCTTGTCATAAAACTAATAAAATGCCATGAACGGAATTCGAACCTGGGTTTTCACAGCAACAACATGAAGTAATAACCACTATACTATAATTGCTAGCTTTCAAACTTTCTGGTATGCTATTTCTAATTGATGGGAAAAACTTTGTCGTAAAAATAATAAAATCACAAGACCAAGAGTTGAACCTGGGTTTTCACGACCACAACGTGAAGTACTAACCACTATACTATCATGGCTTGCTTTAAATGTTACTGGAATGCTTTTTGTATTCCGGTGTAAAGATTCCGTTATCATGACAATAAACTGCTTTGACTAGAATTTGAATCTGGGTTTTCATGGCTGCAACATAAAATACTCACAATTATACGATCATGGCTCACTTTCCAACTTGCTGGGAAGTTTTTTGTTTTCTGATCTAGAAGGTTTGTTAGCAGAACATTAGATGCCATGACTAGGAGTCGAACCTGAGTTTTCTCGGTCACAACAAAAAGTAGTAACCGCTCTACTCTAAAGGCATGCTTTCAAATGTGTCAGTATGCTTTTTGTATTGTAAATGCGGAGTTTATTTTCGCAAGATTTTAAAATGCCATGACCAGAATTCGAACCGGGGTTTTCACGACATCAACGTGAAGTACTAACCGCTATATTATCATTGCTTGTTTTTTATTTACTGGGATTGTTTTTGTATTCCAATGTGAATTTTTTGTTAGCGAGACATTAAAATGCCATGACCAGGACTCGAACTCAGCTTTTCATGGTTGCGTAATGAAATACTAACCACTATTATATTGTCATAGTTTTGAAATTGCTTGGAGGCTTTTTTTGCTTTAATGGAAAAGTATTGTCATAAAAATAACGAAATGCCATGACCAGGATTCGAACCTGAATTTTTACAGCGACAACAAGTAATAATAACCGCTATAATATAATGGGTTGAATTTAAATTTACTAGATTATAAGTTGCCATGACCAGAGTTCGAACCTGGTTATTCACAACAACAACATGAAGTACTAACCGCTACACGATCATGGTTTGTTTTTTATTCACTGGGATTGTTTTTGTATTCCGATGTGAATTTTTTGTTAGCGAGACAATGAAATGCCATGACCCGGATTCAAACATGGCGTTTCATGGCTAAAACATGAAATACTAACCAATATATTATCATGGTTTTAAATTTGCTCGGAGTCTTGTTATGTTGGAATGAAAAAATGTTGTCATATAAATAATAAAATGCCTTGACCAGGATTCAAATTTGTGTTTTCACAGCCACAACGTGAAGTACTAACCACTATACTATCATGGCTTGCCTTTCAAGTTTCTGGGATGCTTTTTCTAAATGATTGAAAAAATTTTGTCATAAAAATAATTTAATGCCATGACCAGGATTTGAACCTGTGTTTTCACGGCCACAACGTGAAGTATTAATCACTATACTATCATGGCTTGCTTTAAATTTTACAGGAATGCTTTTTGTATTCCAGTGTAAACATTCTGTTGTAACGATAATAAAATGCTTTGACTAGGATTTGAATCTGGGTTTTCATGGCTGCAACATAAAATACAAACCATTATACTATCATGGATCAGTTTCAAACTTGCTGGGAAGTTTTTTGTTTTCTGATATAGAAGTTTTGTTAGCGAGACATTAGATGCCATGACCAGGATTCGAACCTGGGTTTTCACAGTCACAACAAGAAGTAGTAACTGCTCTACTCTAAAGGCATGCTTTCAAATGTGTTGGGATGCTTTTTGTCTTACAAGTGCGGAGTTTTTTTCTGCAAGATTATAAGTTGCCATGACAAAAATTCACACTTTGGTTTTCACTGCCACAACGTGAAGTAATACCCGCTATGCTTTTATAGCTTGCTTTCAGGTTTGCTGGGGTGCTTTTTCTACTTGATTGGAAAAGTTTTGCAACAAAAATAAAAAATGCCATGACCAGATTTCGAAACTGGGTTTTCACGGCCACAACGAGAATTAGTAACCGCTATACTATGTTGGCATGCTTTTAATTGTGTTGGGATGCTTTTTCTATTTGATTGGAAAAGTTTTGCAACAAAAATAATAAAATGCCATGACCTGGATTCGAACCTGGGTTTTCACGGCCACAACATGATGTACTAATTAGTATAATCGTTGTCATGGCTTGCTTTTAATTTTAATTGGTTGCTTTTTCTAAGTGATTGGAAAAATTTTGTCATAAAACTAATAAAATCCATGACCAGAATTTGAACCTGAGTTTTAACAGCCACAAAGTGAAGTACTAACCATGATACTATCATGGCTTGCTTTCATTTTTGCTAGGATGCTTTTTCTATTTGACTCGAAAAGTTTTGTCATAAAAATAATAAAATGTCATGATCAGGATTCGAGCCTGGGTTTTCACGGCCACAACACGAAGCACTAACCACTATTCTACTATTACTAGCTGTGTTACCCGGCGTTGCTCGGCTGTTAAAAATGAGCTTATCAACAAAGGAAGTTAAAGACAGTTGCCTGCTACTTGCTATTAGCCTTGCACATTGCTAATTGGTAATTTGAGTAAGCTTATTAATAAGAGCTATCGCTTCTTATTACGTTACGCTCTCACTTTGAGTCGTGACGAAGAGTTGTATTGCATTTGCTTCCATATAGCGACATATATTGCTTAATGAATACATCAAGCTCTTGTAGCTGAATTGGCAAGACATCAGACTGGCGAAGCAGAGAGTCTGAGATCAGATCTTGGTGTAACCATTTTGCTGTTCCAAGATATTAATCAATAGATATAGTTTGACAAACATCAGGACAGACCAATTTTCAGAGAAAGATATATATAGATGAAGGCTAATCTTATTGCCGGAAAGTTGTCTGCTTCGGCCTGCAGTTGGCACGCACTAGCAACACTACATATTACCTCCACAAGTTCATGCTACCAACTCTTGTATGCAAGCTGTTAATATGATAATCCTCCGCTGTGACATTTTTTTAATAAATGCTTCCCTCAGAAAGTTTAACAGAACTAACATAAATAGTGGGGGAGCCAAGGTGTTTTTTGCTCATTGAAGAGAACTTTATGTCCCATATACCACTGGAAAGCTGAGAGTTCCCTGATTTTGAATCGGCAAGTAACTTTTCTGAAGCAGTGGCGTATAAAACGCTACAGGGTCGTAAACGGGGTAAAAGGGGGTTTGCATGCTTTTTCACTGTAGCGAATCTCAAAATGTTAGCATACATATTTTAGTAACTGTTGATTTAAATCTTCTCTTTTTTACATGTTATGCTGAACATATTGTTGCTTTTGTATCCCCAAGTTTTCAACTCTACATCACTGTATGATCAGGGGTTTTTCGGCAATATTCAAGGGCATGTCATATTTTTTAAACATTTTTGAGTTCGCACATCAGTTATTCCCTTTCAAATGTAAGTGAGCTTTTGATGATGATATATCACGATGATCAATGTGTTTATGTTCAGAATATTAATTTACTTCTTTCTGGACTTGATACTTCTGAGAAAATTGACGCGTTTTGTATGTTATATCTATTTCGGAGATATCCCCCAAATATGTATTATCTATGTTTTTGTGCTATCTGATGCATTCAAGAGTCATATCTAGATCAGTTTATAAAATTTGTACTGAGAAATGGCTTTTTAGCTAAATTATTGATAAAATACAAGAGCTAACAGAATAAAATAACTGCCTATTACCCATATAATCATAAAACAAGCACATCTTGTAGTTGCAGGATGATCTACTTATGCGCGACTGCACTTTTCCCGTTTTCCTTAGTTGTTCAATAAAGAGTGTTGCAGGTTCGTATGCATATATTTGTCTGTAAGGCTTGACTGACTAACAATAACTGATTGAGTACCAAGATACAAGAATTTATCATGCAGAAATAGCCGTTGTACAAACATTATTATCTGCCGCAAATGGTCCATTGTAAGCAGGTATATAAACATTGCAGCAATGTGGATGTAATAATAGCCCACAAAAATGACACTAATAAAAAACACATTCAAAGCTATACAATAGGGATAATGGGATTCCAATAAGGCATAATACAGGTGTCTGCAAAAACCCTTATATTATTACAAAACCTGTGACACCTCCTTTCCCATAAATTCAAGCAGTGAAGCAATGGTTATAATATGCGTGATTACTAATACACATATAGCAAGCTATTTAGAGGTTCATACGACAAGCAGGCAGCCCATTTTAATACAAAATATAGTTTTTAAATTTTCCAGGTTTCCGTAGAGTACGACCTGACCTAGATTGTGGCACTGTCACCACCCCAGAAGGCTCCAAAGTGCAGGGGGCTGCTGGCAAAGCTTGAGTTTGAATGTTAACATTCTGATTTGGCACAGAACTAGGAGTTGTGTGTGCATGTACCTTAGTTCCAGCTGCTGGCACAGCACTGGGCAGCGACTTGCTAAATATTTTAGTTGGATGTTCAACACTACCTAACCTGATATCCTTCCTGTTCCTACGAAATATCTGTCCACCCTCTACCTCAATTGCGTATGATCTCTCACCTACCACCTCTACAACTACCCCTGGGATCCATTTGCCTTGAGCAGTTTTGAAGTAAACCTGCTGGCCTAGTTTGATGGTTGTTTTGCTTGGTCCACTGTGCCTATCATGGTGGTATTTTGACTGACACTGCCGAGCTGCCAACTTTTTGCGCACATCAACCAAGTCATAGCCTATAACCTTGTAACTATCAACAGATTCTGGCATTCTTTCGCGCAGCTTACGGCCTTGCAACAACACAGCTGGAGAGGGCAACTCCTCACTGATAGGAGTATTTCTAAGTGCAGTTAAGCCTGGATACCAACTCTTGCCCTCAGCCTGACATTTAGTCATCATAGCTTTCACTGTGCCTACTACTCTCTCCACTTGCCCATTTCCTGAAGGATGGAGAGGTGAACTGGATTTGTGCTCAATGCTATTTCCCTTGCAGAATTCTGAAAATGCCCTAGAACTGAACTGTGGCCCATTGTCTGAAACAATTTGCGCAGGTGTGCCAAAATCACTAAATATTTGTTGCAGTGCCAAGATAACAGTTTTGCTTGACATGTTTCTAGCTAATTGCTTTATTATTGGCCACTTACTCAGATAGTCAACAGCTAGCAGATAGTCTGCTCCATTCAAGTGGAATATGTCAATACCTATTGCCTCGAATGGATAGTCTGGCACTGAGAATGGTATCAAAGGCTCTTTTTTCTCATTCCTCTCAGCCTGGCGACATGGTTTGCATGACATGCATTTCTCTTCTATCCTACGTCTCAAACCAGGCCAAAACACTGATTGTGAAGCCCGCTGCACAGTTTTTGTTGTACCCTGGTGAGCTGTGTGCAATGACTCCACAACCTCGTCGCGCAATGCAACAGGTATGATCAACCTTGAACCATAGAAAACCACACCATCAAGAGTAGACAAGTTGTGTCTCAAGTTCCAGTAAGGCATTGCCATTGCAGCGCAACTTTTCTTGCATGTAGGCCATCCATTTTCTACGTAGCGCTTAACCACTGCTAATTCCTTGTCACTACTTGTAGCGCGTTGATACTTGCTCATCACATCAGCTGATCTAATTACTACTTCACAAACAGACAATAATGGATCAACCTGTAGGTCATCATGGAGGTCAGTGCCCTCACGGCAAGCTCTAGACAGAGTATCTGCCAACACCATTTCTGCCCCTGGCTTGTACTTTAACTCGACAGTAAGTGGATACGATAACAACTGTAGGCGCATAGCAGCAAGTCTGGGAGACAAGCCATTGATATCTTTCTTCAGCAATCCAATGAGTGGAAGATGGTCAGTCTCTACCACTACTTTTTCACGTCCCCAACAATAATATTTGAACCTGCTGCAAGCAAAAACAATAGCCAAAAGCTCTTTTTCAATTTGGCTGTATCGCTGCTGACAATCAGTCAAAGACTTAGCTGCAAACTCTATTGGCCTCCCGTCCTGCATTAGAACGGCACCTAGGCTATGAGAAGAACTGTCTGCTGACAATACTATGGGCTTAGACTCATCATAAAATGCCAGTGTTGGTGCTGCACTTATGAGCTCTTTGATTTGGTTGAATGATTTCAATTGTGGGGATTCCCAAATGAATTGTGCATGTTTCTTGCTGATCTCTCTCAAGGGGTGTGTGTGTTCGGACAAGTTTGGAATGAATTTTGACAAGTAGCCAACAAATCCCAAAAACCTTTGCACTGCTTTCTTATCTTCTGGCACAGTCATGTTTTTTACTGCTTCGACTTTTGACTTACATGCTCGCACCCCCTCAGCAGTTAGATTGTGGCCCAAATATTGAATAGACTGTTTCAACAAGACACATTTTTCTGCATTCAATGTAATGCCTAGCCGCATACATCTCTCTAGCACTTTCCTAAGCCTTACGTTGTGCTCATCTACTGTTGCAGCATGTACAAGAATGTCATCAATGTAAATTTCCACCCCTTCAAGACCCGACAATGCATCTGCCATGCGCTGATGGAATAACTCAGGTGCATTGCTTACACCCATGGGTAGCCTTACATATCTATACTTGCCAAATGGAGTGACAAAGCTAGTCAATTTTGAGGAATCATGATCTAGTTGTATCTGATGGAACCCCTGCTTAGCGTCTAAAGTGCTAAAGTACTTGGACCCTGAGATCCTGGCAAATATTTCCGTGTTGGTGGGAATTGAACATTGAGTTCTAATTAATTGGCTATTCAAATACTGTGGGTCTAAGCATATTCTGATGTTACCATTCGGTTTATTCACTATTACCAATGGTGTCAGCCACTGTGAGGGCTCGTGATCACGAACTATGACACCAGAATTCTCAAGTTTTGTTAGCTCTGTTTTTAATTTCTGTCGCATGTGGTGAGGCACTTGTCGAGGGGGCACTGCTTTTGGTTCTGCCGTTTGTTTCAACTCTAATTTTGCTGGTTTCTCAAAACATCCCAAACCTTCAAAAACTGCAGGAAACTCTGATACCATGTCAGAAATAGCAATGGCATCAGGCTTGGAAGCTTGCGCAATTTTTGCTATGCTAGGTATTAGTCCAAGTGCTCTGACAGCAGGTAACCCTAGCAGAGTTGTGTCCCTAGTCTCAGTGATATAGAATGTTGTTTCTGTGCTTAAACCATTTTCAGGAATTTCAACACTCAACTCAGCCTTGCCAACAACTGGTATAGCCCGCCCCGAGAAACCCACTAATGTAGCTCCAGTTCTAACAACCCGTGTCAAGCCTAACTCTAAAAACATTTGTTTGGGCATCACACTAACTTGGGCACCTGTGTCAACCTGAACATCAATAGGCTTGCCATGAACCTTCACATTAATTAGCCACTTATTGTCTGACTGATTAGTACTTACTGGTCTAGCATGGTTAGTAGGACTATCTACAGCATGCACGTAGAAAGTTTCACTTACGTCTCCGTCGCACAGGCTTTCTTTGGAAGCTACCGAAAGTTCGTTTACACGTTTCTTGTGAGATGATGCGATGGAGCCCTGCTGTTTAGATTTGCATACCTTGGCAAAATGTCCCCGGCGTTTACAGTTCATGCATTCTTTGCCATATGCAGAGCATCTTCCTCGGTCGTGAGATGATCCGCAGTATTTACATCCATGAATATATTGAGGATTGTTACTGTGTCTGTTTATAGTCGTCGAGTTTCTTCCTGATGTCGTTGGGTGAGATTGCGTTTTGGCATGTGAATGATGTGATGTTCTTTTGTGAAAGCGAACGTGGGTAGTTAGTACAGTAGCTTTGTCGCCATTTATTTCCGCTTTTTGGTTCTCCAGAATTATTTCCTTAGTGCGAAGTTGTTGCTTGATTTCCTCGAGTGTAACGTCGGGATTGATCTGTAAATCTCGGGCTAGTGCTTTGTCTCTCATTCCGGCAAGTAAGCGAGTGCGCATCATGTCATTTCTCTGGTCGTCATTCCAGCTGCACTTAGAGGCTAGCTCATGTAAGTTTCTAATAAACTGTTCGTTGGTTTCTCCGGCAAGTTGAAGACGTGACCCAAAGAGAACAGCGTAGTGCAAGTGGTTGCTTCTAGGATTGAAGTAATTATCGAACCCTTCTAAAGTTCTGAGGTATAATGTTTCTTCTGCATTTTCGGCTTCAATTCCTGCTGCTTCGTCTGCTTCTCTAGGTGGTCTAATCTGGATTTGATCTGCTATAGCTTCAGCCTCTTCTCCCATGGCAAATATCAGCGTGTCAACTTGTCTCTGTGCTGATCTCTCGCATAGCCCTGAAGCGCTTCTGTATCTTTCGAAACGCTTCCTCCAGTCTGGCCAAGCCTTTTGAGAGCTGCTGAAATCTAGCTCCGCTGGTGGTTTCAATGAACTCATTTTGTTTGTGAAGTTTCTGTGAAGTCTATTTTCTTTGTTAAATCCTGCCTACGACGCCATGTTGCAGGTTCGTATGCATATATTTGTCTGTAAGGCTTGACTGACTAACAATAACTGATTGAGTACCAAGATACAAGAATTTATCATGCAGAAATAGCCGTTGTACAAACATTATTATCTGCCGCAAATGGTCCATTGTAAGCAGGTATATAAACATTGCAGCAATGTGGATGTAATAATAGCCCACAAAAATGACACTAATAAAAAACACATTCAAAGCTATACAATAGGGATAATGGGATTCCAATAAGGCATAATACAGGTGTCTGCAAAAACCCTTATATTATTACAAAACCTGTGACAAAGAGGTTGCGAAATGAAACCGGGTCATGTGTTTTATCACAGGTTACTTGTTGCAACTCGGGACCCATTACTTGACACGTTTATTGTACCTATTTTATACTATATTATAGATAATACAAATAGTAATGCAAATATAACCCCTAGAACTCTGCTGTTACCGACTTTGTCAAAAGTGTGGAAGACTCCTATTTTGTAGGATATGAATATGTTTATCTCTAAAGTTTTTTTTCTTACATGTAACTTATTGTGTACCACAAGCCTTGTAATGCCGCATGGCACATCGGTTGCATATGGCCGCAAGTGGTGTGGTGCGACTTTTGGTAGGTTCCTTACAAAACGTTTCTGGTGAGTTAGTAGTTGATTAATTAGCACTCAAGCTATATATGTATGCACTAGAACTATAGAAAACAATTGTCAGTTTGTCTTGAGTCAATGGAAAACATGTTTACAGCCAACCCTGAGTAAGTTTCTTTTTAAAAATATTTGTTTTTTGTCATAACTTCTTTCTCGCGATGACCAGTGGTGTCAGACGGATTGAGATATAAAGGTTTCACAAACTGTAGATCAACAAAATTTTTGGTAATTGTTTTTTGAGTAAAAGTACTAGTGTGGTGGCAGACGATAGCTGGACTCAGGGCTAAGGAGGGTCACATCATGACTGGTCAGCAGTATCATTGCTAAGAAGAAGGCTCAGCCCATGCAAGCCACATAGCCAAGTAGACGGAAGTGGTCTAGGATCAGACCATCAGCCAGTTTGCACTTCTGGTGCACCAGCTGACAAAGCAGGTCCAGCAGCTGCAAGAAGAGCAACATGGCCAAAAACACATGTGTCAAACTCAAGACCCGCTGACCACATCTGGCCCACGGACCACATCCAGCCCACCTTGTAATCAGATCTGGCCCGCAAGAGCATTTTACATCATTGTTATTCATGACCCATTAATATGAAGCGCTGATTACATAATACTGCACAGAACTATAGATCCCAAAATGCAGCGCTTCAGCTGCCTTGCTGCATGCTTCTCGGGTCAATTTAATTTGAAGTCTGTTTCAGAATAATATTCCTGTCTATTTTTATCCATATTTATGTTCCAAAAACATTTAGTTTTATTGTGCTCAATAAGTGTTTATCCTGTTCGACTCGTAACCTAGATTGTGTTTTGAATTTTGGCCCCGTGTACAATTGAGTTTGACACCCCTGACCTAAAAAAAGCTATGCCAATCCAGCCATTTCTGTGTTGAGGCTGTGGGAGCCAGAAGGACATTTGGAAGAACTTCCCCAGTAAAAAGAAAAAGGGGAAACTGCAAAAGGTCGCAACATTAGTACCGACCTTTAGTTGTACTAAGGCTCCCAAATGTTCAGGTCCTCGCAAAAAGGTGCTGCAGGAAGCTCGCTGGACACGCTGAGCCTGGCTGGAATCTAGTGAGGAAGGCTTCAAGGAATTATGGAAAAGCGATGCAAAGATTCTCTGCCATATCCACCCAGAACAAGGATGTGACACGACGACCTTTTGTCATGGCCTTAAAATTGAGAGGTGATGCAAAGGTCTATTGCCATATCTACCCAGAATGTGATGTGGAAATTTCTTGCTATAGCCACCCAAATTTATTACGAGGCCTGGAAAAGCTAGAGTCCAAATGCTTGAGCTGCAGCTCAACTGGGGAAGCACAACCAGAGTCTAAAAACTAGCCCCACTGAGCTTGGTTGAAAGAGGTGCGCTCCGACACTGGTCTGGAGAGACTGGGCCTGCAATTGGCCAGAAGCCTGCTTTTAAAGCTGTAGAGCTGCCCAATACCACACTCCATCACCGAACCTAACCTACACACTAAAGGTCTGCCTTGGCAGATGCTTGATTTTCCAGTTCGGTTAACTTTACCACTCATGGCGAGCGCGTTGATAAGCCGATCAGAGCACAGACTCCAGACTGATTCCACTGCACAATATACTTCCTTCTAGACAAACTAAAGGAGAAGTTTATCCAGTTTTGGATTGACACCAGATGCACTACTAGCATGCTCAGCAAGCAGGTTTGTAGGTTTCCTCGAGGCACGATAGACCTACTCAGAGCGACTGATAGCAACGATCTCCTGGCTGATAGAAAAATTGGTCCATTCTACAGTGTCATACAGTTGCCATTACAACTATTTTCAAATTTTGTATTAGAATATCCTTGGTCTTTGTATCCCATAATAAAGACTTCCTTGTTCTTTATTACAGGATATAGACCCAGGAGGTCTTTGTAATGAGCCACATTAGCAAAGATCCCATATTTAATACCATTCCTAACAGCTCACTAGTGTCCTATGGACTTTCAGCAGCCTCGGCTTTCCTTCGGTGGCAAGTGTTGACATGTGCAAATGTATAAATCTGTACAGTGTATGCATGCTCAACAGACAACTGCATAAAATGAGCATTTACCTTGCTCTGCTAATCTCTTCTTGATGAGCTCCCTTTACGTCGAACATGACTAGGCAAAGGATACTGTTACTTAGCAAGATGCAGGTGGTAAGAGACATAGTGGTGCCAGCTCCGACTGAAATGTTTGTTTTGTGTTGGGTCACCACACAGAATTACTGCTCATTGAAGTAAATAAAATTTTGGTTAGGATCTTTCACTAACTTCAAGCTTGAACTGGCCTGGGCCAAAGAGAAGCATAGTTACGCAGTGTCTGAAGCTCACAGACAAACCTCTGATGTTCCAAGCTGGAACACTGTTCGGCACGTATTTGAGATGTAGGACCACCAGGTGAATGAGAAACCACCTCTCTGCAGCTTGGTTTTCATGGCTCGGGGTGCGAAAGCGCTAGAGGCAGAAGTGCCAACCTAACTAAATGACCTGTTCTAAGCAGCGCAAAAAAAAACTTCACAAAGCCGGGACAAACTGAACAGTTATCAAAACTGTTAACTAGCTGTCAAGCAACATTTAGTATGGGAGAAAGAGATGTGGGTTGACCCTCTGATGTGGAGCATTCTATAGTATCAAAGAAGGAGCTCTGGCCAATATGTCAACCTTTCCATTAACTCGGACCAAAGAAGATGCTGGAGCAAAATGCCAGGTGCAAGAAATCCTCAGCAAAAAGTCCATTTAGCCAGCTGAAGGTGCCAAGAGCTCCCCAGTGGTGTTGGTCAAAAAGAAAGATAAAAGATTCTTATTGTGTGTTGACTATCACCAGCTGAACAGGGTCACAGAGCAAAAGGCTTACCTTCTTTTTTGGATGACCTGCATCCTAGCTAGAAGATGAAAGAGCCATCTGGCTTTAAAGAATTTGACATACCACCGAGTCGGCTGTCCCATAAAAGAGGCGAAGCCTGCTAATGTAGGAACAAGATCGTTCATGACCCAGCAAATAACTACTACTGTTAGTTTTATGATTATATGGATAACAGTCAGTTGTTTTATTCTGTTAGTTCTTGTATTTTATCAATAAATTAGCTAAATGCCATTTCTCTGTACAAGTCTTATAAACTGACCTAGATGTGGTTCTTGAATGCATCAGATAGCACAAAAACATAGATAATACATATTTGGGGATAACTCTGAAATAGACATAACATACAAAATGTGTCAATTTTCTCAGAAGTAATAAATCCAGAAAGATATAATTTAGTATTATGAACGCATTGATAATTGTGGCATATCATCTTCAGAAACTCACTTATGATTTAAAGGAAATCGCTGATGTGCAAACCCAAAAATGTTAAAAAAAATATGACATGCCCCTGAATATCGCCAAAAAACCCCTGATCATACTGTGAAATAGGGTTTAAAATTTGGGTATACCAAGTCAACAACATTTCTGGCATAACACGTAAAAAAAAGAAGATTTGCATTGACGGTTATTAAGGTATGTATGCTAACATTTTGATATACACTACAGCGAAAAAGCATACAAAACCCCCTTTTACCCCGTTTACGCTCCTGTAGCATTTTATACGCTACTGGTACGGAAAAGTTACTTGCAGATTCACAATCAGTGAATTCTCAGCTTTTCAATGGTACATGGGGCATAAAGTTCTCTTCAATGAGCAAAAACATACCTTGTCTCCCCACTAAAATATATTTTGTTAAGTTAAAACGACAACAACTATTAAATTCCCTCAAACTATGAGTTATAAGCGGAGGGACAAGTATAAATAAATAAACTGCTGTAATAGTGATGAACGAAAAGCAGAAGTAGATGTGCATGTTATATTTTATTGTATTACGTTATGCTATACTTATATTAAATTATTTAGTATTATATTATACCATAATATATATAATATACTATATAAAGTGATACACTTTCTCACTTACATATGACCTTTTTTTTAACCAAATATCAAAACATTTGAAAGTTTTGCTGAAAGTGTAGCCAACAAAACTAAAAATGCAACCTTTTTAGTTTACTCTCAATGTTCTTATATTAAAAATCAATCTCTTTTTGCTTGTGAGTGTTTGTCCATTGTCTGTTATCTACCAAGTTTACAGAGGTAACTCTGATTAGTAGGGGCTAACATAGAGTACATCCGGTTTATTCCAAGGGTCAAGTACAACAGTACAATAAGAACTACACTGTATAGTTGACCAGCACTTTACATGTAGATATGGTATTGCTAAAAAATATGAGTTCCCATAAAAGTTATCCCGCCATACCAAGGCTTATTTCAAAAAGCAAAACTCTCATGTTAGGCCCTTTCAACAATTACGGTTACAATTGATTTTTCTAAGTTTCTAGTACTATATTCCCTTCTAGGGAAGCTTCTTGTAAGGATCCGTAGACAGTCTGAGACAAAGACTACTAGCTAACCCTTCCTGCCCCCAGTCTGTTAGACTAAAGGAAGCATTAGGGAGTTTGTAGCAATCATTCTGTGTCTGTTTACAACTCATCTTGGTTAAAATGGTGAACTCAAATGTATATTTGTAGTTATTTGTATCATGTTGAATTGTTCTATTGTTTTTAAATAGCTAGTAGTTACTATTGTGAGATAATGTTTTAAACCTAACAAATGTGACATGTCGCAAGCAATCGGCAACCATAGCTAGCAACCGACAAACAGCCCACTGACAACCGGCAACTGACAACCGGCAACTGACAACCAGCAACTAACAACTGAAAACCAACAGCAGACAACCGGCAACTAAAAATCAGCAACTGACAACTGGAAACTAACAACAGACAACTGCAACTGACAACCGACAACTGACAACCAGCAACTGACAACTGGCACCCAGCATATAACAACTGGCCAACGACGATTGAAAACAGGCAACTACTAACGAGCAACTAGCAAACAACAACCGACAACTGACAACCAGCAACTGACAACCGCTAACCAACAACTGGCAGTCTGCAACCAGCAAACAACACCCAGCAGCCATCAACTTGCAACTGGCAGCAAGCAACACGCGTTAGGCAACAAGTAATACAAACAAAACACAGTAGACAATAAGCAATGGGCAAAATTGTGCTGCATGATAGCTCTAGCAGTCTAGCTGCAAAATAATAGTGCTAAATTTTAAAGAAATCTATTATTTTATTGCATTCAATCTGTAAACTACTATATATAAATTAACTTATACCAATTACTCTGGTGAAGGCTGGTGGCCTACATAAAAAATCCTAAGCAATATAATGCTTTTCGCAGCCTCCACAAAGGTGATTGACAAATGAGAGCTAGGAATATACAAGGGTGAGTACAACAAGTCATTCCTCATAAAAAATCAGAAGTTTGAGTAAAAAGGTGAAACAAGAGGATTCACTATTTTGAAAGAAATGTACAAAACTAGATTAAGTAAGTTTGATTAAAGAGGGTGTGCGAGTTACGGGTTATTTTGGTAAAAATTAGAAAAAGTTAGAACTTGTGCAAGTGAGATTCTGGGTGTTTTTGCCAGGACTTGCAGTAAGAGAAGATTGGAAGACACTCCGCATTGTATTATTCAGTAGCTCATTACTCTGTACTCAGCATATTTTAGTATTCCTAAATGGGTGTTGCTCGTACTCCTCATTGTCTCAAATTAGGATTGGAAAGAAACACACCCAAAAAATGCATGTTGCTATTTACAAGCATGTAACAGAAGATGAGCTAGCAAATGACACTTTGACTGATCACATTTTGATGAGATTAAGTGAGGCATTTCTATTACCAGTCTTAATGAGAGCAGACGATTCATCTATGAACAAATATTTGAGTAGCTCTGAGGAAACAGATACAAATACTTATCATCTACATGGTTGTTCATTTTTTATCTTTTGATAATCCAGGTTCTTGGCAAGGTGTCTCGAATTAATGTTCATAAAAATTCGAAGAGAAGTGTTTTTTTTCTGATTAAGGATCAACACTGGGTAACCGTTTGCTATGAGATGGTCCAAAGCAGCTAAGATAGATTTGATTGGTTGATTGATTAATCAGTCAATTAAATTACTTTCAAAGCTCTCTACAATTCAAAGGCATTTTGTCCTATGAAATATTTAAAAAGTTTAGATCACTGTATCATTAGTTTTATCCCTAACAACAAGCCAATCAGCTCATTGTTTTGTAGCAACAAGCCAATAAGCTTATTGGCTGTAGCTATTTTCAAATGATGATAAGCACCGCCTCCGGTGAGACAACTTCTCATCACTGAACAGATCACCTCTGTTGTTCACTATACACTTGAATGTTGTGTTCATTTGTGCTGTTAAGTTCCTTATAAATGTAGACAGTATATCTGGAAACATACAAAGTGTATTTAATTTTCAACCTTATCAAAGTTGGATCAAATGACTACATTTACTAACCAATCTAAACATGGATATCATGAAAACACTTGCACATACAGTAAATCTGATGCTAACTTCATATTCTAAAGATGAGCTGCTTATCTAGTTATAAAGATGAAAACCCCTAACTTTTTATCAGTGTCAATAAAAAGGAATTAATCTGTATAATGTTGTTCTTAAAGATAAAGAAAAGGATTAATTTCATCGTGTATATCCCTTGCTAAATGCACACAAGACTTCCTAAAACGGGGTCTGTAAGCTAATCTACAATAATTATGACGTATAATCACCAGCAAAAGGTCAAAGGCATAATATTAATGCAGAGAGTTGCCAAGCACTGCGTCAAAGTTTCAATATCTATAAACAACTGCTCATACTATGGGACCTGGTTAGATCGGGTACAGAGTGCTAAAAGGCATGCATGATGTGTACTAATATTTTAATATGGCTAACATGTGTAGCGCATTGGCCTCGGTAACATTGATCGGTTATGACGCCTCCTCAAGTGGCCAGTCAACCCATCTATTTAGTCTCTGAACGCCAATCTAGAAATGGGATGCTAACTGCTAGATATGAACTTATCTCATAAATGACAACAGTCTATTTTAAAGCTCTCTATTTATAAAAAGCTATTTTACCAACTTATATAATATAAGGTGGTAAATAGTTGTTTTATAATTGTAACTGTGGCTATCAAAAAGTAAATTTGGTAAATAAAAGTTCATTTTCTGCTATGAATGTAATTATACTTTAATTAGCGAACAATAAAAATTCAAACCACAACATAAAAAAGCTCTAGATGCAAATACAAAGGTGCCCTTTCACTTTTATCAATTTTAAACTGTTGAGAGTCGACAGTTTAAGAGTCGACTCTCAACAGAGTCGACTCTCAACAGAGTCGACTCTTAAGTGTCTTTAAACTGTTAAAGAGTTGACAAAAACTACTACTGACAAGATTTGCGATCAGCCACGAAGATATAACATGATGATGATAACTTCATCATTACTGCTATAAAAAAAGACTGAAAACTTTTTACTATATTTGGCTAAAACAAAGAGAGATTTCTGCATCTAGTGATGTGCAATATGTAGTAAATCCATAGGTTAAAACGGCTCTAGTAAGGGTGCCAAGATGAGCAGACGAGTTAATAAATGGGTGGTCTCATAATCTATGGCAGCACTACATAAGTGTTAATTGTTGAAAGAGGTATTCAAACTTCTTGTTTTGTACCTGTCTATCTACATTCTTGATAGCTACTTGTTTAACCATATTCTAAATTTTACAGACAAAGGTTTCTTGAATCAAAGTTACATACATTTAGATATTCAGTTACATATCTCTATATTTAGCTTATCTGAAAGCAAAATAATAGTTTAGAGAGCCGGTCTAAATTATTTGGCATTAACAATAGATCAGCCCCTCTTTTCTTTCTTCTAGCTAACTCAACTCAACAATCTATTTAGTCAAAAATTCAGTCCGATTGTTTTTTTATTTTGGCCGCTCCAGAGGCGGCGGTGTCTATTAAGGTTGGAGAACTATGACATCAATATTTTATAGCTGCTCTATCAATAGCTTGAGCCTGCATGCAACTCTACTAGAAACTCTATAAAATCAAGTATATGCTGATTGCTCTCAGTCGTTTTAAATTGACCTTGTTTTAAGCTGTGAAATCAAACCTGAAACAGTTTAATTGATGTTTAAAATGTTGAAACTAGTTCTTGAACTGTGTGGTAAAGAGGCTGAATGAGAAAGCTATTTACTAGCCATTTAGGAAGTAAGATATAATGTCCATCATACTTTGCATAGTGATTAGGCTTCTCTGGTCTCCACTAACAAAAGTGATAGAATTGATTAATGATGCAGGGTAGTTGAACCTCCTATTCGAGAGTTTGTTTTGTAAATATCTGCTTTAGCAATCTAGAAAAGCTATTAAGTAACTGACCACTTACGGTACTCTACATTCAGCAATTCTTATAGCTTGGTAAATTAAAAATAAAGTATTTAGCACTGATACTACATCCCACAGTTTGTATACTTCAGCAGTTGTCTCCTCAACACTTCATTAGTGCAATTAGTTTTTTTCTGTAACTATAGAGTACTAGCTTTTTTTCTCTGTAGACAAATATTGTTGGTGTATACATTTACATTTACTTCAGGTTGTGTTTTGCTTCCAACAAATTAAGCTTAGATAATACGTCTATCTACCTTCAATGGCAGACCCCTCATACGTCTTGTATGCGCTACCTATCTGTTATGGACATTTATGTTGGTACAGTACGCATTCAGAACATTACTTTAGAAAGCCAGTAAGATAGTAATAACAGGCCAAAAGAAGGTTCGCAAAACTGCTAGACTAATAGGTTAAAACAAATTAATCTGTAAAAGCAGGTAAATTAAGGTATGTCAAGAGTTAAACTATGATATGTGAAGAGGTAAATTATGATACGTGAAGAGTTAAACTAAGATACGTGAAGAGGTAAACTAAGATATGTGAACAGGTAAGATAAGATATGTGAGCTGGTAAACTACGATAATGGAAGAGGTAAACTAAGATATGCGAAGAGGTAAGCTACAGCAAGGTATGTGAAGAGGTAAACTAAAATAAGTGAAGAGGTAAACTAAGACATGTGAAGAGGTAAGTTACTGTAAGATATGTAAACAAGGTAAGATGTGCAAACAACTAAGATGTACAAACAGTTTAGCTGTGTGAATCGGAAGAGGATGCTATTAAAGCATTGGAGTATTACAGAGTAAGTAGATCTTTAACACTTTCTATATAGCCTATTTGCTGGTCTCATTGCACTAATAATGAGTGATTACATTAGCTTCATTAACTGGTTAGCTGGACCAAAAACGGAATAGTTGTTGAAGTTGTTGCCTTTCTACTTGGGTAGCACGGGGAATAGTTCATTCACTGGGATTCGTGACAGAACCAAACAGGTACTCTTGCAATTCTGTCTAAAAGCTTGATTAGAATTTTCAGTGTCTGACAAATTTTAAGGCAAACTATTTCTTTCATAAATCAGCATTGAGAGAGAATACAACTACAAATAAGAAATATTACTATCAGATAATTAGCGTGAGCTAGTGAAGGTAATGCATTCTGTCACAGGCATTAGTGTCAGCTGGCAGGAAAGTGAGCCATTGAGCGTGGTCAGTGGCTGGCAGGTTAAGGAAAGTATTTTTATGTTACAGAGTCCTGACATACGACATCAATACAAAGGCAGTGTGAGTTGTCACTCATCAATAACAAAAAAGGTGATAGCTCATGATAATAGGTGATTGTAATCGCTACTTAATAATAAACAGTGACAAATTATGTTAATATGAATATGATACACAATCACAAATAAATATTTACAACAGCAATAATACGATCAAGTCTAGGATTATAGCTGAACAGTGAGAATATCGATAAAAAAGGCAAGTCTATGAGTGTATGTAACGTGCGATGTTTATAGCTAAAATCGCCAATTGCGCTTCTGTTTGTGGGCTCATTAGTGTGCAATTTTGAAGTGCTATATGCATACTAGTCAAGGCTAGGATGAACGCCGAATCTCAGGGCGTTACCCTGTTTAGGACTCAAGGTCAACAACAACTGCACCAGAAGGAAAGTAGCTCAAGCCAACCATTTCACAAAGTTGGAAAGTAAGAGTGTGACGCCCATTCTCAAGGCAGAACACAATCTGCTGACTGTTGAAATTTCTTCAGCTTACACCTTCTCTCTTGATGAGATTAACTTACTCTCTATTGTTCTTCAAAATTTTCCCTGCTGGTCAAGAATCTTCTTGTGTGAAAAAAAAACAAATGATCCTAAGACCTATTTTATCGACAGTTAGATTGGCGGACGATTTTACACCAATTTCCAATTTGAGTAGACAATAGAATCACTTTCGCAGCGAGTCACGCATTGCCTTGTAAAGCAAATGAAATACATGTTTTTACGTGTTTGCTCGATTCTTGTGATAGCTTCAAATGCAAGTAATAATATTATTGATTGTACCCTTGAAGGGTTCTATTAACAGAATTATTACGTACAATAAATTATTATAGCAATGGATAATTAAAGAATCTTCTTCAACTATTATAGTGTTGTTATACTAATTGAAGCAGTTGATGTTAGCAAAATATCGCCTTTATTGTAGTTATCCAGTATTAGTGATAAACTGGGCAGTGCAAAATAATTGGTAAATGGGCTAAAAATGTTCACGAGAAACTTTGTAGGAAACAGTTAGCAAAATGCATATATCTACTAAGAATAAATATATCAGCAAAATTTACCTGGACAAGCAAATAAAAATGGCAAAATTTCCTACTCTCGTTTCAAAGTAGTCCTGATGTGAAGGAAAAACTTTGGTCTGACAACTCCCATAAAATCGTTCAGATAACAGCCACCAAAGTTATGTTTGCAAATCAGCCAGTGTGAGCGCAGCTTTAGAGTTGCATTCTACTTCATTAGTGCGATTACCTTAAAGGTTTACTTGCAACAAAATTCACATCACAGTTATTGGGTATCAAAAGATTCACCATGTTTTACTCTTCTGTGTTGTAGGTGCGAAACATGTAAAACCGTAATTACAAGCTCTTAAAAGTTCAAAAACGAACAGTTAATCACACCCATCACAAAAATGCCGTTGTTTGAAATCTCTTTATTTTGATGACGCTCTCAAACATTTTGGTTATTATTTTGACACGTGATGTTATCACGTGAATTGAAAGGCCAATAAAAGGCTCAATATAAAACGTTTCGTAGCACTAGTTTATGACAAATACTTTGGGCTCTACAGATAAGCCCGCATCAAATATAGATGCTCACTACTTTACAGTATTGTTTCAGCTTGGTCTAATCGTCTATTCATAATCTGATCATGTGACCCATACCTCCTGCCAAACAGTGCGAATAGTTTCTGCTGCATTTCTTGACTGTCACAGATTACCAAACAGGCCCATCATGTTTTTCAGACAATCATATGCATTCTTTCAAGATAAAGTTAAAAAAACTAAACGAAATTTTATGGTAGATTTTGAGATATCAGTGTTTAATGTGACAGCATTACAATGATCATGAAATAAATGCATAATGAAAATAAACATAGTTTTATTGAATGCGTGAAGTATATTTGTGAAAATATTTTGCATGAAAGTGTAAACAGAAGCCATCTTGTACAACTACATCCTATTTGAGCCGTTTTTGAAATAAATTCTAATCGTCTCGTTTGGCTGCGATTAACCGTTCGTTTCTTAGCTTTTAAGAGCTTGTAATAACATTTCCACATGTTTTGCACCTACAACACAGCAGAGTAAGACATAGTGAACTGTAATGTGACTTCTGTTGCAAGTCAACCTTTAATGCAGCAGTTCAGGAAATAAATTCTACAAACATAAATATATCAAGTATCTAATAGGGCCTACTGCTCAAAGCACTGGCTAAATGTTCACTCTATTTGCATAGGAAATTGATAATGGTCAACGTCTCAAACTATGGTGAAGTGTGAATAATTGAGTTATTTGTGTTGTGGATCACTACAACTAAAGGCATATATCAAATATTGTAATCAGTTTACTTGACTCGTAGTATATGCAGTTATTAATAAACCCTTTTTTTCTAGAGAAATGTAAATATATACAGCTGTTGATTATGGTTGGTTTGCAACATTTAGTTCTGAATTAATATAATTCAAAGACATCCGTTCAGTGGGAGCAAATGTATGATTCAAAATTACAACTAACTTTTTAGGAATGATTCAGTTTTATCTCAAACTCATTTGATGTCTTCACCATTTTTTGGTACTCAGCACTTGATAAACTAATCTAAAAGTTTAGATTTCTTTCGTGATCTCAATGTTTGACCGTTAGTCCAGCCATCTCTGTGAACGTTTGATAAATAATTGCCCTAATAGTCTATAGGCACTGGAAGTTTATATTTACGAGAATATGTAGAATCAAACAAAAAAACTAAAGTGGCTGCGTTTGCGTAATTGTGAAAAAAGGAGGAAGTTTCATATTTATGTGGATCTACTTCTCATCGGTATCACAGAATTATGAAACGTCCCTAGCTATAAAATGTACATGTTTGTATATAACACAATATAATATCTATTGGATTAAAGGATAAGTTACTGGCTATTATGGCCTTTGAAATTCAAGCACAGTGAATCTCAGGTTACGGCGCTCCTCTGTCACAGTTTTTTTGCTATATGATGTGGAACAGGATGTTTTTTGTCTGCTCTTCAGGGTATTTTTGTCACTAAGCGACATCAAAAAAACCTTTCTCAGAATTCAAAATTTGCGGTTTGTGTGCTGATTACATCGGAATCATGAGATGCTGATATGCCAATTGCCAAAATCCCTTCCAAAATGCTTGAAAGAAATACGATGCTTGCTTTTTTTCTGTTTTGATCTCTCTCAGATTTGGAAATGTTCTTAGAAATAATATGTTGTGCTTCTAAAGCTTCAAGTATGGTACATTTAAATGGTATCGTGAATTTACCTTTAAAACTATCTTACTGAGAATTCGACTAAAGCTCATAAATATCTTAAAGATGCAAATTTGCACCTTCCACCTTTAGATGTGGATCAAGAGCGGCAACATAACTGATTGGCTTCTTCTCACTTATGTATTAATTGGTCTTTAATAGCTGCCAAAATTGATTAACTGTTTCCTTTTTAATAAAATGAATGTTTTGGATTGGTTCATTTGATAGCTCAATTTCCAGAATGAAAAAAAGAATTTTCTAATGAATTACGCAAAATTTATTTCTGCTGTGTCACGCTTTCTAACCTCAATAGTCAGATTAGCAGAAAAATTTGGCACGATTCGTGACTTTTCCCAGTTCCACATTTTCTATTAAGCAGTATATTTGGGTCATGTGTCAGTGGTTTTATCAATATTACTTAATCAATTGCAACCAATACCTCTGCTAATGTCTCCAATTGCAATTAATTTTCTTCAAATTGACAAAGTAATTACGAGTTCCTCTGTCTGTCTGTTTACAGTTCTATTGAAAGATTAATCACCCGCTGAACATTGTATAAAAAGAAGCAAGCAAACCTCTATCATCAGTTTGATTGTCTCACTCACTCAGAAAACTTGCTAAGGTAAGTTGGGTAACCATTTTAGCGTCATTTGAGTTTATAAGCACATTGTTGCATTGACATTGGAAGTGCTATTTTTGTACAACTCGTATTTTACATGATTATTTTTATTAATCTAATATTTTGTTAATATTTAGTTTTAGACACAACACATTTTCAAGCAACATGAAGTTCTTGGTAATCCTTGTTGCTCTCTGCCTTGCTCTCCAACAGACTACAGCCACTTTCTATGGAGGCAGAGGATTTGGTCGCTATGGGTATGTACATTACGTTATTGTTTCTTTATAACAACAACTACTCTTTGTTAACTCGCTGTTAGTTATATTACATACTGAATAAAGTAACAAAATGTTTTAGGGTTGGGCGCAACAGATTTGGTTACAACCGGTTCAGCAGATTTGGATACGGAAGGTTTGGAGGATTCAGGAGAGGATTCCGCCGTGGATATGTTGGTCTTTGTAAGTAAATGTAACACTAACTGAGTTGTAAAGATCAACAATAATTGCTCAATGTCTCATACGCTTTTTATATTCACGTTTATCTTAACCAAGTTGCTATAAGTGTGAGTTTTTTAAAAGATTTCAAACATGTCGGAAACAACAAAGCTTTTCAGTAATAAATTCGTTGAATTCTATTAAATTGACCACAAATTAAATATTTGATCACAGGTATTCTGCTAATAAATGATCATACTTAATGTAATTTTATGCAAAAAAATAATGTGGTAGCTAAAATCCAAAGCATTTTCACTCAATCAGCCCACAATTAACCAAGCTCAAAGCTTTAATGGTATCAAACTATAAAATTTGGCTAATTGAAAAAGTGATTTTAAAGTGTTACATAAGGTCAGTAAGTTTGTTGAGAAGATAAGTACCCAAGTTTATAAGTAGCTAAGTAGTCCATAACTGCTAAGTTATCAAGTTGTTGGGTAACTAGGCTACTAAATAGTTAAGTAAGCCAAGTTGTCAAGTTGTAAAGCTAAGGCATTGAGTAATAAATTGTTAATCAGAATTTGACCTTTAAATATAAAATTTTATCAATTTAGAGGTTGAAAACAAAATATTGGAAACAATAAAAACATTTTATCAAAATTTTATCACAAACAAAAGTACAGTTAACAATGAAAAATTCTCTGGAAAGTATTTTTGACAATAAAACTAAGATTTAAAGCCCTTTATTTACCCAGTCTATTAATATGCTATTTCTTATCAATATTTATTTGAAGAAAGGAGTTTATTGCAGCTAACATGTGATCTATTTCTGACCTGTTGTAGACTGAAGTGGGAACCACTTAATACATGCCCGGACCCGCCGCCATCTCTGGAAGCATAACCTATGGACACTTGTCTGCAAAATGCTGACTTGAACTTTTTACCTGATGCTGACTTTTTTCATTGTTGATTTGTATTTGTATTTACAATTTGTTATTTTGTTATTCGTAAATACAAACACAAAATTTGTTATCATCAAGTCTGGTTGTTAAAAATAGCTCACTTGAAAACATTCAAAAGATTATTTCTGTTGCAAATTTTGGTAGACTCGCAGATGTTATCTGCAACAGAAAAGTATGCAGATAAAGAAACAGAGGAATTCACAAAATGATAACATGTAAGAAGCAATATCTACATCGATATCTAAACAATCGAAATTTGGTACTACAGCTACAGATGGTACTCCACCATCACATCATAATTAATTGATGTATAATAAAGTTATATACTATTTTTTCACAGTTTTAAAGTTTACTCTTCTATAAGATGCCATTGTCTTGTGTAGCAGTTAAAATACTAATCCTCTAATCGAAAAGCTGATCCTCTGAATTATATAACACCTACACACAATGATTTCTTATTAGTATTATTATATTATCATAAGTTAATATTTTCTTGCTAAACTTTTAGTAGAATTCTTTGAAGTTCTCTCAAACTTTTCACATTTTTGGTTTCTTTCCACTTCAAGTTTAGGAATTCTAAATATTTTAAGCAATTATGAATGCTAGTAGCCTTTGGTGATAAAAGATTTTTTTATTTAAAACAGATGAAGTATAGTTTTCAAAGACTAGTAAGTAAAACTTATAAAGGTCGCTCAAACTTTAGCAACAAGTAGGTTTCTATCTTTTTTTACAAGAAAATTAAAACCAGTCATTTTTAAAAATGCTTAAAGGTAGGTTAGTGTCGTAACGCTTGCCCTTGCAGTAGCCTATAAATGAGCTGAAGGTTGTTATTGTCTTGAATACTTCATTGGGTAAAAACATAAACAAGTTATAACTATAACCTACATAGTCACAGTAGCACAATAATTCTATGATGTTATTGTTGGTTGGCCTTTGCTAAAGTATATTTCTCTGCAAGTATATCTACTCTATAGCTTAATTTTGGAACATTTAGCGTGGAGATATTTATAATCAAATAGTGAATGTTTTATTACTGCATGTTTGAAAAATATTATTGCAGTGAACTTCTGCTTTATCTGCTATACTGTGAGCGTTTCTATTTAGAATTTTGATCGTATCTGAGCTTTCTTGAGTACAAGTAAAATTGAAATTGCTTTGATATTCACATGCATTTATATGCAATAAAATTGGATCAAAGATTTTCAAGCAAATTGTAGTTGTAAAACTGGCACATCATTGCAGGTGTTTCTGTAAAAACAGACAAATCACGAATATTCATTTTATTTTTTGAAAAGCTGAGGTGAAATCTGCAATAAATTGTTGTGAATTAAAAAGAAGAACACTTTAGCATTAGCTATACTAGATTGGTTTAATATGCACTTGAAAATGTGTTTTTCACCTGGAAAAATATTAAGCAAGACATTTATGTAACTTCAACAGCACCAGTAGCTATGCTGAAATTTTAATTCTAAGGCTATGTCATACCTTCAATTAAAACTGGCATACATTAGTAATATAAATTAAACATCTCTAAGCTAATAAATCAGTCATTTTTCATCAAAAATATAAAGTTTAATTGTGGATTTCAGAGCATAAAGTTGTCATATTTTATACAGCAAAGATTTGGTCACGCTAGCGTTGGTAAACAAACTTAATGGAAAACAAAACAAAATCACTAAAAATAGAATTCCAGCAATTTAAATGTGTCTTCATTTTGTCTTATGCTTCAAGAACAGATAAATTTAAACGGAAACAGTATTTATTGGCTAAAACTCTCAAGTATACAACATCATGCTACAAACGGTAAGTACACAAATAATATTATTCTAAATACATATTTTTGAACAACTAACTGTTGGTTATTAACATTAAAAGCAATAAATGATAACCAAGTCATGATTATGACTAGATATGAGTCTAGAGTTAAGGATAACACAAAAAATCAATCTTTTTTTTCTAAAGTGAATGGCGGGTGACTGAACTACTTACCGAACTTTTCGAACTATTACCCGCTACTTTTGTCTGATGATTTAAGCCATGCGGCTTATATAAGGGTGCGGATATTCTGTGGCTTTTTCTTTTACTGCTAGGGCGCATTAACCGAAATCTCCGGTTAGTGCGCCATTAGCAGTGAAAGAAAAAATGAAACAATGCTTAACGGTACTGTTCTGTGAGGCACTAGGTTAAAAAGTTTCGGCTAATACGGAACAGTGCCTAACGGCACTGTTCCGTTTTGAAACGCAAAGTTGCTGCCGTGTTAAAAAGCACCGTCCTGAGTTATGCGGCCTATACAAAGGTGCGGCTTATGTATTGTTTTATTATCCTTTTTTGGAAAATAAAGCAGATGCGGCTTATATAGGGGTGCGGTTTATAGTCCGAAAAGTACGATATTATCTTCTAACAAGGGTAGAGCAACTCCTTCACTAAGCCACTGTTCTCTGTGGCCTCATTTCTTGAATAGTCCTTAAGGTTAACCCATAAGGTTTATGCCTATAAGTGAAAATGTGACATGTGGCTCTGCAAAGCATTGAAAGATATTACAGTTATTTCAGGCAAAAGGTTAGCAAAGAAAAATAAACTAAAACATACCTATAGGTTTCCTCAAACTATCTCACAAGACAAAGTCACAAAACATGACTTATCTCCACCAAGGCTCACCAAAAACTAGTCAACAGTTCACCGTCCGCTTACAAAAGACGTTGCCTCTATTGCAATGAAGAGTGTCAGTGTGTGTGGGCTACAGATGTACGTTAGCCAGCAGAACAAGTGCACTATAATATCAGCCTTTGTTAGGAATTTCTATACAATATTCATAATTTTTTGAATATTTTAACAAATTTTTTGCATGAAATTTATATTTGTCAAATTTAAAGCTTAGTAAACTTTCAACTACCAAATTAATATTGTAGGCATGAGTTTTGTTGATGAGAGATATGTCATTAGTAGTCCTGGTAATTAAAGTATTTTTGCAAAATATGTACTAGCATATCTTTTATAGAGTGCCGCTGAAGTAATGTGAATTCATGGCTATATTTGTACCTGTCTCGCTTTCAACAACAAAATGGTTTCATGGCAGTTAATGAATAGAGCTGATAAACAGCTACTGTATGTGAGGCAATTCTTCGCAAGCTTACCTCAAGCAAAAGCTGTGGATGTTTGACAAAGCACAGTGGTACAACAATGGCAGTGTAACCTCAGTGACGAGAAAAATGCCCATAGCAACGAGCAATTTGAGGTTGAATGTAATTCTTGTCACCATCAGGAAATTTTTTGAGGTTGAACGTGTTAGACCACTAGGCTAAGGTTGCTAACTGCATCCATGGCCTAGTTATAGTTATACACCAGCTCTTACTCATCCGATTAGCGCCATGATACAACATCTCAGAGTATGGATGGATGTTATCAATATACTTGCTTAGAAGAATGTCACGATCAATGTTTATGAGAACTTGCCATTAGAGCATTAAATAATCATTAATAACAAATTAATGCTCTATTTTGAGGCACAGAATTAATTCTGTCGAAATTCACAAAAAATCGATTAGTCTTCAGAGAATGCTTGTCAACCATAAAGCAATGTGAAAAATTTCCTGTCGGATGTTTTGGTCTTTCTATCATTTTCTATTCTCTCAACTGTGGTAGCAAACTCTTGAGTTCAGTTGCCATAGAAAACCATTTGCAGGCACAGCAAGCCAACTAACAATTTTACGTTCCCAGAAAGTTTCAGAACTGTTCCAAAAAGTTCCAGAAACATTTCATCGCAAGTTTACATGTGTATCTAGCATAAAAAGTCAAAGATTTTGCAAGAGAATACTTACTACTATTAGATCTAGATTTGCCTGAAGCCCTTATAGTTGTAGGTTGGAAAAAAGGGTTGTTCCATAGGTAGTTCGAACTCTCAGCATTCAGTTTCCTGCAACGACACACTAACAACTGCACCAATTGCCGTTGCACATTAATTGTATTCATAGTTATTACACCTGATGATCATTCACGTCACACAGCCAGGTTTGCAACTAGTTTGAACAACAAAAGGTTATATTGCTTTGCTTATTGTAACTAAGATACTTTCATGTAGGACACTTTAAGTCCTGGTTCCAGGTGGACTATTGCAAAACTTAAAATGTCAAAATTATTGCGGTAGCCATTGTGACTGACAACATTTCGAGGACAGCTATTTTTCATGAAAAAAGAAGTCATTAACCAAAAAAGTCAGGTAGGAATTTTCTGACTCAAAGAAGAAGCCTGATTATTAGGTCTTGTCTGGTGCTATTGTCAAGCGTCTTTGCAATAATCACTATGGAATCTGTTAATAAGTATTTACAGGATTACAATCTGTAAAGACAGATGACTGTCTGTTATTAAATAATAACAGATAGTGTGTCAGCGAGCTGTTGTATATCTCTAGTTTGAGTAGAAGCAGAATCCTTACAAGTATAGGGCCACTTAAAACTTGTCGTGATCTCTCACAGTTTAACTTTTAAGCCTCAATGAGATTCATCGGTGATCAAAGCTTCTGATTTGAAAAAATTGTGTGTTATTCACCTTTAAAACATCCAGTTCTCAACCTATTTGCTGGCTCAAGCCATCACAAGAAAATATTTTATTCCATCAAACACAGCTTTTTCATTAGTCTCGTTAAGTATTTACAGTACAAATAGTTTTTGTACTGTGATTCTAAATGTGAAATTTAATAGAGAATTCTCAATTAAAGAGGAAAAGTATATAAATGTTTATAGTGTATATAAATTTATTATGTTCTGTTTAGAAGCGAGCACCAAAGAGCAGCAGAGGTACAAAGAAGCAAATGTCGTCAAATCTGGACAGACTAATTCAAACTTCTGCAGTGCTCACTATCAACTTCTGGTAAGGCCTTCGGTATGAACCACTCACCATAACAGCGTGGGCATAGTATGAACCACTCACCATAACAGCGTGGGCATGGTATGAACCACTCACCATAACAGCGTGGGCATGGTATGAACCATTCACCATAACAGCGTGGGCATGGTATGAACCACTCACCATAACAGCGTGGGCATGGTATGAACCACTCACCATAACAGCGTGGGCATGGTATGAACCACTCACCATAACAGCGTGGGCATGGTATGAACCACTCACCATAACAGCGTGGGCATGGTATGAACCATTCACCATAACAGCGTGGGCATGGTATGAACCACTCACCATAACAGCGTGGGCATGGTATGAACCACCCACCATAACAGCGTGGGCATGGTATGAACCATTCACCATAACAGCGTGGGCATGGTATGAACCACTCACCATAACAGCGTGGGCATGGTATGAACCACTCACCATAACAGCGTGGGCATGGTATGAACCATTCACCATAACAGCGTGGGCATGGTATGAACCACTCACCATAACAGCGTGGGCATGGTATGAACCACCCACCATAACAGCGTGGGCATGGTATGAACCACTCACCATAACAGCGTGGGCATGGTATGAACCACTCACCATAACAGCGTGGGCATGGTATGAACCACTCACCATAACAGCGTGGGCATGGTATGAACCACTCACCATAACAGCGTGGGCATGGTATGAACCATTCACCATAACAGCGTGGGCATGGTATGAACCACTCACCATAACAGCGTGGGCATGGTATGAACCACCCACCATAACAGCGTGGGCATGGTATGAACCACTCACCATAACAGCGTGGGCATGGTATGAACCACTCACCATAACAGCGTGGGCATGGTATGATGTTAACGTGATGCTTGGAAAATTGAAAAACCGTCTTTTATACTTTAACAAGTTTTATTGCAAGAGTTGCTAATAAGTTCACTGTTCGTTTTTTACATTAATATAGCTATTTATGGAGTAAAAGGGATTAAGCACAAAATTTTTAAAAATAATAAAAAATGTGTTTGGTCAAATTTACTTTTTTTTCGTTGACATGTATAAAGACATTAGTGTAATGCCTGGCATTTCCCGGGTAATAAAAAGGTTTTTGTCAAGAAATTATATTTTTATTTAACCTATAACAATAGTTATCATTCTAACTTTCAAGCTTAATATCATGAAAAAAGTGCTTTGTGCTGCTCAAATGAGTTAAGACAAAAAATAAAACAGTTGTTAAGGTTTTCAAACTTTTTCAAACAGCTGTAACTTTTTTATTTCATGTTATGAAAAAGTGTTTTGCGGAGTTGCAATATATTTTTCAAAAATTAAACAGCTGTAAACGTGTTTGAATGTAAACGCGAACTAATTAGCAAATAATAGCTAAATAAAGTCTGTTTTGCTATAATTACAATGAAAAATGATTTGGCATGAAATTATATGATTTTAATTCGTTTTAGCGATAGTATGTAAGGGCGTTATAGAATGCCATTGTAATTATCTAATAAAGCACCCTCTGGTAAGAATCATCAAAATTTTGTATATGTACTGTATGTATTAAAAGTTAGTAAGAAAATAATATGTAAACCTTAGTAACTGCAATTACAAATAGTAACTTTAGTATATTTAGTGGTTATGATTTGCAACAAAATGTAAACTTACAATGTACTACATGCAGTAAAAACCGTAGCGAGTTTTTGCTTTCAAGACAGACATATAACGCAGTTGTTGAATTTAACTTTGAATAAAATGTTGATGTTAAGTATATAAAACTATTAAAATTTTGCATACATACTGAACATATTAAAAATTGGTACAAAATAATACGGTAACATTAGTAATGGTAGTTACCTACAGTGACTATAGTGTATTAGGATCTGGTGGTATTAAGTGTATTAAGTCATTAAGATGTGCAATAAAGTGGAACATTACATTAATAACATTACATAATAACATGTAACATTACAATGTACTATGTGTAGTACATACTGTAGGGAGTTCTTACCTTCAAGGCATGTGTATAACATAAACGTTGAATTTAGCTTACTAAATATGTATATAAATTTTGGCATTTGTTTTTTGTCTTTTTGCACTTTCCATGTCCAGTTATTGCGATTAAATTCTAGCAATGCAGATCCGCTTGGTAAGTAGATTCAACTGAAAAACCAGATGCATTCGGCACACGGAACACGCGTTCAACCCCCTACTCTATGCGATTATCTTGCCCCACTATGGCCTAACCCTCATACTTGCTGCAGCTCTTAATCAAAGTTCCCACAACTTTGCATTAATTCATCTGAATGCACCTAGTTCGATTGTTGGAATGTGCTATCCTGTTTATCAATGCTTTAGCGATGTGATAGTCAAGTTTTTTAGCGACAAAACATTTTTCTGTGAGCTGCACTCGGTTTTCTAAAAGGCTGTTTTTAAAACGTATGCATCTTTTAGCTGGCTTACGTGTTTAACAGCTTTCATGTCACAATCCTTAAATACAAACGGATGTTTGCCTATTTTTCTTTATTTACAGTTTTTACTTACTTCTTTATTTATTTTCATTAAAACTTTTTTATAACTAGCTATATTTTACTAATTTCATTTAAAAAGTTGTCATTTGTATGCATATTTTCGTCTGTATGCATGTTATATGGGTATAGTACATTAAAAGGCAGAATTTCCTTTCATCAGCAGACGAGTGTTGAGTTCATACGCACCTTCATAACAAAAGCTTATTACAATATTTGCTTTGTGTATTATTTGACACATTTTTTCTTTCAAATTTTGCAAATCCATGATTCACCTTCTTTATTCACTTGGCTAGACAAAGAACATTGTTTACCCTTGTGTGCTTCAGTGATGTATTTAATTACGATACATTATTTTTATGTTGGTACCAGAATCGCTGCATTCAAAATTTTGATTAATAGCTTCTACAGCAACAGCAATTTTTTAACACACACTTCTATACACTCACTGTTAATATTAATTTAACATATTCATGACTTTTGTTTGGTTTTCTCAGGTTGTAATAATTGTATCAGTATCAAAAAATTTTATTACAATAATTGTAGTAGAACAGACTTTATCTAAATATTGCTTACTAATTATTTCACATTTATTGACCTTTACTGTCGTCTTACTTTTTCTGGAAATTTCTTTTTGACTGCACAAATTACACTTCTGATTGTATGAAGTTCTAATAGATTTATATTCTCATTTTCATAAAACAAACTTTGTGTGCAACAATCAAATTCTTTAAATATTACAAATCCTATAAAGTTTCAGTGGTTGATATGCCTACTGGGAAGCCTGCCACCCTAAAAGTGTGTGATGCATCATTTTTCTGCCTCATGGAAATTACAAGAGTGAGTTTCAACCAGCTCAAACAGAGTAGCCTACAAAAAATTCAAATCTATAAATTAACTACATGTAGGTGAATGCCCAGCATTGTACGGGTTATGAAAAAGGTATTTGCTCAAAAAATTTACTTTCAATCTACATATACAACATCTACAATTCTCAACTTTTAAATTAAGGTGTTAGGTAATTTTTTTGTATATTGTGTTTATTCCTGTGTACTGTGTTTATTTCTGTGTAATTCATACTGTACCGGCTGCAGTGCCTTCTACAGCTCTATACTGATTGCAATTATAGTATTCCTGCCCATGTGAGTCTAAACATTTGTCTTCTAACCAACAATTCCAGGATAATGCTACTTGAAGTGTTTAGCATGAAACTATGAAAGATTGGCATGTGTTATGAGTATGTGCCCAGTTTATTTCATAGTATAGCCAATTGGACAGTGTAATGTATTGGAATAATGCCTGTCTGCAGAACTGAAGGTTCCAAGTTCATTTCCAGCACCTTGTGTTCTTTTCTTTGGTGGATTTTAATCACAGCAGCTGAACACAGGATAACAGAAAACAAAAAACAAAAGGTAAATGCCTGTACTTAAAATTTAGAATAATAAATGCGATGTGTTAAATAAAAAATGATTTTCTGTGCAAAATCTCTTTGCACAGAAAATTGTGTATTGTATTTATTTCTGTGTAATTCATACTGTACTAACTGAAGTGCCAACTACAGCGCTATTCTGATTGCAATACTCTTGCTGCCCATGTGAGTTTGAGTATTTTTCTTCCGGTCAACAATTCTGGAATAATGCCAGCTGAAATATTTAGTTTGAAGTCATTAAAGATTAGAATGTTCAATGAGTATGTACATAAGTCATGTCATAGATGTAGATAAATGGTGTAGTGTATTGGATAAACATCATTCTGCAGAACTGAAGGTTCCAAGTTCAATCCCAGTAGTTAGTGGTTTTTCATTGTTACATTTTAATCGCTGTAGCTGGACACAGAATAACAGAAAACAAAAAATCAAAGGTAAATGCCTGTATTTAAAAATTAGAAGGATAAATGTGGTATGTTATGAATTTTCTCAGCAAAATCCTTCTGCAGTGCCTAAATTTAACTGTACTATTCTTATCACTATTTTGAACAACTATTGTAGATGTTATTATATTTAATAATCACTTAGATTAAAACAATAAGAAATATGTCTACAACAAATTGTTGCTTGCATCAACCATGCTGTGATGACTGTCATCTAGATGTTTTAGCATATGTTTGCTATTTCTCACACACTGGTAAAACTTAGCTTGCTTTAGTATACAAACATACTCAAACGCAATATGATTGGATCAAAGGTTTTTAAGCAAATTGTAGTCATAAAACTGGTACTTTTCGGGGGCTGTTTCTGTAGGAGCAGACAAATCATGAAGGTTCACTTTCTTTTAGAAAAGCTGAGGTAAACTCTACAATAAGATGTCGTGAATTGAAAAGAGAAACACTTTAGCATTAGCTACACTAAACTGGTTTAATATGCAAACAACTGCCTCAGCATGTGTTTTCTACCTGGAAATATGTTAAGGAAGGCAGTTATATGACTCGGGTAGCATATGTAAGCTGAGTCATTGATTCTAAGGCGCAACTTCAATTAAAACTGGCATACGTTAGTAACATGAATTGAACATCTCTAAGTTCAGAAATTGGTCAATGTTTTATCAAAAAATGTAAATTTTTATTTGCAGATTTTACAGTTTAAAGATTGTCATATTATATACAGCCAAGACTTGGTCGCATGGGCATTTGCAAACAAACCCAATGGAAAATTAAACAAAATCATTAAAAGCAGATTCGCCGAAAGTCAAACATCTCTTCGAATTTTTCTGCTGCTTTAAAAATAGAGAAATTTGAACAAAAAGGCTATTTATTGACTAAAACTGTCAAATTATCAGCATCAGAACCAAAACTGTAAGTAAACAACTAGTATTATATATCTGAGTACATATTGTAAAACTGTTAACTTTTTGTTATTAATAGTGAAAGCAATAAATATTAATCAATTAATGATTAGGACTGGGTATGAGTCTAAAATTTCTGCATGGAAAATACAAAAAGTCAATCCTTTTTACTCTATAATGATTGGCTGGTGCCTGAACTACTCACTGACATCTAACAAGGAGAGGGCAACTTCTTCATTAAAATACTCAGTTTTATTTGCTCAGTTCTTGAATAACACTTTTATTCCCACCACGTAAGCAAATATACGGCTCTTTCAGTATAAGTTATCTGGTTCCATTTTAAGTTTGGCTTAAAACCACTACAAGAAAACATATCTGTGTTTGCCAGAAAGTTAGTAACCTGATAACTAAATTACATGCAGCAATTTATGATAAATGGTGTAAGCAAGCAATAGATAAAAGCAACAACTTAAATACATGTATTTTTGACATTTTCTGAGGCTGAAAGTGTAGTTCCAGATTAATTAGTTTGCTGCCGTTTTAAAAATTCTTACAAGCTAAGAGTTATTTGTATTAACAACAGCTTTACTGCCAATTTCCAAAAGTTAGAAAAGGTAAAAAAGACAACGGCATTAGTTTAAACATTGCCTTGTAAACAATTGTTATTTCTGTGAAAAGTAATTAGCAAGTTTCTATTATCCATTAATACATCATACGGTATTTCTGCTTAAAGTTTTGCTTTTTTTCACAATTAAATATCAAATTTAAGATGGCAGTAGATGGATTATTAATAAATGCATCAATCAAGAGTTGTCTAATCTGCTTATAAAATAACTTTATTCTGCAGCTATATTATTGCACATGCTTTTATCTCTGTAATAAAGCATGGTTAGAGCTCAAGGGTTCATCACAAAATACACAGAGTGTAGTAAATACAATGGTTTCATTTGTAGAGTATTTTAGCAAAAAGTCACTTGAAATAACAAACTATTCATACCACCACTAGATTGCTTACTTATTACCAGCTTTTAATTGATTGGTTTCCATGCATTCTCAAAGCAACGACTTACTCATAAACAATTTTTCTCTGTCAAGTTAGAAAATAACCACACAAACATGCGTTGTGAACTTTTCACCTCTGTGAGAACCTTTTAGTTGACTGATCTGAGTCACTGTCTGAAAGAAAAAGTTGATATTCCAAAATGGTGACTTCGCTAAAAAGTTATCTAGTAATATTTATTCTTGGATTCATGGCCTTACAAAATACAGATATCGGTGAGTCAGCTCCATGATTAACACTAAGATAGCAACTATCACAGACATGACATATTTGCATGTATCAGTTATTTATATCATAACTGTGACACCGCCAAAACTAAAACAACTATGTTCACAAATTTTCCAATCTGATATTTATTAATCTACTATATAAACGGCAATCGTTGTCTGTGTGGTTGTGTGTCCGCCTTATAGAGCTGTCTTTCCTTTTATCGTCGTACGAATTTCAGTCGTACGAAGCCAACTGGATTAATATGTGTAGTAACAGTAAATAAGTTATAGAGCGGTCTTTCTTTTTCCATTCGGTCGTACGAAGCCAACTGAATTAATATGAGTACTAAATATCGTAATTTCGGACTATTAACCGCTACTTTTCTTTGACGATTTGACCCAAGCGGCTTATATAGAGGTGTGGCGATTCTGTTGTTTTTCTTTCACCGCTAGGGCGCATTAACCGAAATCCCCGGTTAGCACGCTTTTTAAACAGCAAAGTTTCTGCCGTGTTACAAAACACCTTTCTGAGTTATGCGGCCTATACAAAGGTGTCTATACAGCTATACAAATTTAATATTTATTAAATTAAATAAATTAATGAGTAGTTATTTACATGCAATTAATATTTACTGTCAACGTGTACCGAGAAGGTCACGTAAACGTTTGTTTCTTGGAGCCACTGGAAAAACGCAGTTCTCACCTACTAAATTTCCACATCAAAAAGGTAAGTGCTTCTTATACAATGTTGTATTGTCTATGAATTGCCACATCTCCACTACTTAATAACGTTGGATTTGCCACTGTTCGTAATAGTGGGACATGTTCATTTCCTTCAGCAGCTGAGTTACTAATTTTTTTCCAGCTACGAGTAGGCCTACTGTAACTTACTATTACAGAACTTGCACGTGTACTCCGAGGGTTGTGATACGCTATTGTGAAAAGAAAGAGAGCAGCTGCTATCGACTTACTGTCACCCTGCATCAGCCATGACCAGCTGTACGTCGCCTGCTCAAAAGTAGGCACAAGCCGAAAACTGTTTCTTCATACGCGGACAGAAAAACCAAAAATGTTTTCTATCCGCAAATGTTGCGTTGAACTAACATTGTGTTATTGTTTTATGTTCTTCATGTTCTGCTATACCACATGCAGCATTTTCTAACATATTTTTCAGTATATATATATTTTCATGCATTTGTTTTCCTTATTGAATCTCATACAAAGACTATCAAATTGGCGCTTTGTTTTATTATTGTAAGGTGCTAATGCTGTATCTGCCTTGACATCATACTGAATGTGCTGTTATACATATAAATTTTATTGACACAACCTCATTACTGTTTGTATATGCCATGTCCAAAAAACACAGGCTATAGACGAAAAACTGGTGAGCTATGATTAGTGTTTTAAGAATGTAGAAGTCTCCATTCAATAAATGCTGGCGATAGCAAAATATTTTGTATAATTTTTTAAAAGATGCAAAACTTTTCAATACTGCCAGTTTGAAGAACTTCAGTTTGCCTAGCAATGTCAATTTCATTATCAGTTCTCTGTACACAAATAGGGCAACTCCGATTTGAGTGGTTTGAGGCTGATGCATTGTAGACTAGCTGTAAAACGTATGGCAGATTTACATTGTTCTCCCCTACATTATTGACCTATATGACTGCATATGTGTATGCATAGTGTGATCAGGGCAAAAAAATTCAGTAAACTGCATATTTGGAGTTGGTTTACACTATGAAAGACAACTCTCAATAAAACTCTTGCTGTACATGAATCTGTTCCCGTGGACGGGTAATGCAGCTAGCAGTTTGGGGCCGTGGCGTCACTCGGGGATGCGCGGGAGATCTTTTTTGCCCCGAGTGCAGCGAGAGTATCAAGGTGCGGCTTTTCGGATGAGTTGGCGAGTGCGAGGCGATGGATTGCAAAGCGATTGAGTGCTAGGCGATTGATTGCGAGGTGATTGATTGCGAGGCGATTGATTTCGAGTGCGAGGCGATTGATTGCGAGTGCGAGGTGATTGATTGCGAGTGCGAGGTGATTGATTGCGAGGCGACTGATTGTGAGTGCAAGGCGAGTGTGTGGCGATTGATTGCGAGTGCGAGGCGATTATTTCGAGTGCGAGGCGATTGATTGCGAGTGCGAGGCGATTAATTGCAAAGCAATTGATTGCGAAGCGATTGAGTGCTAGGCGATTGATTGCGAGGTGATTGATTGCGAGGCGATTGATTGCAAGTGCGAGGCGATTGATTGCGAGGATATTGATTACGAGGCGATTGATTGCGAGGTGGTTGCGGGCCGATTGATTGCGAGGTGGTTGCGGGCCAATTGATTGCGAGGCGAGTGCAAGAGCGCAATGGTCAACTGTGAGGCGGGTAAAGACTGGTCAGCCAAGGCGGGTAGAAGCGGCATGGACGGGTATGACGGGCCAGGCCATAGACGAGTATGAATGGATGCATGAATCTAAACACATGAATCTAGAATATTTACTAGATTTTACACGCATCTAGCTGTAAAACACATTGTAGATTTCTATTATTTTCCCCAACATTATTGACATCATGAAATGTGTATGCATATTCAGGGTAACAATTTCGGTAGACTGCATATTTGGAGTTGTTTTACAGTATGAAAGACAGCTCTCAATAAACCTTATGCTGCATGGGAATCTGTTACTGTAGGCGGGTAATGCAGCTAGTGTGGTATACAATTAAAAACTAGCAAAGGTTCATGCATATGAGTAAAAAGGTGGCAATTGGGACAACAAAATATTGAAAGATATTACAGTTACCTCATGCAAAAGGCCAGCAAAAAGGAAATAAAATAAAACATACCTATTGGTTTCTTTAAACAAACTCACTAGACAAAGTCATAAAACACGACTCATTTTCACCGAGGCTCACTACAAACTGGGCAACAATCTAGCGTCTGCCTACAAAAGATGTTGCGTCTATCACAATGAAGAGTTTCAGTGTGTGTGGACTACAGTTGTACTTTAGCCAGCAGGTCAAGTGTACTAATAATAATATCAGCATATGTTTGTATATTCTCTAAAATGTTCTCAGTTTTCTCAAACTTTTAACAATTGTTTTGCATGAATATTATATTTGTCATATTTAAAGCTTAGTAACGTCAAAACTACTTGTCGGGGACCACCGAATTAATACTGTAGGAGTGAGTTCAGTAGATGAGCGATTTGCTATGAGTAACTTTGGTATTCAAAGTAGTATTGCAGCATATTTACTAGTAGATCTTTTATCGAGCGCTGAGTACGTTATGTAAGTTCATTGCTATATTTTTACCCGCCTCGCTTTCAACAAAATAATGGTGTCATGGCAGTTACTGAATATAGCTGATAAACAGCTATGTGAAGTGATCCTTCACATCTAAGATTATGTATGATGTTTGCTTAGCTTACTGCAAGCGGAAACTGTGTGTGTTTTAAAGAGCAGCGTTGTACAAACAACAGCAATGGAACCTCAGCAATGGAGAAATGTCTATTACAAAGAACAATTTAAAGTTGCATGTCATTCATGTCACAATCAGTGGACTTCGTCCGAGATTTGAACCCCAACCTATTGTTTGCAGGTCGAGCGTTCCTGACTACTAGGCTAAGGCTGCTGATTGCATCCATGGCCTAGTTATGGTTATCCCAGCTCTTACTCATCTGATTAACGCCATGATGCAATATTTCAGACTATGGATGGATGCTATCAAAATAGTTGCTTAGAAGAATGTCACGATCAAGTTTTACAATTACCTGTCATCAATTCATTCAAAAACCATTAATAACAATTAAACGCTTTATTTTGAAACACAGAATTGATTGTCTGAGTTCACAAAAATCGATTAATTTTCAGAGACTTCTTGCCGACCATACAGCAATGTGAAGAATTTCCTATTAGATATTTTGACCCTTCTATCAGTATTTATTCTCTCAACTGCAGTAGTAAACTCTCACGTTTGTAGCGGTGAACTAAGCCTCATTGCATGCCTATAGCTTAAGGATGAAACCTGTTGCTAAGCAACTAAGTGTGCTCGACATGAGACTCTTTTCGTAGGAAATTGCAGGCTTAACTACAACAAGATCCATATATAGCCTTAACAGCATCAACTACCTTCTGTACCTATTAGCTGCAATGCCTCAGATACCAAAGTAATAGATACCAAACATGGTGAAAATCACAAAAAATAGCTGCCAAGATTACAAAAAAATGTTTTGAGCTTATTTCCAGTTTAGTTGATTATTGTAATAACTAAACAGGTCTTAGGCATTGAAACTCAGTGTGAAGAGCTCAGGTGCAGAAAACCATGAAGTTTATTTCAAACATGAGAAATGCAGCTCAGGAATAAAGTATATATCAATTGCTTTCAACTTGAGACCACATATCAACCTGCTGTTCCATCAATGTAGCCTTTCACATCTTATGATGCACTTTGCTATAAGAAACCATTTACAAGCAGAGAAAATGTTTACATGTGTATCTAGCTTAGAAAGTCAAAAGTTTTACAAGGGAATCCTAACTACTGTTAGATCTACATTTGTCTGAAGCCATTATTAGAGGCTGGGAACAAGGATTGTTCCAAACGCAATTATAACTCTCAACGTTCAGTTTCATGCAGCAACATGCTAACAACTGAACCAATTGCCATTGCAGAATGATTATACGTATAGTTATTACACCTGATAATCTTTCACGGCACGCAGCCAGGTTTGCAACTAGTTTAAACAGCAGAAGGTTATATTACTTTGGTTATTGTAACTAAGAGACTTTCATGTAAGACACTTTTAGTCCTAGTTGCAGGTGTACTATTGCAAAACTTAAAATTTCAAAATTATTGTTGTAGTTATTGTGACTGACAACATTTCAAGGACAGCTATTTGTTGTGAAAAAAGAAGTCATTAACCAAAAAAGCCAGGTTGGAATTTTCTGATTCAAACAAGAAGCCTTGTTAGTTGGTCTAGTCTTTTGATCTTGTCAAGTGTTTTTACGAGAATGTCTATGAAATCTGTTGATAAGTATCTACAATATTACAACCTGTAAATACAGATGCCAGTCTGATATCAAATAAATACAGATAGTGTGTCAAGGAGCCGCTGTATAACTCTAGTGTGGGTGAAAACAGAATCATTACAAGTATAGGGCCACTTAAAGTTGTCATGATCTCTCCCAGTTTAACTTTTAGGCCTCAATGATATTCATCGGTGATCAAAGCTTCTGATTTCATTCAATTTTTAACCTATTTTGGCTCCAACCAGCAAAAGCAAAATCTATTGTTTCATCACACACAACTTTTTCATTAGCCTCTGTAAGTATTTACCGCGCGAATAATTTTTGTACTGCAAACCCAAATGTAAAATTTAATAGAGAATTCTCAGGTAAATAGGAAGGCTGATAAGCTTATAACTAGTTAAAGTGTACATAAATTTATTGCTTTCTGTTTAAATGCAAGTAGCAGGTGCCAAAGAGCAGCAGAGGTACCAAAGAGCAAATGTCGTCAAATCTGAACAGTCTGACTAATTCAAACTTCGGCAGTGCTCACTATCAATTTCTGGTAAGACCTTTGGTATGAACCACCAACTTCAACAGTGTGTGCATGATATAAAGTTAACATAGTATTTAAAAAATAAACCCAGTTGCTATACTTGTACAGGTTTTATTGCAAAAGTTGGTAATAATTTTTTTGTTCATTTTTTACAATAATATGGCTACTTATAGAGTAGAAGGGTTTAAAAAAATGATAAAAAATATGTTTAGTCAATATTTTCATGTGTAGATATACTTGTACCCTGGCAGTCAAATGTGCTGAAAAATAAATTGTCAGGTGTGCCGGTATAAGGTGCGCCACAGAGAATAAGTATATCAATGATAACTCTAACATGGTGAAGGTGAATGGTTGGTGCAGGTGGCAACATGGTGGGTGGTAAAAGGAATGCTTCAGGTCTGACTTTTGCACGATGCAATTTTTTCCACCTCTCAGCAAGGGTTTTGGAGAAACAGATGGGCACAGCTCTTATGATTGTAATGATCAGTACTGCGCAATGAAAAGGCTTATAGTACTACTTTATGTTTTTAAATATAGCTGCTTTGTTGGCTAAGCCACTCTTACCACTCTGTACCCTTTATCTATCTTTTTCAAGATTGCATTTGCTAATTATGCACTTCTTGTTAATATTAATATTATTTTACACACTTTTTTTTTTGATAAATTTTTTTAAAGTTTTTTCCCCATTACTCATTACCTATTTTTTTAATTTGTAATTTTCAAATGCGCTATTTCAATTTCAAATGTACCGTTACACTCCTATTTTCTGTTTTTTCAAAGGTTCGATCACTAAATCTGTAAAGGCTAAATACTTTCCAGGCAAAAAATTTTATTGTCTCAATTAGGAATTGCCTCTAAATTCTGTCTCTGTTTGGTAAGACAAACTATCAGGCAAAGACTGCCCGATATCTCATTTTCACCCTTGTACCAGTATCGAGAGGTACCAGTATCGCCGTATTAAAAGTTTTGATGAATAGCTTCTGCTGCAACAGTACCCTTTTTATACACACTTCTTTGCACTCATTGTTATTTTTAATTCAAGATATTCACATTATTTATTTTGTTTTCTCAGTTTGTAGTAATTATATCATTACCAAATCATTTTTTTCATTGTAATCGTAGTAAACTAGGCTTTATCTAGCCAATACTTGCTAATATTTTCACATTTAAACACCTATACACTTGCTTTATTTTTTCCTAATTTATTTGAACTGCACAAAACACTTTTCTCATGATGTAAAGCTTAAAAGTTAGATTGATAACTGTTGTTATATATTAGACAAAAATAAATTTTTTGTGCCAAGACATTGTTATCATCAGGGCAACAGCGAGCATTCATCTGGTAGATTTATGTAAGGAGTATGGAATAATCCTCTATTACCCAATTCTAGCAAATCTCTCTGAGCATTTAAAAGCCAATTTGCAAAGGATAATAGAATAGCAATTTGTTGGTATTAACATTAAAAATTGTGGTATGCTATTGACTATTGCTTCCACCTTGGTGCATCACCATGCATAATTCATACACCACTAAAACATATATTTTCAAACAAACTGGTTCATGTTTCTTCCTCAGACACAAGTCATAAATTTTCGGTTTCTACATTTTTATATATACAAAATACAAAAAACCTAAAAAAATTGGACTCTACTTTATTCTGTACTAGCCGAATGTTAAAATTAACCTTTGAAAAATATATCTATCGATTTTTCAAAGTTTGTCGCCGTATGTGTATTTGTAGGATCGATTTTCCGGCTATAGATCTTAAAATTTTGGAATTCGCCAGTCTGACGCCCTACCCACTAGACTACAGAAATAAAATTGCTAGCTGCCAATATAAGTCATTATATGAGAGCAAATACCTAACTGCTTTGCGTACGATGCGGGTCATAGCATAACGTCACGAGAAGCTGTTCGCTCACATTATTAAACTGGCTAATAGCAAAACTCTCACTGCTTTTCATTGTTTATAAGACAAAACACTTTTCTCATGATATGTAGTTTGAAAGTTAGAATGGCAAATGTTGTTATATGTTAAATACAAATCAATTTTCTGTTCAAAGACTTTTCTATTACCCGGGCAACGCTGGGTAGCACAACTAGTATATATATATATATATTTATTTATATATTTATATGCTAATGCTACAGACAGTACTGTTTCGGCTATTAAAGCCTCATCAGTGCAGCTCGGAGCAGACAAGAGACACAAATCCCATTATCAATGAGAATCAAATGCCATGAAACAACTACGTATGTTGCTTCACAAACTTTAAGAAAGTCAATGTGCATATATATATATATATATATATATATATATATATATATTTATATTTATATATATATATATTTATATACATAAAGTGGATGCTGCACAGCTCGTTACAGAGTGCTCAATGATAAATCAGAGCTAAATTATAAAATATGCATAAGTGGAACTTCACTCTATAAGTTAAACATTTTATTACTAATAGTTTCATGTGGTACAGTAAGTATCACACTCTTCAGATAAAATGTCTAAAGATAAAATGTCTATATATATATATTTATATATATACATTTATACAGTATATACATTTATACAGTATATATACATTTATATATATAAATTGTTTCCTCACCCCGGTTAACCCAAATGGGTGGCAATTTCTGCTCTAACTCGAGTCTCCTACCAGAGACCTGGGAGTTTGAGCACTCGCCTCAAGATCTTAGCTGTTCCCAATAGCGCACTTTTCTGCAACTCACCTGAGTTGATTGCTGTTAGTATCTGGGCAAGCCACATTTTATGCGCCGGTGTTATTGCGCCCAGTGACCCAATGACTACTGGAATTACAGTCATTCTTACATTCCAGCATTTTTCAATCTCTTCTCTAAGAGGGAGATATTTCTCTACCTTTTCTTTTTTTTGCTGGCTATATTGTAGTCATTGGGTACTGCTATATCTATTATAGTAGCCCTCTTGTTCTCCTTGTCAACCGCCACTATATCTGGTTGGCTTGCTAGGACATGTTTGTCAGTCCGGATGTAGAAGTCCCAGAGGATCTTAGCGCGGTCATTTTTATTGAACTTACCAGAAGCTTCCAACCAGTGTTGTGGTTTATTAAGGCCATACTCATCACATAGACTTCTATACACAACACCTGCAACATGATTATGCCGCTCAGTGTATAAGTTTCCTGCTAGCTGCTTGCATCCACTGATGATATGTTGGATGGTTTCAGGTGCATCTGAAATTTATATGAATTCATATATACTGTTATTTATATCTATATATTTATTTATATATGTATATATAAAGTGTTATGTGCAAAACAATGGTGTAGCTGCCGCTGAAAATTTTTTTTTTTAATAATCGTTTAATTTTAAAGCACTCAACTCATAACATGTATGTATATATATGTGTATAATAAAACTACATATAAAGCAATGGCATATTATAGCATGTAATATTTTTTTAGATAACAGCATCTCAAACAATGCAGACCAATGTGAACCAGAAGCACAGCATCACCCAAGAACGGTTAAGATGACAGCATTTCTAACCCTATATTTGGACAAGACCTTTACCTGAATTTTATCTGTAACTAAGTATTTAAAAACAGATAATATTATTTTTATTGAAACTTTTATGTTGGATCTTGAAGCTAAAAATATAGGACTTTGTTTCACAAGAAGTTACTTTGTGTAAAATATTTTATGCCTCGCATATCATTTCAGTTGACATATACATATATCACTCACAAACTTTTTTACCAGCTTTTTAAAATAAAACTCATAAAATAATTGGACAAACTCAACTAAGTTCTGCATCTTTTGCAATATGCAGATAATTTTTTCTAATTTATATAATAAGCTCTGTATTAACTTACTGTGCATTTCTAAAGTCAGTCAAATTAAAATACATATTTCTGTACAGCGAAACTCATAAATGCTGATACATACTGATGTGATATTCTGAGTGAAGTGAGTTCTCTGATACACAATATTTTTAAACTAATAAATTTAATATATATATATATATTATATATAATATATATATATTACATGATATAAATGTATATATATAGCGTGTGTGAAGTTAACCTTTAGCTAGTCTGGTTTATATTTTGTCACTATAATTGAACACAATGTAGTTAGTATTTTCTTAATTTAATTCCAACAGAGCAATAGGTGAGTATCTTTACGCAATTACAGTTAATATAGCTGATAGTTTACTAATGAGAGTTCAGCAAGATCAGTTTTAACTTTTAACAGTAAAAAACGACTAGAAGTAGTCATTTTTAAACAAAAAGCTGAATCAGGAATCTTATTGGTCACGATTTCGGTTTCCTTTAACTTGTCCGAGAAAAACTTTTTCGACTTCACATTTATACAAAACTCTGCATTAAAAATATTTAGCAGCTTTTCTTCAAACTTTAATGTCTAATTATTTTTTTAATAAATTTTTCTAGTTATGAAAGTAATCAATTATTGTTTAGCTGCATTTTAGTTTCTGTGTCAACTTCTGATATCTGTGCTATTGTATCAAGTTTTGAAGTTATATAAGATATTGCGAATTCTTACATAACCTATGAAACCTAATATTCAGCGCATTTTCTGGCCGTGTCATATACAACTTTTAAAGGTAATAGAATAGCAATCAGTTAATATTAGCATCTAAGAGTATTCGCTGATATCCATCCTACTTCCACTATATTGCATCATTATGCATAATTTATTCACCACGTCAATGCACGCATTTCCAAATGATCTGACAAGAGATCAGAAATTGTTCTTAAGCACCTGTAGTTTTGACATTTATCCGGTCAAAAATAAAAAAATCCGGACATTTCAGTCAAGCGTCTCATATGCCGGACATACAAGACACTTGACAGAGTAAACACTTGACTGACCATTTTGCATGGTTTTATAAAAGACTTTAGAATCCTGAATGCTTCATCTTTCAAGTTAATGAGGGTCCAAGTTGCCCAATCAATGTTGCTGATCATCCGTATTAGGAAATCCTTGACTACAAAACAATGTTGTAGAGATGGTTGTATGCCCTGCATATACATGTGTACAAGCCCTGTTTTGTATTACATGCTAGGTCTGTGCAGTAATTGTACGTCTGGCAGCAAGCAAGCTGGCGCTGTGTCTTATAAGCTTTGACTCACACCACTTTTGCAACTGCTTGTCTTCAAAACTTGTTGAAAAGCAAACGAAAAATTAAAATACACATACTTGAGACAATATTTATAATACAACACTCAAATTAATATAGCACTCAATCAATACAGTGAAACATAACTGTACACTAGTTAAATAGCCTAATGACCTTGCGTAAAAACTTTTCATTACACGGTAAGAATAGGGGGGCTCTGTATGGCTCTAAATCTCCTGAACACATCTGTCAACCGGCATGCACTGTGCCATCAACAGCAATGCTATGATTATTATATAATAGAGGATAAACATCCCTTCTAGTCTAAAGGTAAAACACGTGGAACCTTTTCACAAGCATTAGCCTTATATACATGTAATATTATATAATACAATATAATTTGTTATAATAAACACTTATATTACTTTATGGCAATAACGTAATATAAATATATAATATATTTACTACAATATAATAAAATATAGTATATAATAATATATTAGAGTATAATACAATTTCATATAGTGTAATATATAATTCAAAGTAATATATTAAATGTATATTATAATATAGCATATTTTGACTCATTTAAGAAAATGGGATCAGTCATGCTATACTTGCCACTGGCTAACACTTCTAGATGTGCCAATCAGCAAATAGAACCGTAACAACATGAATTTTAGAATGGCAATTATTATATTTTGACACTGATCGGCAAGCAGCAAATGACATTCTGCGCAGATGACTCATTCATCAACAATCAATGTTGACATTTTCTTAATTGTGTTTCCTAAAACCTTTAAATAATGTAAATACCTCTAATGGAAACTGGCCGGCAGACAAGTTGTTATTTCTATAGCATATACCATGAACTTGTTTGTTTGCCAGTTTTCTTATATACTCGATATAGCAATCATTGACACCTGTCTCCTGCGATCAACTGTCTCCGATAATATAGTTGATTGAATATTAATGCGTTTTCAACACTCACCAGTTTATCGAATATGTTGACAAATGAACGCACTTTATTTTGATAGATTGTTTGATGTTTTACTATAAAAGCTAACGCTATTTAAGCGCTCTTCAGTTCAACTTGCTAAACACTCAGACAAGAAACACTCAGTAAGTTTAATTAGTTAACAATACAAAATGTAAAAAGTTGTTTAGTTCATTGATAGATCTGTCTTTTTTGTATTTTATGCCGGTGTTTCCAGAAAGTTCGATTTGCTATTTCACCAGAATATGTACAAAACACTGTATTTTAATAAATATTTCACAAGTTAATTACAACATTATGCTAATTAAATTATTTTTTTGTAGCTGTCAAACTTACACACTACTCAAACCAACATGAAGTTTTTGGTAATCCTTGTTGCTCTCTGCCTTGCTCTCCACCAGACTACAGCCACTTTCTATGGAGGCAGAGGATTTGGGTAAGTACATTACTTTTCTGACTTCGTTTAGTAAGCTGACATGCTGACAGGCAGTGAGTCATGTGTGTAGTACTTACAATCATACAGAGTGAGATAATATGAGTTTGCTGTCGGAGAATATAGAAATTCACTTTTAACAACGTTTGAGCATTTATCAAATGGCATAAATTAAGTATAAGCAAACAGAGTGACGAAGGTATATAGATTAAATATTAGAACAGAAATTGTTTTAATATTAGCAGCCGCAAAAATAGCTATTTTTATAAAAAAAAACTAAAGCCTAATGAACATAAGAATAAAAACGTAATTCTATTTTATAAAAATAAATATATTGATAGATTTACCTTAATACTGTAATCTCAAAGGTACTTACATACCTACACGCATACATGTACACTTACTTGCACACATGTGTGTATACTTACTTGCACACATGTGTGTATACTTACTTGCACACATATACTCGCACATGTGTGTACATATATGTATAGGTATAAATTCATCAAAACCTAAAAGTCATATTTTATGTTTTAGATACGGATACAACCGATTTGGTTACAACCGATTCAGCGTCGGTTACGGCGGATTTGGAGGTTACAGAAGATTTGGAGGAGGATTTAGAAGAGGATTTGGTGGTTTATGTAAGTATAATAATAATATTATTATTATTATTATCAGAAACGTGCTCCAGTAGTATTCAATTATATGACAAGCCTTTGGTTCTTAGATAGGATCTGAGCTGACTATGAAACCAGTCAAATGAATGTCAAAGCTAAATTCCTGATTAACAATAATAATATTTTTATATACATTAGTACTTTATGGCTTAGTTTAAACTAATGCAATAAAAGAAACTAGCTAAAATCTAGGATAAAATATTTCTCAATACTATATGTTCAACACTCTCAGATCTAAAACCAATTATAGAGAACAAAATTTTAAAAGTCTTTCCAAAAACCTAACTGCAAAGTTGATGTTAAATATCCTAACAGACAGTTTACTGTTTAACTTTTAAATAACATATGTTTTTTTTTATTTTAGACTAAAGAAGGAGCTGTCCTGAAGTTGACTAGCGTCTAATTTCTGACTATTGATGGCATATTTCTGTCATCAATGAAACCTGCTGTTTTACCTGTTACCATTTTGTATTATTCATCAAACACTAGAATTTGTGTTTTTACAGTTGTTATTTGTTTGAAATATTAAATTCTTTGTTAATATTCTTGTTATTGTAAAATATAACTTGTCACAACTATATTAGTATTTATTCCTGATAAGATATGGCACTGTTACAGTTCGAGACATGAAGCTGTTGTCATATTCAGACTAAATCAAATGCTCCATTTGCTTCCACAGTGAATCAACAGTTGCAAAGCAAACAATCCTGCATTAGATAAAATTCAACAAACGCTTTTATTCTTTCCTTAAAGAGTTATCTTTTGAACACCTGCCAATTTTTTGGTCTACGCTGTCATAAGAAGAAAATAAAGTAGAATATTTATCACTAAAAGTATAAAAGTTTGCCATATTTTTGTTTTATTTTAAATGTGGGCAATTTTTTCTACACGTTCATGTCAAATGGCTCTAGCAAATTGTGGCATTAACAGCTTATTATGTCGGCATTACACATCATAGTCTTACATCCAACAAATAATTGTTTAAAGGTTGACTTGCAACAAAGTTTACATTACAGTTATTTGGTATCAAAAGATTCACTGTCTTACTCTATTGTGTTGTAGGTTCAAAATATGTGGAAATTTGATTACAAGCTCTTAAAAGCTCAAAAACTAACAGTTAATTGCAGTCATTACAAGAATGGCCGTAGGTTGGAATCCCTCTCAAAACGGCTCAAATGTGACATAGTTGAACACGATGGCTTCTGTTTACATTTTAAAGCAACCTTTTTCAAGCATTCTTAAACCAAGAAATTTTCACAAATATACTTCACGCATTCAATAAAACCATGTTTATTGTCCTTACACATCTGTTTCATCATTATTGTAATGCTGTCCCTTTGAGCACTGATATCTCAAAACCTAGCCTAGCTAAAAATCAGTTTAATTTTTTAACCTTAGCATGAAGGGGTGCATATCATCCTCTGATAAACACGAGGAGACTGTTGGTCATCTGTGATGGTCAAAAAATGCTGCAGAAACTTTGTATGCCATTTAACAGGAAATATAGTATGAGCCATACTATGTGATGTATTTTCACAAAAAATTTATATGTCCTCATGTAAAGACATTTTGCATATATGAAACTTTTTTCGTTGTGCAATGTCCTCATGTTCGAATATTTCGCAAATAAAAAGGGCTTTGCAACTGAAATCTAGATGATTGTGTCAACTTATAAATTATGTCTACTATGCAAATAAAACGTGTTCGAAAAAGATTGTTACAGCAAAAAGATCTTTCATTTGATCACTTGACACATCTAGTATAAATATATAATATAAAGTATAAAAAAGAAAGATAAAAAAATATATAAAGCAAAAATATAAAATATTTACAAATGTAAACAACAAACTGTAAAAAAGTGGCTTTTCTTGTATTTTATTCCATGCTGGAGTAAACTCACTTTGTGTGAAAGCTTTCAACGTATGGAGGGCACAATGCTTTATAACATGCTGGACATAAACATCTGCTTGCGCTAGAACACAGATGTGAACTGCAGAGACTGGCATATTTGCCTGTAGAATACAAATACAGTCACAACAAAAACATTGCTACTGACATTCCAGTTTGTAATTGTAGTGTCAACTTCAATAACCGCAATAAAGCAGCTCCCGCTATATTTTATTGTTTAATGATTAACAATGACTGTTAGTTTTATTTCATTGAAAATCAAACACTTCTCTGCTCCTTCTCTATAATTCGTTTGCCATATGTTACAACATCTTTTTATTTTTCTGATTTATGAGCAGTAGAAGGCAGTAAAAACTGTCAAAACTAATTGTCTGAGTTTAACGTTCTATTTTCTGAAGGAGCCAGAATACAACACCAGAGCAAAGGCTAAATACTTTTTGGGAAATGCTTTCCATCAAGTAATTCTTTTTTTTTTTAATGCTTGATCATGCCCAAAATGTGAATCATCACTTTTGGTTCAGGATTATATACTGCTTTAGTATAGTTTGTCTAGTAAATAGAATCATCTGCTCATCAGTGCTGTGGGCATTCCTCTGGATTGATAATTTTGATTTTATCCAAACTAGAATGAGCCTTAGCTTCCACGTACAACCTTTATTTGATGAAGAACATAAATTATTATTATATTATGATGTTTTCTCTCTACTTTAAAGCATCTGCAATATTTTACACGTGCATATATGAGATAGCTGATCAAAGCATTAGCTCAACGCTAGCTTTGCTAGTTGTTATATGGCCAAGAAACTAGTTCAACTGTAGCGTGATAAACCGTAAACACTATATAATGCTATATACGCTATAAATTGTCTGTATATAACTTAGGTATACTGTATGCACTTCATAATGTGTATATGTTTTATGAAATGACTGTATATGCTGTGTACTATGCACTACATACTGCATACAGTATACAATGGGTGTATATGCTATAAGGCAACTGTCTACACTATACTTTCTATACACTAGCTGATGTATATATGTTCTACGAAATGGCTGTGTACACTATATACTGTATATGCGATATAGTGGATATACATACTACAGAATGATTATATACATTGTATACTGTGTCCACTATACTTATACGAACTGTTCATATTAATTCACTAACTATCTATATCAATATACCGATCATCCAGGAGTTAAGTATAGACTACTCTATCAGCAATTTGTGTTGTTTTATTTCTAACTATTAACGATCTGTTTAATGTTACCTATTTTCTTCCTTATGTTATTTCTATCTTTGTTTCTGTTTTTTTAAACTGCTGACATGCGTTATAATGCTGAATCAATTACAGATAGTAGTCACCTAATATAAATAAGTGTTTATTAAAACCATTAAAATTAAACCATTAAATCAAACTGCATCCATTGATAGTTGAGTGGAGTGACTTACATCAGTGAACACGCCATTGCTGGTCTTTAACATCTGCAGCGTTTACTTTTCAAATGTGAGTCGTAAAAAATATACGTTTTTATTTAAAATATTTTGCAATGAATTTATCGTGATGACTGAACCATCTGATCCTAAATTCAACTACCCGATACCAGACAACAATTATTGCAATGCAAAAAGTGTGTAAAATGCTCATATGACAAAAACATTTCTCATTATGTTACAAATCTAAAACAAATCCTTCTGTCAGTTTACAAACACTGCATCTATCAGAAAAAATGAGACAGTAAAAATCTTCTCCTAACCCCAGGATTCAAGAAGCACTTTTTACTGACAATACTACAGTAGATCAATTATTGATACAGTGATCACTCTTTTTTGTAATTAATTGGGATGTTTCAGCAAAAAGTGAAAAGCTGTCAAATAAAAACTAATTTTTAAAGTATGAGTCATAATTTTAACACCGGAACAATTTAACTGCTTTTAATCTTATAGTATTTATCTCATGAAATTCATAGATAATAAGAAGATAAATTTAAGTTTCCCTGATTGACTTTCAGTTTATGTCTCAATTTCAGTTCTACCTATTTTAAGTCAGAGAATGCCTTAGTAATGCATTACTAAAGCATTAGTATGCATTACTAATGCATTAGTATGCATTACTAAGGCATTACTAATGCATTACTAATGCTTTACTAAAGAATTTTAAGGCATTCTAGTAAGAACTTCATCTGCTTTGAAAACAGGAAGCTGTGATGACTGCTGTCACAATAGTGCTCCTCGGGGATCTCACTGGGCCAGGGTATGAGAGAGATTTATGTTCTTTGTATATTTTTGTTTTCTGTAACATTTCGTTTTTGACTACCTTTAAATTCTTTAGTTTTCTTTACTCTGCAAAGTACCGAAGCTTTGAAAGCTGAAGAGCGCAAAAGCTGTGGCAAGAGATGACTTCATTTAGTTCAAAATACTGAACTAGTCATGATCCTTGCTGATATCTCAAAAAGTTTTAATCAACGATATAATTTTACCAGCAAGATTTGTCAAAGGTTACTCATTTTATTCCTGACACTCATCATTCATTAATGATACCCAGAGGCAGGTAGTAGTGCTCAAGATCGTGTGCCTCATAAATCAATAATTAATAATAATCACATTTTTTACAAAGCTTCTTAAATTTTGAACGAATTTAGTTTTTTCTCATGAAAATTGGCATGTACACTGTGTCAAAACTTGTTGTGTGTATTACAAAATTATTGCGTTTCACAACTTCCTCAAATTCTTGATGTAGCACTTACTGACACCTGTCTCCGATAATTTTATTTATTGAATAATAATTTGTCTTTAAAGCTGGCTAGTTTATTGCATTGGTTGTTTTTATAATATTTTAAGAAAATGAAATTATTTCATAATGAATAATTGTTTAAAGTTTTGCTATATAAGCTAGTGCATCAAAAGAGCTCTTCATTTCAACTTGCTAAAGACAAGCCATACTCTGTAAGGTTAGTTACATTAAATCAATTCATATAATCAACTGTTTCTTTTTATCAGAAATGTATTTTACCCTAGAAGCATTTTGAAGTGTAAAAAATATATCATTTTGTGTGTTTGATTAACTATTCTGTCACTCAAATTATTGTTGTAGCAGTCAAACTTACACACTACTCAAACCAACATGAAGTTCTTGGTAATCCTTGTTGCTCTCTGCCTTGCTCTCCACCAAACTACAGCAACTTTCTATGGCGGCAGAGGATTTAGGTAAGTACATTATTCTTCCGACTTCCTTTAGTAAGCTGACATGCTGACAAGCAGTCATGTGTGTAGTACTTACAATCATACAGAGTGAGATAATATGAGTTTGCTGTCAGAGAATGCAGAAATCTACTTTTAAAAACATTTGAGTATTTAACAAATGGCATAAATTAAGTATAAGCAAACAGAGTGATAAAGGTTTATAGATTAAATATCAGAACAGAAATTGTTTTTAATATTAGCAGCCGCAAAAATAGCTTTTTTTGTAAAAAAATAAAACCTAATGAACATAAGAATAAAAACATAATTCTATTTTATAAAAAATACATTTATTGATAGCTATGTAGATTTACCTTAATACTGTAATCTCAAAGGAAATTACATACCTACACACATACATTTACACTTACTTGCACACATATGTGTAAACTTACTTGCACACATATACTCACACATATATATACATATTATGTATAAGTATAAATTCATCAAAACCTAAAAGTCATATTTTATGTTTTAGATACGGATATAACCGATTTGGTTACAATCGATTCAGCGTCGGATACGGCGGATTTGGAGATTACAGAAGATTTGGAGGAGGATTTAGAAGAGGATTTGGTGGTTTATGTAAGTATAATAATAGTATTATTATTATTGTCAGAAACATGTTCCAGTAGTATTCAATTATATAATAAGCCTTTGGTTCTTAGATAGGATCTGAACTGACTATAAAACCAGTAAAATGAATGTGAAATCTAAATTCCTGACTAACAATAATAATATTTTTATATACATTGGTACATTATGGCTTAGTTTAAACTAATGCAATGAAAGAAACTAGCTAAAACTTAGGATAAAATATTTCTCAATACTATATTCAGACTATTTCTTCAATACTATGTTCAACACTTTCAGATCTAAAACTAATTATAGAGAACAAAGATTTAAAAGTCTTTCCAAAAACCTAGCCGCAAAGTTGATGTTAAATATCCTAACAGACAGTTTAGTGTTTAACTTTTAAATAACATATTTGTTTCTATTTTAGACTAAAGAAGAAGGAGCTGCCTTGAAGTTGACTAGCGTCTAATTCCTGACCATTGATGGCATATTTCTGTCATCAAAGAAACCTGCCGTTTTACCTGTTACCATTTTGTATTATTCATCAAACAATAGAGGTTTTGTTTTTACTGCTGCCATTTGTTTGAAATATTAAATTCTTTGTTAATATTTTTGTTATTGTAAAATATAATTTGTCACAACTATATTAGTATTTATTCCTGATAAAATATGGCACTGTTTATGACATGAGGCTGCTGCTATTTTTAGACTAAATCAAATGCTCCATTTGCTTCCACAGTGAATCAACAATTGCAAAGCAAACAATCTTGCATTAGATAAAATTCAACAAACATCTTTATTCTTTCCTTACAGAGTTATTTTGGGAACACCTGGCAATCTTTTGGTCTACGCTGTCATAAGAATAAATTAAAGTAGAATATTTATCACTAAAAGTATAAAAGTTTGCCATATTTTTGTTTTATTTTAAATGTGGGCAATTTTTTCTACACATTCATGTCAAATGGCTCTAGCAAATTGTGGTATTAACAGCTTCTTATGTCGGCATTACACATCATAGTCTTACATCCAAAAAATAATTGTTTATAGGTTGACTTGCAACAAAATTTACATTACAGTTATTTGGTATCAAAAGATTCACCATGTCTTACTCTGCTGTGTTGCAAGTTCAAAATATGTGGAAATTTGATTACAAGCTTTTAAAAGCTCAAAAACTAACAATTAATCGCAGCCATCACAAAAATGGCTGTAGGTTGGAAGCCCTCTCAAAACAGCTCAAATGTGAACAAATATGTTCAAATAGTTGAACACGATGGCTTCTGTTTACACTTTCAAGCAACCTCAATCGTCGAAAAATTTTCACAAATATACTTCATGCATTCAATGAAACTATGTTTATTGTCCTTACACATCTGTTTCATCATTATTGTAATGCTGTTCCTTTGAGCACTGATATCTCAAAACCTAGCTTAGCTAAAAATCAGTTTACTTTTTTAACCTTAGCATGAGGGGGTGCATATCATCCTCTGATAAACATGAGGAGCCTGTTGGTCATCTGTGTTAGTCAAAAAATGCTGCAGAAACTTCTCTTGCCACTTAACAGGAAATATAGTATAAGCCATACTATATGATGAATTTTCACAAAAGTCTTATATGTCCTCATGTAAAGACATTTTGCATATATCAAACTTTTTTTGTTGTGCAATTTCCTCATGTTTGAGTATTTCACAAATAAAAAGGGCTTTGCAACTGAAATCTAGATGATTGTGTCAACTTATGAATTATGTCTACTATGCAGATAAAACGTGTTCAAAAAAGATAGTTACAGCAAAAAGATCTCTCATTTGATCACTTGATATACCTAGTATAAAATATATAATATAAAATATAAAAAGGAAAAATAAAAAAATATATAAAGCAAAATATAAAATATTTACTAATGTAAACAGCAAACTGTAAAAAAATGGCGTTTCTTGTATTTTATTCCATGCTGGAGTAAACTCACTTTGTGTGAAAGCTTTCAATGTATGGAGGGCACAATGCTTTATAACATGCTGGACATAAACATCTGCTTGTGCTAGAACACAGATGTGAACTGCAGAGGCTAGCATATTTGCCTGTAGACTTTATAGGCTAGTGTCCTGCCAGGAGACTGAATCTCAAAAAATCTGCGATACTAGTTCTTGTGCACTGCATGTTAGATAAACTATTATTTCCTATTGATTATCATCCAGTCTTGATAGATCAGTGCTCTATACTCAAACCAAACAAGTCAAGCTAGGTCAAGCAAGTCTGTAGTCTTTGACACACTGAGAAATTCATCATCAATTCACCAATGTTGCATAATCATAAAATGAAAAAAGATGTTCATATATGAACTTTTTGTTGCGATACTCGACTGTTTTTTTATAAATCTCAACTGATCCAAGGTTCCAAAGTGCTGCTTAGAGTTTTGTTTCATCATATTACTTTGCTTTTTGACTCGATCCCAGCAAATACAGTCACAACAAAAACATCGCTACTGACATTCCAGTTTGTAATTGTAGTGTCAACTTCAATAACCGCAATAGAGCAGCTCCCGCTATCTTTTCTTGTTTACTGATTGACAATGACTGTTAGTCTTATTTCATTGAAAATCAAACACTTCTCTGCTCCTGCTGTATAATTCCTTTGCCATGTTACAACATCTTTTTATTTTTCTGATTTATGAGCAGTAGAAAGCAGTAAAAACTGTCAAAAGTAATTGTCTGAGTTTAACGTTCTATTTTCTGAAGGAGCCAGTGTACAACACCAGAACAAAGGCTAAATACTTTTTGGGAAATGCTTTCCATCAAGTAATTCTATTTGTTTTTAATGCTTGATCATGCCCAAAACATGAATCATCACTTTTGGTTCATGATTATATACTGCTTTAGTATAGTTTGTCTAGTAAATAGAATCATCTGCCCATCAGTGCTGTGGCATTCCTCTGGATTAATAATTTTGGTTTTATCCAAACTAGAATGAACCATAGTTTTCACATACAACTTTTATTTGGTGAAGAACATAAATTATTACTTATAGAGCGCATACATCAACTTATTGTCTCAAATCTGTTTACACCCCTATAGCGGCAGCAATACGCTACAACAACGTGATGTACTATGACTCCTCCTGGAAATGATGGTCTACATGGTTCAATGATTCCTTGAAGGGCATACAGGTTTTAAATACATTATCAGTATAGTTTACTGGACAACAACACTTTTGTACAGTGGTTCTATTCTTTCTGGTAATGCTGTTGATAAAACAGCCGATGCCATTGAGCCGTATGAATTGTTTTATCTGTAACACACTACCTCGGAAATGCAGCCACTACCTTAGCAGGTGCCAGATGCTATTAATGGCTACATTTTTTAATTTTGATAATATTACTTAAAATGTCAAACTAGACTCAAGATTTTGAGCTTAACATATAACTCTCAAACTCAAATCATCACTTTCTGGCTGTTGTCAGCCAATAGCATCAGAGTACAGATCCAAATTCTATAACCTTATTGGACTGAATTGTCTGCAGAGTAGACATGCTTCAACTAAGTCATGTGATCAGCCTGTGATGTTTTCTCTCTACTTTAGAGCATCTACAATATTTTACACGTGCAAATATGAAATAGCTGATCAAAGCATTAGCTCAACGTTAACTTTGCCATTTGTTATATGGCCAAGAAAGTAGTTCAAATGTAGTGTGATAAACCGTAAACACTATATAATGCTACATACGCTATAAAATGTCTGTATATAACATATACAGTATTGTGTGTACTTGATAATGCATATATGTTTCATGAAATAACTGTATATGTTGTATATTATGCTCTACATATACAATGCATACAGTATATAATGGGTGCATATGCTATAAGGACACTGTCTACACTATACTTTCTATACACTAGATAACGTATATATTTTCTATGAAATGGCTGTGTACACTATATACTGTATATACTATATAGTGGCTATACATACTACAGAATGATTATATACATTGTATACTGTGTCCACTATACTTATAATAGCTGTTCATATTAGTTTACTAACTATCTATATCAATATACTAATTACCCAGGAGTCACATATAAATTAGCCTATCAGCAATTTGTGTTGTTTTATCTCTAGCTAGTAGTTATTTGTTTAACATTAGCTATTTTCTTCACTCTGTTAAGCCAATTTTTTCCTGGTTTTTTTTAATTGGTGACATGTGTTATCATGCTGAAATCATTTACAGATAGTAGTCACCTAATATAAATAAGTGTATATTAAAACCATTAAATTTCAACCATTAAACCAAACTGCATCCATTGGTAGTTGAGTGGAGTGACTTACACCAGTGAACACACCATTACTGGTCTTTAACATCTGCAGCGTTTACCTTTCAAATGTGAGTTTTAAAAAATATAAGTTCTTATCTAAAATCTTTTGCAGTAAATTTATTTTGATGGCTAAACCTTCTGATCCTCAATACAACTACCAGATACCAGACAACAATTATTGCAATGCAAAAAATGTGTAAAATGCTCATTTGACAAAAACATTTCTCATTATGTTACAAATCTAAAACAAATCTTTCTGTCAGTTCACAAACACTGCATCTATCAGAAAAAATGAGACAGCAAAAATCTTCTCCTAACCCCAAGATTCAAGAAGCACTTTTTACTGACAATACTACAGTAGATCAATTATTGATACAATGATCACTCTTTTTTGTAATTAATTGGAATTTTCCAGCAAAAAGTGAAAAGCTGTAAAATAGAAACTAATTTTTAAAGTATGAGACATAATTTTAACACTGGAACAATTTAACTGCTTTTTAATCTTATAGTATTTATCTCATGAAATTCATAGATAATACGAAGATAAATTTAAGTTTCCCTGATTGACTTTCAGTTTATGTTTCAACTTCAGTTCCGCCTATTTTAAGTCAGAGAATGCCCTAGTAATGCATTAGTAAAGCATTAGTAATGCATTACTAAAGCATTAGTAATGTATTACTAATGCTTTAGTAATACTTTACTAATGCATTACTAATACTTTACTAATGAGTTTTAAGGCATTCTAGTAAGAACTTCATCTGCTTTGAAAACAGGAAGCTGTAATGACTGCTGTCATAATAGTGCTCCTCGGGAATCTCACGGGGCCAGAGTATGAGAGAGATTTATGTTCTTTTTATATTTTTGTTTTCTGTAACATTTCATTTTTGGCTACCTTTAAATTTTTTAGTTTTTTTTACTCTGCAAAGTACCGAAGCTCTGAAAGCTGAAGAGCGCAAAAGCTGTGGCAAGAGATGACTTCATTTAGTTCAAAATACTAAATTAGTCACGATCCTTGCTGATATCTCAAAAAGTTCTAATCAATGATATAATTTTACCAGCAAGATTTGTCTAAGGTTACTTATTTTATTCCTGACTCTCATCATTCATTAATGACACCCAGAGGCAGGTAGAAGTGCTCAAGATTGCGTGCCTCATGAATCAATAATTAATAATACTCACATATTTTACAAAGCTTCTTAAATTTTGAACCAATTTAGTTTTTTTCTTATGAAAATTGGCACGTACACTGTGTTAAAACTCGCTGTGTGTATTACAAAATTATTGCGTTTTACAACTTCCTCAAATTCTTGATGTAGGGTTTTCTGGCACCTGTCTCCGATAATTTTATTTATTGAATAATAATTTGTTTTTAAAGCTGGCCAGTTTATTTTGTTGGTTGTTTTCATAATATTTTAAGAAAATGAAATTGTTTCACAATGATTTATTGTTTAAAGTTTTGCTATACAAGCTAGTGTATTAAAAGAGCTCTTCTTTTCAACTTTCTAAAGACAAGCCATACTCTGTAAGGTTAGTTACATTAAATCAATTCATATAATCAACTGTTTCTTTTTATCAGAAATCTATTTTACCCTAGAAGCAATTTTGAAGTGTAAAAAATATATCATTTCATGAGTTTGATTAACTATTCTGACACTCAAATTATTGTTGTAGCAGTCAGACTTACACACTACTCGAACCAACATGAAGTTCTTGATAATCCTTGTTGCTCTCTGCCTTGCTCTCCACCAGACTACAGCAACTTTCTATGGAGGCAGAGGATTTGGGTAAGTAAATTACTTCTCTGACTTCATTTAGTAAGCTGACATGCTGACAGGCAGTCATGTGTGTAGTACTTACAATCATACAGAGTGAGATAATATGAGTTTGTTGTCGGAGAGGACAGAAATCCACTTTTAAAAACATTTGAGCATTTATCAAATGGTATAAATTAAGTATAAGCAAACAGAGTGATAAAGGTATATAGATTAAATATCAGAACAGAAATTGTTTGTAATGTTAGCAGCCCCCAAAATAGCTATTTTTGTAAAAAAAATAAAATTTAACGAACATAAGAATAAAAATGTAATTCTATTTTATAAAAATACATACCTACATTGATAGCATATGTAGATTTACCTTAATACTGTAACCTCAAAGGTATTTACATACCTCCACACATACATTTACACTTACTTGCACACATGTGTGTAAACTTACTTGCAAACATATACCCACACATATGTATACATATTAAGTATAAGTATAAATTCATCAAAATCTAAAAGTCATATTTTATGTTTTAGATACGGGTATAACCGATTTGGTTACAATCGATTCAGCGTCGGATACGGCGGATTTGGAGGTTACAGAAGATTTGGAGGAGGATTTAGAAGAGGATTTGGTGGTTTATGTAAGTATAATAATAGTATTATTATTATTGTCAGAAACATGCTCCAGTAGTATTCAATTATATCATAAGCCTTTGGTTCTTAGATAGGATCTGAGCTGACTATAAAACCAGTAAAATGAATGTGAAATCTAAATTCCTGACTAACAATAATAATATTTTTATATACATTGGTACTTTATGGCTTAGTTTAAACTAATGCAATAAAAGAAACTAGCTAAAACCTAGGATAAAATATTTCTCAATACTATACGTTCAACACTCTCAGATCTAAAACTAATTATAGAGAACAAAATTTTAAAAGTCTTTCTAAAAACCTAACTGCAAAGTTGATGTTAAATATCCTAACAGACAGTTTACTGTTTAACTTTTAAATAACATATTTGTTTCTATTTTAGACTAAAGAAGAAGGAGCTGCCCTGAAGTTGACTAGCGTCTAATTCCTTACCATTGATGGCATGTTTCTGTCATCAAAGAAACCTGCCGTTTTACCTGACACCATTTTGTATTATTCATCAAACACTAGAGTTTTTGTTTTTACAGCTGTTATTTGTTTGAAATATTAATTTCTTTGTTAATATTCTTGTTATTGTAAAATATAATTTGTCACAAAGATATTAATATTTATTCTTGATAAGATATGGCACTGTTACAGTTTATGACATGAGGCTGCTGTCATATTCAGACTAAATCAAATGCTCAGTTTGCTTTCACAGGAAATCACCAATTGCAAAGCAAACATTCCTGCATTAGATAAAATTCAACAAACGCTTTTGTCCTTTCTTTAAAAAGTTATCTTTGGAACACCTGGCAAATTGTTGGGCTATGTCGCCATAAGAATAATTTTAAAGTAGAATATCTATCACTGAAAGTATAAAAGTTTGCCATATTTTTGTCTTATTTTAAATGAAAGCAATTTCCTCTACACATTCATGTTACATGTACAGGGAACTAGAAAAACGTGGTATTACCAGCTTGTATGTCTGCATTACATGCCATAGTCTTGAATCCAAAAATATTTTTTTAAAGATTTTTCTTAAGAACCTACCTCTGTTACTCATTATCATCAAACCACCAACGTAGTCCAAAGTAGTTTTTATCGTTATTATTATTTTTGATAGAAGTGTCTGAGAGCAACAAGACTGTTGCTGAGAAACTTGATGGCAAGTTCTTAGACAAAACTGGTTAAAAAGTTTTGTGAGCTGATGGTTTGAGGTTTTCGAACATGTTGATGACAATATCAAAACTGTTAGAGAAAGGTAACTCCAGGTGAACTCACAATATACAAATGAACCAAAAAAAAATCTGTAGCAATTAGGCAAAGCTATAAGGAAAGAGAAGATTAATGCCAGTTAATGCTTTAATTAAATATAAAATGCATACATGCCTTTAATCGTTAGTACATAATGTCAGAAGCTCTAAAAATTAGAAATTTTTGCAGATAGGTTATGCTTGTCTTTTTCTAGCAGTATAAAAATCTCTTCAGTATAATAAAAAACAAAAATGTATGATTGGAAAATTTTGAATTTTAATACTTCAAAAAGTTGTTTTTTTAAAATTGTTGCAAAATGTTGTTTAATTATTGCTGCTTGTAAAAATACTTCTGCAGTTTTTTAAGAAAAGGCATCTGAGACAAGTTTTAAGATTTTTGGCATTTGTTTTTTATGCCAGTCTTCAAAAAACAGGAAAGTCCCATAAGATGAATAAGACTAGGTGTTATAACTAGTTCTAGAACACTCCTTTTCTTGCATGGTCAGTGAGTATGTACACACGCACTAGCTTTATGTTATTAGTACAAATGTGCCAGCGTTATCTAATCACTTCTATGTGGTAGCTTTATTATGCATTACTATTATATAACTCTCATGTTGAACATTTAAAGTACAGTTCACTATTGTCACTAATTATATGAAATACAGGTGCAATGAAAAACTTAACACTTGGCAAAAGCTATTATTTGATTTGTGAGTCACTTGTCCTGTCATTACTTGTGTCAATATGTGTTCTTACTTGTCATATGCTGTCAGTAATAGGATAATTTTAATTTTACAAGTCATGTTGCTGGCATTACAGCATAAATTGGAACCTTTTGAAACATCTGGCAAGATCAATTCTAATTTAATAAAAAATCTTTTTTGTTAGTTAAAATTTTTCAATTCAATTTTAAAGCAAAATGGCTCAACAATTATATTTTTTAGATCTAAGGAGAATTTTAGACTGTCTATTTTAGATTCTTTTTGGGTACAAATGCAAAATTCCTGTTGTTGAAGTGGGCATGCTATGAGTAATCACTGATAGCTACATATACCCTCAACCTTAGACTTATCGTGTCTACACAGGTAACCAACAATAAGCAATTGACTCTTTCATTACTCTATGAAATAGAGGATCACTCACTAATAAATCGAATAACATCAATTTTAGCATTCACCAAATACATCTGCTGCATAAAACATTTTTATAGACTTGACCTCATTGATTAAAGTTACTAAAGATTTCTCACATATCCTTCTGTCTCTATTTTAAAATTGTTGAACTGACCTGCTCATTTCAGCTGATCCATCTGCTCAGTAAAATCAATGAATGTAGAAACAATTTGTTATAAAAGTTCAGACTAGTAATATACATCCTTAGTTATGTTTAGTTGATTGACTTTGCAACAAATTGCAATGGCATCTACTAAAGCAGTACTTAAATTACTATATATATAATCTTATGAATTCTCATATAAAGACATTTTTGCATATATCAAACTTACTTTTTTTGTTGTGCAATGTCTTCATGTGTGAATATGTCAGAAAAAATAGGCTTTGCAACTAAAATCTAAAGTATTGGATAAAATTATATATTATGTCTATTATGCAAATAAAATGTGTTCAAGAAGCAATTTTTTGTAGCAAAAGGATTCTTCATTTGATTACTTTATATATCTATTATAAAACATTTACAAATGTGAAAATTAAACTGTACTAAAATTGCATTTCTTGCATTCTATCTCATGCCGGAAAAAACTCATTTTGTGTGAAAACTTTCAAAGTATTAAGGACACAATATTTTATTACATGCTAGAAAAAACATCTGTTTTTGCTAGAACACAGATGTAAGCTGCAGAGACTGGCATAGTTGCCTGTAGATTTCATAGGCTAGCATTGTTAACATTTGCATTTGTAGTTCTTGTGCGCTGCATGCTAGATAAGCTTCTTGTTTGGTATTGATTATTATCCAGGCTTAATAGGTTAGTGTTCTATACTCAAACCAAACAAATCAAGATGAGACAAGCTAGTCTGTAGTCTTTTCATCAAACAACTAAGAAATAATCAATATCACATTCATAAAATGAAAAAAGATGTTCACGTGTGAACTTTGTGTTGTAATACTCAAATGTTTATCATAAATCTCAACTGATCCAAGGTTCTAAAGCGCTGTTTAGATTTTTTTTTCATCATATTACTTTGCTTTTTGACTCGATCTCAGCAAATACCGTCACAACAAAAACATTGTTACTGACATTCCAGTTTGTAATTGTAGTGTCAACTTGATTGATAGCAATGAAGCAGCTCCTATATTTTATTTTTTATTGATTGATGATGAATTTGTTAGTTTTATTTCATTGAAAATAAAACTCTAATTTGCTCCTTTCGTACAATTCCTTTACAATGTTATAGTATCTTTTTATCTCTCGGACTCATGAGCAGTAGAAAGAGGGTAAAAACCTGTCAAAACTTGGTTTCTGAGTTTTACTTTCAAGTTTCTGAAGGAGCCAGAGTACAACACAAGAGCAAAGGCTAAATTATTTTTGAGAAGTACTTTCTACCAAGTTTTTAAAATTGTTTTTAGTGCTTGATCAGGCCCAATACTTGAGTCATCATTTGTAGTTTATGATGATATACTGCTCAGTATAGTTTGAACAGTGAATAGAAACATCTGCTCATCAGTCTTGTGGCATTCTTCTAGATTAATAATTTTAATTTTATTCAAACTAAAATAGGCCTAAGCTTTCACATACAACCTTTATTTGATGAAAAAGATATATTTCTACCCATGGAGTGGGTAATCATCAACATCAACTTATTGTCTCTAACCTGTTTATGCTGTTAGCTGCAGCACAAACTACAAATTTGCTACAACTACGTGATGTACTTTGATTCCTCTTGAAAATGATGGTTCACATGATTCACATGCTCCTTGAAGAGCATAAGGTTTTAAATACACCACCAGTATAGTTTAGCAGAGTAGTAACAGTTTTTACAGTGGTGCTGTGTTTTCAGGTATTGCTGGTGATGAAACCACCAATGTCGTTGAAATGTATGAATTGTTTTATCTGTAGCACATTACCTCAGAAATGCAGCCACTACTTCAGCAGGTGCCAGATGCACTTAGTGGCTGCATTTTCAATGATGATAATGTTACTAGAAATGTCAAACTGAACTCATAATGTTGAGCTGTTGAGATGTTTTCTTTTCATTTTAGAGCATCTATGGCATGTTATGCAGATAAACATGAAAGAGCTGATCAGAGCATTAGCTCAACCCTAACTTTGCCAGTTGTTATGTGGCCAATAAGCTACAACTGTAACATGATCAACCATATACATTATACAATGCTAAATACGCTAAAATTGTCTGTATATAACATATACTGTATGCACTTGATAATGCATATATGTTTTATGAAATAACTGTATATGTTGTATACTATGCACCATATAATGCATACAGCATATAATGAGTGCATATGCTACAGTATAAGGCAACTGTCTACACTATACTTTCTATGCAATAGATAATGTATATATGTTCTATGAAATGGCTGTGTACACTATATAATGTATGCACTATATAATGGATGTACATACTGCAGAATGATTATATACATTGTATACTGCGTCCACTATACTTCTACTAGCTGTTGCTATTAATTTACTAACTACCTATATCAAAGTACTGATCATCCAGGTGTCACATAAACTACCCTATCTTCAATTTGTGTTGTTTTATCTCTAGCTAGTAATGATCTGTTTAATGTTAGCTATTTTGTCACTCTGCTAGTTTTATCTTTGTTTTTGAATGTTTTTAAATTGGTGACACGCAGTATAATGCTTAAGTCATTTACAGATAGTAGTCACCTAAGATAAATAAGTGTTTATTAAAACCATTAAAATGAAACCATAAACCAAACTGCATCCATTGATAGATGAGTGGAGTGACTTACATCAGTGAACACACCATTGCTGGTTTTTAATATCTGCGCGTTTACCTTTAAAATTGTGAGTTGGTCTTAAAAAATATATGTTCTTATCTAAAATATTTTTTGACTTTATCTTGATAACTAAACCATCTGATCCTCAATACAACTACCCGATACCAGACAACAGTTATTGCAATTTACAAAATGTGTAAAATGCTCATTTGACAAAAACATTTCTCATTATGTTATCAATCTAAAATGAATTCTTCTGTCAGTTTACAGACACTGCATCTATCAGAAATACTGAAACAGCAAAAATCTTCTCCTAACCCTAAGATTCAAGAAACACTTGTTTACTGTCGATACTCCAGTAGATCAATTATTGATTAAGTGATCTCTTTTTTTTAATTAATTTGGATTGATTTATTTCAGCAAAAAGTGGAAAAAATGTAAAATAGAAACTAATTTTTAAAGTATGAGTCATAATTTTAACACCATAGTATTTAAATCTTTTTCTAAACTTATGGTATTTATAACATGCATTTCATAGATAATGAAAAGATGAACTTGGGTTTTATCATTTGACTTTGAGTGAATATTTCAACTTTAGTTCTACTTATTTTAAGTCAGAGAATGCCTTAGTATGCATTAGTAATGCATTGCCAATGCATTACTAATGCATTAGCAATGCCTTAGTAATGCATTGCTAGCGCATACTAAGGCATTATCTGACTTAAAATAGGTGGAACTGAAGTTGAAATACAAACTGAAAGTCAATCAAAGATTTGAACGCATTAGAATGCATTAGTAATGCATTACTAATGCATTAGTAATGCATTACTAATGCATTAGTAATGCATTACTAATGCATTAGTAATGCATTTATATCCTTTTTGTATTTTAGTTTTCTTTAATTTATCATTTTAACTAACTTCAAATTCTTCAGTTTTTTTAGTCTGCAAAGTACTAGAGCCCCAAAAGCTGAAAAGAACAAAGGCTGTGGCAAGGGATCACTGTGTTTAGATCAAAATACTGAATTAGTCATGAGTCTGGCTGATAACTCAAAAAGTTCTAATCAGTGATATAATTTTACCAGTATGATTTGTCAAAGAGTACTCATTTTATTCCTGACAGTCATTAGCAATCAATGACACCCTGAGGCAGGTAACAGTGTTCAAGAGCGCGTGCCTCATGAATCAATAATTAATAATAATCACATTTTTTAGAAAAGCTTCTTAACTTTTGAGCCAATTTAGCTTTTTCTCGTGAAAATTGGCACGTACACTGTGTTAAAACTTGTGTGTATTACAAAATTATTGCGTTTCACAACTTCCTCAAATTCTTGATGTAGGGTTTACTGACACCTGTCTCCGATAATTTTATTTATTGAATAATAATTTATCTTTAAAGCTGGCTAGTTTATTGCATTGGTTGTTTTTATAATATTTTAAGAAAACAAAATTATTTCGTAATGATTAATTGTTTAAAGTTTTGCTATATAAGCTAGTCTATTAAAAGAGATCTTCATTTCAACTTGCTAAACACAAGCCATACTCTGTAAGGTTAGTGACATTAAATCAATTCATATAATCAGTTCATATAATCAACTGTTTCTTTTTATCAGAAATCTATTTTACTTTAGAACCATTTTTGAAGTGTAAAAAATACATCATTTCGTGAGTTTGATTAACTATTCTGACACTCAAATTATTTTTTGTAGCAGTCAAACTTACACACTACTCGAACCAACATGAAGTTCTTGGTAATCCTTGTTGCTCTCTGCCTTGCTCTCCACCAGACTACAGCCACTTTCTATGGCGGCAGAGGATTTGGGTAAGTGCATTATTACTCTTTTAAGTATTATTTGTAAAATAGTAGCCAATTATTCTTAACACGAGTCAAGTACAGCATGCGGCAGATACAGAAGCATATTCGCTAGCTTAGACTTGTATTATTAAAGTATTTGTGAGAAATCATATTGTATTATGTTAGAAACTGATTTATATACTGCCAGCTTTTCTGGTATACACTTTATGATGTGAAATGCATGCAAAACCACTTAAAAATTGTTTTCACTTTTTGAGTGCTTGATAAATATTTCAATGAATTGTAATTGGAAAAATCTTTGTTAGATTTCAAACAATTCCCTTTTGAAGTAGCCTAGACTGCGGTCAAAACCAAGACCTAACAAAACTCATCGCTATACAGAGTGAGAGAATATATATTCTATGTCAAGAACAGGAAGCAGTTTTTAAACAAGTATTTTTAGCATTTATTAAATGATATACATGTTTGCAATATTTGTAGAAAGCATTGCAAAACTAAAAAGTATAACTTTTAAGTAAAACAACAAAATTTATGAGAAAAAAACCATCGTTGTCAAACATTTTAAAAAATTTTAATTTCAAAATTTTTTGAAAAACATTATTGTTAAACAACACACCAAAAATACAATTATGATGTAGATCTGATTTCACTAACTGGTTTTTACTGTGACATATTGGGTCACATGTACGTACATATATATCTTTACTTACAATCAAAGTTGTACACTTACTTGCACACTTATCTATGCGCTTGTCTTCACACATGTTCATTCATAAGCACATTATTTCTAAATATTGTAGAAATATTATCATGACTGTAGACTGTGTCTATATAAATTTTATAGATATGGGTATAACCGATTTGGCTACAACCGCTTCAGAGTTGGATACGGAGGATTTGGAGGTTACAGAAGATTTGGAGGAGGATTTGGAAGAGGATTCGGTGGTTTGTGTAAGTGTAAATACCATTGTAGTATGTACTCCATAAATACACAACTTTCTTACTACAAGTGTAAGAGATTTAAATAGAAAATGGTTGCTGAAACCTGTGGTGATCAATTAGCCAATCATCTTAGAGAAGACAAACTTTTTATAACCAAATTGGTTCAAGTTATAGAACGCTTATATTTATTGCAATACGAAGCGTTTGGAAAGTTTGCAAAAAGTTTTTGAAGCTGTTTGTGGTGCAAAGGTTTTACAGAAGGTATGAAACCTGTTCGTACACGTTTTGAGTACTTGATAGGTATTTGACCACTAAACAAAATTATATTTGTTCTTACAGATTAAAAGAATCCCAAAAGAAGAAACTCTACACCTGATGCTTGGTTTTCATCAGAAGAAAAGATTTATTTAGTTGTTACTTTCCCATTATTTTATTTTTATAGCTTGTTCCTTATAACATTTATTACTGTTCAAATCATTGTTGTCATTAAATAAAGTTTATTATCATAAACTTTAGTGTTTACCTTTAGCAAATCTCGGCTTACATGATGGTGCGGATATCATTCAATTTTTTTTAAAAACATTCTTCTGTTACCTGAAAGCAATCAAATATTGTAGTTCCTTCTTTTGTAAAATATATCCTAAAATATTTGGCAATTCTTGTGTTTACGCATAAACTTTAATGGTTTCATAACAATATTTTCCTTAATTGAAGTTTCACTCTAAAATAAGACAACTTACAGTGCACAAGTTGCAAATTACTAATTTATAGCCTTAAATCTTAAGAGAGGTTGTTTGTAAATATTTTTTAAGATTCTACTAATGTTGTGGTGGAGTAGCATGGGAATTATCTTTTTGGCACAAGTATCTTACATTAGCAAAATTGCTGCCAGATAAAATTTGGGGTGACAGTGAAATCTGAGTCTAGATACATTCAATAATTACTGAAGCTTTCCTGATGAAACTGCATCAATTAATGAGACAACATTGTTGACAGCGGTTGGCAAAGGAGACTTAAGCTAAAGTTCAAATAGGTTATCTGAACAGTAAAAATTTATTATCCAACGAAAAAGTAACCAATTTTTGTCAATGGCTTTGATCAGATACACTCTGAACCTTTTGAGCTCACTCAGGAAGCTGCTACAGACTCAGACAAATTTCTCTTTGCGCACTTTTGTCTCTAACAGAAAGTAAGTGTTTAACTCCTTTAAGAACTCAGAATAAAAGTTGTCAACACATACTCAGCTACTAAGGCGAGCGTAGATAAATCTAAAGTTAAGATTTTTATGCGATTTATTGAGCCATCAATATACATACTTGCATCAATTATAAGCCGTTATTTTTTACTGCCTTCCAACAAAATACCAGAATAATAATAATAATCACATCCAAAATTTAGTGGCGAGATTTTGGCACAGTTACCTTAAGGGTAAGTTTCAATTTGCGCAGCACATTGACCTTTTAACCTTAACAACTAGAGTCAAACTAGGTTCGATACAATTTAGTGCAAGTACACTAGAGAACATGCAGGATCTATTGATGGGTCAACAGTTTTACAGTTCTCACACTTGAGTGTGTCAAAAACATTAATGATGGATTCCTGCTTCACTCTGCAAACGAAACAGGAGAACTCATGACCTGTATCAATTATAAGAACATAAATAACCATGTGTTCGAAACATTCAAACAATTAGGAAAGGTTTTCTCTCCTAAAACTTCCTACAGCTCATTTGGCATATAACTACATTAACAGTTTCCTACAAATCTTGTTAACAGTTTTAATTTTTCTTCCATTTTATTTGGTCAAACTATCAAACCTTAACATAAAGTTGTTTTTTTCTTATTCAGTTTACTAAACTGATGCTCTAATCAACTAAGCTAATAGCCCACCTTCCTGAAGCTTCACAATAATTGTGCCAATCAGAGAATACAGATTATTTTGTGACAGAAAAGACAAACAGAAGGATGAACAGAATAATATATCTATTATTAATAATATATATATTATTAATAATATATAATATTAGTATAATATATAATAATAACAATATAGCCTAATATATATTCAAATATATTATTAATACATAATCTATAATATTCTTACACTAATATATGTAATAGTATAAACTTTTTAGATTGTATGGACGAGCAAAATACAGTTTACTATTATTAAAATCATTTATTCAACATACGATAGTTACAACATGCTGAGCAGATATCAAAGCAAATTATTGTAAAACATCTATTTGAACGCCACTTTGACATTCTTTGATTTTTATGAACTCCTTATATAGCAAGTGATCAGTAGAAAAGCGTTCACAAAATGCAGCTAATAATGACTTGAGTACATCAACAACAGTTAATTAATTCATTGTTTCGATCAGTATCGAAGTCCATTTTCCAACTCCAGAGTTTTACGGTCTTTTCTTTAAAACTTTGAAAGTAGCTCCTTAAAAATAACTATCAATTGAATCAGGCTAACAGAGGCTCCTTGTTTAATGCTGACTTGATACTTCAACATATATAAAAGACGGTTTAGCAGTTACAATAGAAACTGTACTACATGTTGAGACTAAAACTTGTGCTCAGCACATTTAGCCTGCAATCTGTACACGGGGCTAAAAGTTCCTCATTGTTTGCTCAAAAATTATTCTGAATACCGACGCGTAACAGTTTTGCTTTGCTAAAAAACTTGTTCGGATGCTATTATTGACTAGTTCAGCAGGGCAGAGAAAGAGTTGAGGTCAGAAAACACTGTGAATGGTTTTAAATAGCCAGAATAAAGCAAAATGGGTTCAAACAAAAGCCACAATCAAGACATAACTGACCAAGCAAACAATGCTAATATTTTTGTTTTAAAAATGTTAATTTTTGTTTCTGGGTGTATTTTTGATATGGTTTGTTTATTTCACTTATTCTTGAATACATATTTGTAGCATTTGATAGATTATTATTATATAATTTATAAAGTTGCAAGCTTATAGCATATAATTTGATAGCATCATAGTCGTTATCTAAACACCACGGCTTACAATGGATCGACTGTCATAACTTCTCTTCTATTGCTCATGAAGAGCCTGTTTTGGCTGGAAGCTGTAGCAATCATATCAATGAATGCAATGAGCTTTTATGCATCATTATAAAATATAGTGTAGATACAAAATAAAAATGGTTTTTAAAGGTAGAATGAAATGAAAAATTGAAAGCGTCAACAAATTGCAACACAGGCTATAAGATCATCATAGGTTAATTGCAAGCATCATATATCAACTGGTATAAAGATATTTTTCAGTTTAATAATGCATATTTATAGATTTACAACAAAATGGAAGGAAGTCATAGCAGATTTTTACATCTATAAGGCTTAATGTCACTCGACTCAAAGGAGAGTGCAAAATATAGGCAACAAGCATTCGTAAAATGGTTAAAATCTCAAAATTCTGATGAGTTATTCAAAAAATACAACGCCATCCTTTATTTGAATGTCACTTTCAATAAAATGCCACTATAGGAAAAGAGTTGAAAAATAGAGCAACATGGCATTCAAACGGAGGTTTCGCAGCAAATTCCTGTGCTAGTTGACCAGTTCATATCTTTGTTGTGGAACTTTACCACAGTCCCACAACTCATCCTTGACACTAAAATATGATCCAATTAATTGTTTGCTATGCTTCATCCATGCGTTATCAAATCTTCTATAAAAATATTTTGCATTTGTAACTGTTACTTATTTAAGACTTAGAAAAACCCATACTGAATGAATAATGACTTCGAAATGCCAAAACCAGAATGAAAATATGCCAATTCAGCATTTTTCCGTGGCCAGTTCACAGAAGCCTGAAAACGTGATTATTGCCTAAGTGAGATTAAAAGCAGGTAAAGTATCTCACCAGCATTGGTGTTATGCCAATTTAAGATTAGTGATTTCAAATGGGCATTAGGCCTATGTGAAATTTGACCATCCGCATTGTTGTGGTTACCGTGCAGTCGGGGATGCAGCAATGAAAAGGCTATATGAATAAAGTACCCACATCGTATGTTAGCTGCATACTCTATATTGCTACTAGATACACACAGGCCATATACATCACAGATTTACTGTAGCCATTGTATAAAATACTAGCTTTAGATGTTGTATACTGACTGCATAAAGTAAACACTGGCTATATACACAAAGTATACTGACTTTATACATCACATGCTGAAGTGGTGTACCGTAATTTGACTGTTCATATTATGTATTGATTTTATACACAATATACTGTATGCATGTACTATATATTAGCTGTACACACAATATAGTGGTTTTAAACACTATATATTGATTACACATAGCAAAGTGGTTGTAAACAGTAAATCATAAAAAGTGGCCTGTATCTTGCATGTTGACATTGTGACCTATATACTGATTATAAATATTATGAGTTTGTTCTAAGCACTACACCTTGTCTTTACACACTGTGTGCCAATTTTATCTGCCTTGTTTTACTGTTGTATGCCATATTTAGTTTGTTTTTACATTATTCTAAGTTCATATGTGGCATAAAACTAATAATGATTGCTATATACTGACTATATAACTACATACTGACTCTAAACACTATAATCTAAATTTATACACTATATACTTACTTTACACCGGATATAGAAATTTTATATATACTTTTTATACTTTATTTATAGTGCTAACATTTTGGTCACATATATCCATAATTGTAAAAACTAAAGTAAACAAGAATGAAATCAATTTATAAGTGCCTTATTCACAGGAGGTATGTATCTGTATAAGGCATGATCAAAAATGTCTCCTAAAATATTCAACAATGGTCAATGTAAATAGGCTTTTGCTCAAAAAAAACCTTTTTCAGGCAGCAGGTGTGTTTACTGACTACTAAAATTGACGTAAAACAGATTTATTGGAGAATTATTCTCTATTCCATAGAGTAAAGACAGCAGCAATTGCTTTGTTTGGTATACCTGTGTGTAGAAGATAATTCCAGGTTGAGTATATGTTGACATCAATGATTACTCATAGCATACTCTCTTCAATAACATAAAATTCACCTTCGTACTGCATGCAAAGTAATATGCATGCAATATTCCAAAACACTACTGAGACGCCAAAAGTACATTTCATGAACAATCGCTTTAAAATTCAATTTTAAGTTGTTAGCTGAAAAAAGCTTTATACTAAATTAGGCTTCACCTTGGTAGCTGTTTAAAAAGTTCCATTCCTTAAGTAGTGTCAGAAATATGACATGTAAAATTAGGATTATCTTAACAATGACAGCATATAACAGGTAATGACACTCACGGCTTTGTGGCTCATAAATGGATGATTAGCAATTGCCTAGTCTTATTTCTACGAATGCATTTTTTAGTTTTGAAGACTGACATGAACAAACAAGTGCCAGTGCTCGAGCATATATTATTTCTTATGTCCTCAGTTTATGAGAGTCCTAATATAGCAAGCATTGGCATGCGTCTAGAATGGTTTTATTTATGAGCTATTGAATGTTTTTTTAACTACTCTCTAGTTTATTTTATAAAATGTTTCTATGGAATTTTCCAGCAAATAAATGTGTTTCATGATGATTGATTGTCTGAAGTTTTGCTATATAAGAGAATTGTTTTGTCAGAGCTCTTCAGTTGAACTCAAAAAGCAGTCAGACAACAGACACGCTGTAGGTTAATTAACATTAAGATATTAAATATGATTTGTTCTAGAACGATTTTTAGGTTTTATATTTTGTTCATAGTATGTAAGCATAATTTGCCATTTCTTTAAAAAGTTTGGCAAAATATTATTGATCACAATTATTCCTTAAGAGAGAATTAGTTTGTTATTCTATATAAATCTTTCTTTTCAGACTTCAAGCTCACAAGATACTTAAATCAGCATGAAGGTCTTGGTAATTCTGATCGCTCTCTTCCTTGCTCTTTGTCAGATGGCAGCAGGTTTATATGGAGGCGTAGGATTTGGTCCTTTTGGGTAGGTTCATCATCTTTCTGTATATACATTTCTGATATTTCTGGTAAAGCTTAATTCAGCCAGAGATTAGCTGCTTTCAATATGTGTAGCGTATAGAGTACAGATATGGAGTATTAGTTACAGACTATAAAATGGCAATTCTTTTGTAAACAAATCTTCTTGCAAAAAGAGAACCAAAAAATCAGGAGAACTTTCAAATCTAAAGCTGCGTTTTAGTTCACATCCTGCTTATTGTTGTGTAATCTGTTTCAAATGTTAAAAACTTATTGTATCTGTAGAGAAAGTGTTTTTGCACAAAATAATGTAATTCAACGTAATTTGCAATTGTGCAATTTATATGGTAGCAATTTAAAGTTCTATGGCAAATTATCATTTATATGGTTGTGTATAAATATGATATATCTATATAGTTAACATGCCCAGCTACATGACAGTATAGAATGTAGAGTAAAATATAGATCATAGAGTATACTAAGAGTATAGAGGGCATGTAATATACAAAAAACTTTTACTTGTTATAACTTCTGTAGAGTCTTACGAATGATATGCAGAGAAGCATACCTACATGTAAGTGCATGGTTTAATAAAGCAAAGAGATTCGTCGGTAAAGCTAGTTAATTTTTAAACCTCTCTCTCTTGTCTTTGAAAATTGTGATTTCAAGAGGTTTTTGATAAAATTTGACTTACCCAGCTCATCAAGTTCATGATTATAGTATATGTTTGATTTTGTAGAATTATTCTGTCTTAATTTTTCATCTTAGGTCATACACCCATACCTTTACACCTCATACATATTTGCACTCTCATGCTGACATGTTATCTGTAAATATGATAATGCTAGTACTATTATTGTGAAATTAAATACTACATCTAATTATTTTAGATTGGGAAATGCCCGACTTGCTTACAATCGATTCAGACTTAGATACGGAGGACTTGGAGGTTTTGGAAGATTTGGAGGGAGATTTGCTAATTACTACTGTAAGTATAGATACTTATGATTACTTATGTACTCTAAATAGATATATAGCTAGATAAGTAGATGCCTAGATGGATGGACGGATAAATAGAAAAATAGATAGGTAGCTAGATAAATAAATGGATAAATAGATAGAGAGATAAATAGATAGATAGCGAGATAGACAGATAGATAGATATATATATATATATATATATAGATAGATAGATAAATGGATAAATAGATAAATATATAGATAGATAAATATATAGATAGATAAATAGATAGCTAGATAGATAAATAGATAGATAGACAGATAGATAGATAAATAGATAGATAGATAAATATATAGATAGATAAATTGATAGATAAATAGATAGATAGATAGATAAATTTATAGATAGATAAATAGATAGATAGATAAATAGATAGATAGATAAATATATAGATAGATAAATAGATAGATAGATAAATAGATAGATAGACAGATAGATAGATAGATAGATAGATAGATGGATAGATAAATAGATAGATAGATGAATATATAGATAGATAAATAGATAGATAGATAAATAGATAGATAGACAGATAGATAGATAGATTGATAGATAGATAAATAGATAGATAGACAGATAGATAGATAGTGAGATAGAGAGATAGAGAGATAGAGAGGTAGAGAGATAAAGAGATAGAGAGGTAGAGAGATAGAGAGATAGAGAGACAGAAAGATGGAGAGATGGAGAGATAGAGAGATAGAGAGATAGAGAGATAGAGAGATAGAGAGATAGAGAGAAAAAGAGATATAGAGGTAGAGAGATAGAGAGATAGAAAGATGGAGAGATGGAGAGATAGAGAGATAGAGAGATAGAGAGATAGAGAGCTAGAGAGATAGAGAGATAGAGAGATAGAGAGATAGAGAGATAGAGAGATAGAGAGGTAGAGAGATAGAGAGATAGAGAGATAAAGAGATAGAGAGGTAGAGAGATAAAGAGATAGAGAGGTAGAGAGATAAAGAGGTAGAGAGGTAGAGAGATAAAGAGATAGAGGGGTAGAGAGATAGAGAGATAGAGAGATAGAGAGATAGAGAGAAAGAGAGATAGAGAGATAGAGAGAGAGATAGAGAGATAGAGAGATAGAGAAGTAGAGAGAGAGATAGAGAGATAGAGAGATAGAGAGAGATAGAGAGATAGAGAGATAGAGAGAGAGATAGATAAATATATAGATAGATAAATAGATAGATAGATAAATAGACAGATAGATAAATAGATAGATAGATAGATAAATACATAGATACATAGATACATAGATAGATAGATTGATAGATAGATAGATAGATAGGTACATACATACATGTAAATAGATAAATATATAAATATTAACTTCATTTACGCTGCTCAACATTGTTTACAAAAAGTTAGATCATGATACAAAAAGCGAAAACCAAAAACCGTAAAGTAATTTATGTGTACTGAAAGAAAAAGCTCATTTTGCGTAACACTGTTCTATAATGTAAATCGGCAAGGTGTTTGTGTCTGGTATAAGGCATCAAGTTTTTTTAGAAAAGTAGTAATGTAACAGATAATCAGGTAGATTAAACATTTGATTGGAGTTATTAAAAATTTTTAATTGTATTCAAATTTATTTAATACTCGTTTAGGATACAACATATTCATAGATTTGCTCAAGCAATTGCAACAAGACATAACAGTCGAAACTCGTGGTTAGTAATCAACCAATCAGCTTCAACGAGACAAACTTTTTCAAATCAAGCGTGTTCAACAAACTTTAAATTTTAATATTTCTTCCAATACAAAGGATTTGTAAAGTCTGCCAAACCCAACAGGACAGTTGCTGTCAGACACCTTTGCAGATGGCATCAAAATGGGATCGTTAAGAAATATATATTCTTCTGTTGTAGACTAACAGAAAAAGAAGTAAATTACGACCAAAAATTCCTTCAACGCTGACCTCTGATGCCATTCATCATCACCACTATCATTATAAATAGTCATGTACTTAGTAATACTTTGTGTTAACTAGAAAACACTATCATGTTCATTTTTGACAGTTTTTGTAAATATTGCAATAAATGCTACTTTTCTTGTTATTATAAAAATATAATTTGTTAACAAAAATAATCTCCTTTTGCACATTCATATTTTACAAGACATGAGCTCACACTAACTCAAATTGACACAAACACATAAAATTGAACAAATAATGGGCGATTACGTTATGTAATTAAAATTATGTAATGCTCGACACAGCAGAACAAAAAACAATGCAGAGCATAGTCAAGTTTAAAACATAAGTGACCATAAATAGTAGTATTCATTCTGAATAAGGTTTAGTTTTCGCTGTTCGGTACAGCTCAGTAAACTTTGGCCATACTTACACTATTTCAAACTCTCTGTTGACTTTTACAGATACTTAGTAATTATATAGAATGAATTCCTGTATTAGTTTAAATGTTAAAGTTAATTTCATCATATTTTTAAAAAGATAGATTTAAGGCCTAGCAACTTCCTATATTAATGCCCATAGCCCTTATTTTATCACTAGTTTAATAATATTATTATTAATTATATAATAATATTAATAGTTGAATTACAAAATTATGTTGTGACAAACTTAAGTTATTGGTCACTGTTTATACACAGCACATGTTATTCACTAGCTTTGCTACAGCAGGTTACACGGTCATATCACAGATCATAGTCTCACATATAAACTTACAGTTTTAACTATCTTTGACGTATGCGCCACTGTTGGGCATCATTGTTGAGGGAGAAGCGTCTTTTGGCTGTGGGAGTTATCCTTGTAAAGAAAATTAATACTATAACATGAACTTTGAGGTGAGACTTGAAGTTTGCTCGGTAATGAAATCACATAGCTTCATCCGATTTTATGCCAGTAGTAATGCATGTGTTAACCAAGTGTTAACGCTGTATGGAGGAACTCAAGCTAAATACGACATGCATCACATTTAAAATTCCTGCAATGGTTCATGTAAAATGAAAAGATCTACAAACTACAATGTCTTGATCTTAAACTTAATCTTAAGTACATAGAAATTGCTCATCTGCTTTTTACAGCCAAGTACTATTATTATTAGCTCTAAAGAAATATTTGAAAACAAAAGCTTTTAGGTTGGCATTTTTTTTTGTAAACAAATCTTCATGCAAAAAGAGAACCAAAAAATCAGGAGAGCTTTCAAGTCTAAATCTGTGTTTTAGTTCATATCCTGTTTATTGTGTTTATTGTTGTCTAATCTTTTTCAAATTTCAAAATCTTCTTGTATCTGTGGAAAAAGTGTTTTTTTAACAGAATAATGTAATTAACTTTAATTTGCTATAGTGCAATTTATATCGTAGCAATTTAAAGTTCTATGGCAAACTATCATTTATATGGTTGTATATAAATATGATATATCCATATAGTTAATATGCCCAGCTATGTGAAACTTATCTAAAATAGAAAAACCTTAGTTAAAGTGTAAACCACGCATATCTGTAAGTTTTAAAGATCTTGTTGGACATTTTAAAACCAGCAGAATACAGCTTTGGATGATTATAATAAATATAGATGTATAGAAACTACGGAGTATCATTTTTTGTGCACTCAAGTGCAAGTCTTCCTTAACATTGAAACCACTTTTATTGAGCTCATCTAATTGATTTAACCCTTCTCTGTCTATTGTAACTATCTTTAACTTCTCACATGCTGTATAGTCAGCATATGAGAGTGCCTCAACCTTTAATAATGTAGATATTTTACACCCTTTTCTTAAGCAGTCCTTAATGTGGAATTGACAAATTTCATGTCAAAAGCAACCAATTATGACTAGTCACTTGATGCCCAAAAAGATTTGTGCACTATTGTTCAGAGCAGATGAACAAAGAACGAACAGCATTTATAATTTACATATAGAACAATTGTGCAAAAACTGACAGCAAAGGTTCTCAATTATCCTGTCAAATCAAACTAAATCATTGTTGAAGCAAATAAGTGACCATCCTCACTCGCTTCTTTTATGTTCATTATTAATAATATCAATTTTGCAGTAATTTGGTAAACATCTAAAAGTCAAAATATGCAATGATTTGTAAGTAAAGTTGTTTTTATTCAAGGTCAAATATATGGTTAATTTCACCAAGCATTATCAATTATATTGATTGTATTATTAAAATGTTCTGGACGTACCACTAGCACAAGATTTTCTCTCTAAAAATAGATCGAAGCATATTGAAGTACCTAAGAATACGGACTAACAATTTGGAAACAAAAGTGTAAAAATTTTTTCTAGGGCAAATGCAGAAGTGTGTATATTCTAACCAGTTACAAGATAAATAGGGACTGTTGCAGATGAGCTGCTTTTCAAGGCATAGCTAAAAATCTTATATACATTTTAGTCAGTAAAGCCTGGCTCACGCTATGTTGCCATATTTCGGCATTGTCCTTGTGGCATTCATCGTCAACTATGTGCATCAGGAACTGATAGCATCGTCGCAGCAATGCAAATGTGCCAGAAACTTTTGCATGGGTCAAACGTTTCTATTATTTCACTGATTGTCAATGATAGCCTGTACAATGTGCACAGTTTTGGTGATAGTAATTTGTTTATTATTTAATTGTTTAATTATTTTTTATGTTATGATAGTTGCTACTAAACTAGTTTTTGATTCCCGCACATTAAAACAAAAAGATTTCTTCGCAAAACAATTTTTTTTAATGAGAATTTTATGTTATGGAGTATTTGCTGACGCAAACACAAATGGGTTTGTGATAGTGTGAGCATTTTTATCACCTATGATAACCAAAGTATTGTGGAATCAACACTGAGATACAGCGACATAGTGTGAACCAGCCTTTAGAAGGCAACTGAAGCTGCAAATGACCTAAAATTTGGTTATTCTACATAATAGACTCTACGCAACAAAATGATGTTAACAGATAATAATTATGTTAACAATTAGTTTTAACATTTATGTTAAAATTATGTTTCATCTGGCCATTTTCTAGCAGGATCTTTCAAGTAACAACAACACATGCTTGACATACTTTCAACGATTTTTAAATTCCTAAAACTCTATAATTGTTCTCATGGCAGTAAAATTCCTAATAGTACAAAGTTTTTGTGACAGTTTCAATTAAATTACAACTAAATTCTCTCAAAGATAATCAGAGTAAAGGATTTATGATTTAAGGCTACATTGCTCAAAGATTTAAGGCTACATTGCTCAAAGATCAACCGTTAGTAAAGGTAAAAAAGCAAGGTTTGTGAAATTTTGTGTTGTTTCTAAAAATGTGCTACCGAACAGTTTGTTAGTGTTTAGTGTTGACATTAAAGTGTATAATATGTATATATGCCAACATTACTTTTCCTATAGCTGATTGATTATGGCAGCAATCTTTAAATATTTATTGTGAAGGAAGGCAAGGAAGTTGGGCTTGTAATGATTTACAGTCTGAAAGGAAAATTTTCAAATGGGAAACAAAATTCAATTAAAATGCAGAAACTAAGTTTATAATATGTCATTAAACAAAAAACCAAGCACCACAAAGGTCAGAGTATATGGCTATCAGCTTCTATTTTCTATTAAATGGATACTGTCACTTTAACAGTATGTATGTTTCCAGTAAGTGTATGCTATAAAGTTTAAACCTCTGTGATCTTGTTGTCTACAAGGATGATCCTAGCTTTTGTTGAATCTCTGATTCAAATAGTTCATTTATATTCCTTCAAAGTTCTGGGCTGTTTGTAAGGAGCCTAATTTAAACTATTTTGAGTTTTTTTTATTTAAATTCATGTTATCAATACACTTGACCTAGCAAGATTTTGCATCAGCCGATACACCATTTTTATTGATTTTTAGAGGAATGAAAACGTTTGTGAGATGGAAATCATTTTTGATGACCTGGTGAGTGTCAGAGCAAAATATTTATCTATGAATTCATCAAAATATACTACTTTATATAAAGTACTAGCTGTGCTACTTGGCATTGCCCGAGTATTAAAAATCTGCATATAAACAATGAGAAGTAATGATAGTTGCCTGCCACTTGCTATTAGCCTGGCAAATTGCCAATGGATAATTTGAGTAATTTAACTTACTAATAAAAGCTACCACTTCTCATGATGTCATGCCCTCACTTTGCGTCGTGACAGAGAGCGGTAGCTTATTTGCTCTCATACAGCAACATATATCTCCGAATGAATCCATGAAGCTGGTGTAGCTGAATTGGTAAGGCATCGAACTGGTGAACGGAAAAGTCTGAGATCAAATGTTCTGCGATACAAATTCTTTATTCCAAGATATTTATCAATAGCTATAGCTGGACAAACACAGACACATATACACAAACTTTGAGAAATATATACATGTATATATAATGAGGTGACATTAATTAGTATAGTCTCCTTTACTACAACCTAATATTTATATCATTCATGCCACCATGCAATATATTGCCTTTTGATATATTGCAACATACAGACATCAATTAACTCAGTGAACTTGTTACAACTCAGTACAACTTCACTAAAACTCAGTGCAACTCAGTACAACTCAGTTCAACTCAGTACAACTCATTGCAAGTCAGCACCACGTGGTGTTATTTAATAAAACTCAGTTCAACTCAGAACAATTCAGTGTGATTCAATACTGTTCATTATAACTTAGTACCACTCAGGGCAATTTAGTGGGCTCAGGACAAATCGGTACTGCCTATGTCAATAACTATGCTCACCTGTGCTGCCAAAAGCAGTTTTCAAAAATGCTAGTAATAGCAAAAGGTTGTCATGATAAATTATAATAAATTGAAAGTGCTTAGCCAATGGCACAGGATATTAAAAGCTACCATCCTTTAATTTGAACCCAAATGACTTGCAGAAATTTTTAAAGTATGCTTTGATGTAATCATTCAAGATACACATTGTTATCACAAACAATTCAATGCATTCTGTCTGATATGAGAACCAGACTATTTTCAAATTTTCACTTGCCATCTTTATTTATGAGCTAAATCTGCAATAGTCAATGAAACCCATGCAGACGCAGAAGTTTGAAACTGTCTACACTAGTAAATACCATGAACAAGTCATGTATTTCTAATTCAAATATATGTTGTAAGCTGGAAAGCTCGATGATTGTTTTAGCATTGCTGCAGGAGAAATTCAAATCCAAGATTGGAGACAGACCATGTTTTTTTACTAACGAATGTGTGCTGGAACTTGAGAATGTTTTTATTTTAAACAGACCTGAGACCTGTGGAGCAGCCTTCGGAGCAAAGAATTTTGGTTTTTAGTACCTGTAGAAACAAAAAGAATTTATTTGCAGATTAAGTAACAAAAATTTTATCAGCTATTTTTAACTTATGAAAATAACACTTGACGATGTCTATTGTAATTGTCTATGTCAATGGCGATGTCTATTGTAATTGTCTATGTCAATAGCGATGTCTGTTGTAATTGTCTATGTCAATAGCGATGTCTATTGTAATTGTCTATGTCAATAGCGATGTCTATTGTAATTGTCTATGTCAATGGCGATGTCTATTGTAATTTGATCATGACATTTTCTGATAATCTGCTAAACTGTTTTAATCACCAATAAGGCAAAAATTACTTAGTGGCTTGATGAGGGTTTACAAGTCTGCATCATCTGTAGGAACGACTCTAAAGGTCACTCTCACTTGTTAGACAGTGAATTATGTGTTTAATAGACCCAAATTTTTTATTTTAATAAAATAATTGTTTAGGCATCGCTCTGCTAGCTTATAGACAAGCTTTTAAAATTCTATAATACAGAACGTGATCAATAGCTAAATAATCAATATTGATCCCATTTACAAGAATAAAAATATGCAGCATGTATAAATATATGTATATATATATATTATATATATTATATATATTATATTATATCATATATGCATATGTATTATATATATTATTTTCATATATACATGTATATTATATATTGATTTTAGTCAAACGGCGCCTGAGGAGTGCATCACACGAAACAAATTTTTAACGCTTTTACTGATAGTTTAAGTTACTACTAATATTTTTCTCTATTATATATATATTATATATGTATATTATATATATAATATATATATGAGACAAATCTTATTAATAGCCTGTTCATCTTAAAAACGCTTGCACTATAAATCAATGTAAGTTAGTCCTTTCAGCATTTGTGTCAGCTGTAAGACTATTAGCAATCTTTACTATAATAAGAGCCGTGTCTATTCATCTGTTTGTCTGTTTTAAGCTACGCTAAAAGTACAAGCACACATGCAAAATTTTTTGGCCAAAATCCTGAAGTATACAAAAAATTCAGAAACGAAAAAATATTTGCTCAAAATTTACAGAATTGTCAAAGCTTTGCATGCACACTAAAATCATCAACATTACTCTTTCAATTGGCAGAACAAATTATTAGTGAGCGCAATTTTGCAGCTTTTACACTTGGTATAATCTGAGACACATATAACGGCATGCAAAAAAATACCAACGCAATTCAACATAGTAAATCCAATGCAACTGATTGGAGAAGAGTGTCATCTTTAGCGCATTGTTATTAGTTGCATCGTATTCCCTAAGCTGAATTGAGTTGGTTGCTATTTTTTGTGTGTCGTTATATGTGTCGGTGACTATGTCAATCGCAAAAGCTGCTAAAATCATGTTTCCTAAGAACTTGCTTTGCGGATTGAAAGCGGATTTTGGTGTGCATGCGTAGCTTTAAAAATTCTGTGAGCTTCGGTCGAATATTTTTGTACATTTAAAGATTTAAGTTGAAATATTAGGTACATGTGGTTTTAACTTAGAAGCCTAGACCTATTAACTATAGTATAGTTAATAGGTATATGGTTAGAAGTGTAAGGGAAACCACTGCTCCGCACAGGCATAAACAGGATTCTCAGCCAAGCACGCAACCACATGTGCCACTTAAAAGCCTTTGCATGTTTAAGAATAACTGTGCACATAGTTATTACACATGATGATCTCTCACGGCACAGGAGACTGACAGTATACTGATAGCAATAATGAAAACAACATTTTAAAAAGTGGCCAACTTTTATCTATCAACAGTTAGGTTAATCCTGTTAGATTGCTTATATTATATATATAATATATATATAATATATATGCATGTATATATTGTATATATAACAGTATAGTAAGTTATATGCAATACAGAAAACTGACATACTCACAGTTTGCTCCTTTACCTCCAACAGTTGTACACTGAGAAGTATTGACTGGAATATATGTTGATATATTTACCTCTAAAATCTGCTAAACTTTGGTGCTGTGAAGGGAAAAATGTGACCAAAAAACATTTTACTAATATCAACAAATGCACTTTATCGACCAGCTATAGGAATTCACAAGTTACCTCATAAGCTGTGAAGTTGTGTTTCACTTTAAAAGCCAAACGAGATATTTTGTGTGTTTACAAAATAACTTGAATGTAATATGTGCATGTACATCATCAATTAATTTTAGCTAGACACTACAAACATGAGTGGAGGGTGGCTCAGTTATTGATAACACTGTTAGTTTTCAAAGCGCTAGTTTTAAAGCTTAAAGTTCACTGATAGCATTTATATAAAGAGTGTCATCTGTAAATGTCTAGCACCAGTTGCAATAGAAAAGTTGAAAGCTCAATTCCTGCATTAGTCTAGACGTTTATTAGTTTTCGAGTACTAGATAAACTAGCTTGTTTCACCTTCAAACTAAAAAACAATTCATGTTCTTTAAATCTCGAAGGGCGTATCTGCCTATTCCCTTTAAAATAAATTATATAAATGCCATTAAAAACTTTTTTCCAAGGGTCTGAGGTTATAAACAGTAATTGAAAATTGTAAATTATTCAAACAATTTTAATGTCTGTCCTGAAGCGAACTGCTCAAATGATTGATGGAGTTTGTCTTAAACGTAACACTCCATTTTATTTACCACTTTATAACCGTGAGTACCCGCAGTCAGAGCGCTGGGCGTGCTTGTTTGTCACGGGTGTAGAAGTGATTTATAAAGATTACAATAAAGCTATAAATGAATTACTTATCGTTATAGTAGTAAGAAGGGAAATAGAAATTGTACCTTAAAAGACTACTGTGAGAAACTTTGCCGCTTCAAATTGACTGCTACAGAATGTTCAAAAATAACTCACGCGCGATATGCACTAGAAACCAATCTGCTTTGAATTAAAATGATTTGTTGCAGTCAATTGGCTAATAACAGATTGCTAATATTTTCATTAACTCATTTTTACCAGCATGTGACCACTTTTGTTTACGCAAGCTTTGGTTAACTGACAATTATTTTTAAAAAGAAAAAGTGAACGCCCAGCTGTAATCTGTTAACCATTACTGTTACTTAGCAAATTTTAGATAAAAGGTTAAGAAATATACAAATACCTAACTAAGAAATATTTAATGTAGATAAGTAAACAGCACGCACACCTTTACTTCCCACATTTTCGTTAGATTTGCCACGAAAAGTCACATCAGTAAACTATCTAGTGTGAGCACCGATAACACATCTAGTACCAATGGTATATATGTGTATGCCTCTTGAGGGAAACGGTTGTTAGTGTATTTTAGGCCCTGTTCAACTTAGTATGGCGGTTAATGAAATGTTTAAGCCTCTTATTAAGCTCTTAATTTGAGGATGCTATTGCTATATAGCATGATATGAACATCAGCGCATGAATTAGTGTAGTTGTCAGATTTTATAATAAATTAAATTTGTTTGTATTAAAATGGTTGTATGGAAAATCTACGATGTACAGCACTCAAAAACCTTCTTAAAAAAACTATAAACAATGCAGTGAGAAAAATCAGTGTTTTTTTACAAAGAAATGAAACTTAACACACACAGAAAATTAAAGCCTGCTACTCACAGATCTGCATGGCTTACCACAAGCAGAAAGCTTCAGCTATTTACACACAAAAATTTATTGTCTACCTACAGGTCACAGAGAATGGTTAACTAAAGCTGTTGTGTGCTTCTACATGTATCAAGCATACAGTACTAGATTTTAAGTTCAAAACATAGATATCATACAAGGTTAAATTATAGATGTAGCCACACCTGGGTTACAAGAGCTATCACGTATTTACTGCTATCAAACAAATATACACTTCTTTATATTTTTAAGTATGGTAGTACAGGTTACCTATCTTTTAAATGCAGATTGTATCATCACATATGTTAACTTGGTCTACAAAGATTACCTACAGTGTGAGTGCACTTTGTCTGCCTATAGATATGTACATAAATTACTGAAATTAAGACACAATTTATGATGTCATACTTGTGCTTAAAATTAGATATTCGACCAATGGCATTTGTAATACATATGCACAATTTTACTATAGGTTTTTACTATTTTAGTATTTTACTACCATACTTTACATTGATACTAATGATAATAGACTAATCGTAGAACAATAATTTCATGTTATAAAACAGTAAAGTAATCGTGTGCTGGTGTTGACCCAAAAAAAAGTTTTATGACAGATTAGTCTGTTTTAATTGTTGATTCTATTATACATTTCAGTTTTAGAAATTGTCAACCAATATAAAAGTGTCTGCTTTTACAGCCTAACAAAGCATTTATATATGTTGACACTGTTTTAGAGAGACTGTGACATAGCATCAAGAAGGAGCTAGAAATATAAAACAAACTGTTAAAAAATCTCTGTTAATATTCTGACATACCTCTCAATGATTTTTAACTGCCCAAAAATAGTGTTTTTACATACTGTGCTGAAAATAAGCTCTCCAATAGGCTGGAAAAAATGGCAAACCTCGGGGATAAAGCCTAAAGTCTCAAAATACCAGATTTTAGTTGCAACACAAAACCACCATCAGGAGTAGCAATAAATTATTAAATACTGTAAAATATTAAATATTGATGCAAGTAGGTCTTTCATCTACAACCTCAGTAGCAGGTCTGTCTTTCATCTGCCAGCTCGGTCGTCATGCTGTCTTTACCACCCAGCGACCGGCTGGCCATATTTCTGACTGAGTTGAAAGCTGGCTCGGTCTTGTCTTGCCTCTGTCTGGCAGAGCCTACTCAAGTCCCTTGTAGCTCGAAGGAGCCGAGCTATCCTTTTGGCTTCATGAAAGGCCAGTCAATCGTAGTGGATTTTCTTGGTCCTGGGTCTGGCTACCTTCTGTCATTACAAAAGTATGTAAAAGCAAATGACTATGACTTTTAACCCTCAAAAACTTTCCATAGAAAAGATTATATAGCACAATTTATGTTAATAACAGGTTTACTGACTACAACAGTATGGGGGTAAATATGCACTGGAGGAGTGGTAAAACATATAATCATAACAATAAATAGTAACAGTAATAACTTGAGCATCAAGGTCCACACCATATCACGGAAATATATAAAGTTACTAAGTACAGAGAAAAAAATGTAGGAAAATTTTTATTGGATGCTTTAATGAGAATAACAAAAGTACAGATACAGTGTAGATTTCAACTGAAGTATGATAGACGGCTGGCGCCTTGAAGCGATTTGAATTTAGTAGATTAAGTCAGACACAACTGCAGCAAACATCAAGCTCCTTGCAAATAGTTTATGTAACAAAATGTTACACCTTAGAATTCAACTAACAAGGGCTAGTGAGAATTTGGGCTTTCATTGTAGCCATGTGTTCTGCTTCCCAGGTTGTTTTTTACAGGCACAACAAAACATACTTAGCTTTGTATCTGAATAAAAATTGAAAGCAAGGTATGTTTACCTTCTGTGACCTACATTCTACCAGGTCAAAACCATTATGTCTATATATGGATTTAAGACAAAATGACTTTAACAGATTCCAGCATGGTTTGTTGATATCTCTGGTTATCAAAGTTTTATCCCACACCCAGTGGCCAGTTTTGATCACCATTATTATGAAGTTTTGGAAGCCATCTAAGTTAATAATGTGATGATAAATATTTTAAGAAGATTATAAGTTGTTACTTGTCTAATATATTGCCAGCTGGCTGACAATCCAGTTAGCACCATAAAAACAGTTATTTGTATAAATAAGGAACTATCTTGTTATCCATATTTGGGCAAACTTGAGTGAGCACCCAATCACAACTAATTAACATGCTCAGTCTAAAAATGTTTTCACTCAGGTTCATAAAAAAGCATTTTGGGCTTTTTATGTTCATCCAATGACAAGCTATAAACATGCTTTAAAAAGGCAATTCAGTCTTACCGATGGAAAAAAGAATTTAATGTTCAGTCAACTTCATGAACTATGTATAAACAAGAGAGTTGAAACTATTACAACAGTATTTACAGTAGTAAATACTGTAAATTTAATATATTAAATTTATATATTATATACATATATTTATATATAGTATTTAGTAAATGGTTTCCTGTTTAGTATGTTAAAACTTTAAAATAAGTCAGTAGTAAACAACTCCAAGTGATGTTGTTGAAAATATGATGTGACTTTATAACATAGTTTCAGCAACCTTAACTACATGAAAGAACAGTCAGATGAATCAAAGTTGCGTGAAACTAAAATTATTGCTCTTGGTTGAGATTTTAGCCTTTTTCCTCATAGCTGTATCGTAGAGAATTGTGTTGATAATATTTGACGTCGGTTCAGGAAGTATATTAGTGTTGTTCTTAATAATCCAACTTGGGAAATCATCATTAGTCATTGTGTTTGATGCATCTATTTTAGTTAGCAGCTTATAAACTCACATGACACCAGTATTCAGAGAACATTTGCTGCCAGAGAAGTCTGAAAAGTTAGGCTCATAGTCATTGTGACCAGTTGGACATTATGAGTTCAGGTGATCTACAAACTGCGTTGAGTTCAAACAAACACTGTCCATTATCAAATATGAGCTGCTGGAGCATTGTGGGTCCTCACCGGTCAAGTACTTAATATTATGTTTTACAGTTTTTAACAGTTTTTATGGTTTGGTTTTACTTATTTTATCTGTTGTTTGCTCAGCAAGGCACTCTTTCAGTTTGTTAGATATGATTTTGGGAAAAGTTTCTTATGATAAGTTATTCTTGGTGTGCGCTTGTTTTTGCTCTAGAAAATTTGTGTATAGATGAAGATGTTGTTACTATATAGTCCTGTTGAGCATAAAAGATTTAATTTTAGACAAAGTCATCCAGGATTCTAGATGTTTGTCTGTGCAAGATGTCAATTTGTTATTGACATCTGTAAGGGAATGCAAGCTTTCCTGGTTGGTATAAGCTATATAAATCCAGTCATGGAGTGTTAGTTCATGATTTGTATAACTTTGATTAGCAAGTGGTGTTAATAGTAACAGCAACTGTACTAACTTGGTGTTTGTTGAAACCATCTTTGCAACAGCCATTAGTAAATTCTATAAGTTCTGAGCATTTAGTTTCTTTTTGGAAATTAACTGGAACTTACCGTTTCTATGCGTTAAAGGTTACCATTCTTTATTGGACAAAAACAAGCACAATAGCAGAGATTTGAATAATCAAAGATAACTTTCCGTATTGCATTTAATGATAAAAAAATTTTTGATAAAAGATGCTTTAATGGTTAAAAGTGATCATCTTAATCTATTTCAGATGCTACAAGCTAATATGCAGTTAAAAAATAAATAAATAAAAATAAAAAAAACTCGTTGAGATTGAACTCAATAAAGTTTTTTCAACCTGCCAATACGACCTTTATTGTGACCTCAACAAAATTATTTTTTATTAACATTGTTTTTAGGTTTTCCCTTCAATATTTTTGGTACGACAGCTTTGGACTGTGCAATGAGATATCATTCATGTGATAGCCATGCAAATGAGCAGACTCTGAGAATTAGGAGAAGTTTCATGTAAAACTTTTTATCCGAACAAATAAAAACTATCAAAACAAGTATTAAAAGTGGTTTCTTTATTAAAGGAACAACAGGTAAAAAATTGTAGATCTTTCTACACAAAATTGTGGATCTTTCTACACAAAAGTGTAAATATTTCTACCCAAAATTCAAGCCCAAAGATTTATTACTACTGAAAACTTTTAAAAATGATGCAAAATCCTAATCCTTGTGACAAAATATAACTTCCAATATAGCTTCTTGGATCAGCTGGTAGTACAGGTGTAAGATATAGGTCAATTAGTATATCATAACACTTTATTTTTTCTATCTTGCAGCACTCACACTGTCTATAAAAAAGAATAACTTTTGAGATCCATTGGTCGTCGCAACACATCTGATATATCAGAGACATTTGTATCTGTGTATATATAGGAGACATCACCACCTAATTGATACAATGAAGATATTTTGCCAGTGAAACAATAATCATAATGTAGCACAATGTTTATGAAGCCATCAGAAGAAGTCAACAAGATTTTCCTTTTCATATCGTTACAATCAAGTCTGTAAACTTGAAGTGTTGATTCTGGTTTGCCATCAACATCCATTTGATTTTTTAAGTGTCTGTGTGTCTTGTATCCTGAAGAAACTTAATTTGTTTTTTCATTTTAATTTATTGTTATGGTAGCAATGAATTTCTGGGATTTCAAAGGTTGTTATGAGTAGTATATAAGGCTGTGTTTTGATTCGTTAATGTGCAGTATTAGTAAGCAAGTTAGCCAGCCATCGAGAGTATAATAGAATAAAGTTTATATAATCAACGAGCTTTTCTCTTATTTGATTCAAAGGTAGTTAAACAACATCGCATCCAACTATTACACAGAACAATTTTCTAAAGATTCAGCATGATTATTTCAAAGTCCAGTCAAAACTTTGGCACGCTGCCAATTAAACCAAATAGATTTTCCGGCCGACATATCAGTTTAAAAAACATCAACAAAAAAGTAACCAGTAGAGAATTTAACTTGTATATCCAGCTACAGTTGTTATGGCTAGGGTTTTCATAATTCCCCAGCCCTCACATATTTTATGGTTTATTGAGAAGGAAAACATAATTTTTAATCTAAAAATATGGCCTAGTCTCTTTACCAGAATTCAAGTGGTATGTTTAGAGGTATGGCACGAGCGGTCTCTGAGCTTATTTTCTTTGAAGCTGGTCATTATTATTTTACACACATTAGTCTGACATGATAGTAGCTAATAATTAATAAAGTATGACAGGCCATCAGACATCTAGTCAATTCATCTTCATCAAACTCAAACATTTTAAGCGTTCCACGTATCAGGAAAATTGCATTCCTTATATAACTGTTGGCACGCAAGTCACTAAGAAGCAGTTTGCGCAACAACGTAAGAGAAATAGAGTGTGCTGGTCTCCGACGGAACTTTAGAAAATTGGTTGATAACACCTTTTTTTTACATCTTTTAACGCATTATATTATTACTTGGTCACAACAAGTTAATCAACATTTCTAAGTTGAAGATTTGGTGTCCTTTTTTGTCAGATATGTACACATCCTTTACAGATATTACACCTCAACCTACCATCTGCAGGTTAGACACTGCAGATAATCAGACTATTCTTAAATTCATCTGTATATATAAATTTCAGTATTTGTCTTTTTGCCTTTTTGTTAAACCCTGTGTCTACTTATTACAACTAAAATCTAGCAAGGAAAAATTTGCATTGCGCTGGATTTGATCTCGAAACGTCCAGCTCTCAAGATAGTAAACTTTTCCATTATACTACACAGATTACAATAGATTCCTCGAGTAAATAGTCATTTAATTGGTTAAGATACTCATGCTTAAAGAGATTGCTTGGGGTTAATAACTAGCACTGTTGACCACTACATGTAATGATAGTTGGGCAGTGTTGATAAAATGGTAGTTACACGTAACGAGAAAACGCCGGCATTGTTTTAGTAAAGATCTAGCTTTCCAAGTGAGTTACTCAAATTCATTAGGTCATTATTCTATTACCCGTGCAATAGCTTACAACAATAATCTCAGCTTACAAAGCTGTAAAGATGCGCTGACGTTGGCCAGGAGAAAAGTTTTATCACAGATGATTCTGTTTAATTTGTTAATTCCATCGTACATTCTACTTTTAGAAAGCATCAAACAACATATCAAAATGACTGATTTCACAGCCTAACTAATTATTTGGATACATTGACAGTTAATTAGAATTACTTTTCCATAGCATCAAATACGTGTCTGTAGTATAAATCTTCAATAGATTGTATCAAATCTCTCTCTTTCACAGCATAGCGCTACTGATCTGTAAGTAAATTATGTATAAATATAGACGGTTATACTCAAATAGGCGTTGACCTGGTAGCTGGAGATTAAACTTTGCACAGTGCCAACCATCATTTAAAAAAAACATTTCGGTTGCTGTTTATCATATTTAATGGTTTATGTAGTTCGTGTTAGAATCGGAAGTTGAGTACTTTTTTGGCAAGCAGTGATGAATGTTTGGTAATTACATTGAGACAATTTATAGCATAGCTGAATTATATATAAAAACAAACCTGTAATGATACGAATATTTAGAATTCTTGTGCAACTTTCAAGACCGACCGTGCAGCCACAAAAAACTCCGATGAAGATGTTACAAGAACATAGAGAGATACAAGCAATTATGTTACAAAGGCTAGGAAAATAGTTTGAGAAATAGTAGGACTAGACGAGTAACTTACAGGATGAACTTGCTGACCCACGATTGATTATATATAGAATGTGTAGGAGACATTTTTACCCGTCACAAAAACTGTCTCATCTTAGGCCTACACATACATGTAGTTTCATGGTTTGTGTCCTTGTATCTCACAGGTCAATAACAAGCTTTCAACTCATTTCAACTGAAATAATATGAACATATTGCATGCAACACAATTTTAACAATTGTTTTGAAAATATCGTCTCTAGTTCCTTTAACAATTTTCCAAATAATACATCTAATATCTATTCTCTTAGCAGAGAAAGGTATTTTAGACAATATATGCCAAACCATTCATTTGATTTTAGTAGCTAACTAACTGTTGCTCTTTTTCCTTTGTTTATGATTATTGCACGGCATATTTTGAAAAACATATATATTATCTATATATATATTTCTCAAAGTATGTCTGTATGTCTGTCTGCATTTCGGCTATAGCTATTATTAGAATAACTGCAGCTGGACAACAATGCTGTTGCAATGTCATGGAGTACCGTCATTAGAAGCCTAGCAGCTTACTGCAATTTCCCATTGGCAATGTGCCAGGCTAATAGCTTGAAAGTTACAGTTGTTTGACAAAGTTTTAAAACCTTTACAGTTGTTTTGATTTTTCTCTTAATTTATTTCAACTACACAAAACACTTCTCTCATGATATGTAGTTTGAAAGTTAGAATGGGAAATGTTGTTATATGTTAAATACAAATCAATTTACTGTTCAAAGACTTTTTTAATACCCGAGCAATGCCGGGTAGTACAGCTAGTATATTATATATTAAAGCATGGATGTAAAATGCTTGTGCACTTTAAAAATGAAATGTCTTTGTGAAAAGCTGATATGAGTGAATTAGCAACGATGTTATGAATAAGGTTTTGTTTCAAGTGGGGTTCTTAAAAACTTTCATCCAGTGCCAGAAAGAGTTATAGTATTTTATAAAAAAGCTTTGACAATACTTGTATAACCTGTTAACATATAACTTTGCTTGACTTCTTTTGAGTATGCAATCCTCCTAATAGCCAGCTAAAATATTACAAAAATTGCAAACTTTCTTCATTAGCAAGTTGTTTACGCTCCACATTCCTAAAGTAGGGAGGCATTACAAAAAAACAAAAAATAGTAACTATTATTCATAATTATTTGACCAAAAGTATTTCTAAAGTTATTTAGATTTTCTCAATGTTTGGTCCATTTTGAAACAAGATTTTCAATTTTCTGCTACATTTCAAGGACAAAAACAACAGGAAACAACTACAGAAGGAAATAATTCATGTTCGCAATTTTTTGTGTCCATAATCTTTAGACTAATAAAAGTTGTAAAGGTGCCTCCGCTTTTGAAGTCGTGGTTGAAGGTTGGAAAAAAATTCATTCAAACTCACCATCGTCATCTTCGCATACTGACGCAGTAACAACTTTGCTGATCAACAGGACATCGGCATTTAATTTTACACATTTGTGCACTCTTTAGCACACCTGATGATCTGTAAGGGTGCACTAGATAGCCAGGTTGCTAGTACAAAATAATTTAACATAAATAAATCCTCTCAACCATTCTCTAAGATTTAAGGTGTCTGAGGCAGAATAAACAAGGTCCCTTTCATGATTATTGCTACAAGGCTTAGTACAGTAGGAATAGTTTTTTAATAGCTTTGACATCGAATCAGATTTTCAGTCAAACGCATTTCCATACATTTTAATTCTAGATGCAATATATATATATATACATATATATATATATATGTATATATATTTATATATATATACATATATATATATATAAATAAATTTGGTAAGAAATTTATTAAAATTTGACTAAGCAAAAAATTACTAAAAGTTTCGTATTACACAAAAGGTGTGTAACACTCATCAGATAAAATGCTTAGTCAAGCATTTTAAATTAGCAATTTTGGTAAGCAATAAATTTCTTACCAAATTTATAGTAAGCTCTACTTTAGTATCGAGCACTTTATGATGACTTTTAGCCCATACTTTATTGTATTGTATATATATATGTATATATATATATATGTATATATATATATATATATATATATATATATATATATATATATATATATATATATATATATATATATATATATATATATATATATATATATATGCATGGAGCACTCCACCCAAAATCTGATACTATTAGATTGTATCTTGATAGGAAAGATGGCGGTAGGGGACTCAAAAGTGTACAGCAGACAGTGAAAGAGGAGGAGCGAAGCATCAAAGCATATGCAGTCTCCATGGCCATCTCAGATAATTTGCTAGCTGAATTTCAATCGGCTGCTCTCACAATGGACCTACGCCCTGATGATGAGGAAATTGACTGGCATACGAAACCTCTTCATGGTGCTTACCACCAACAAATATCTAAGGTTGGCGATCTTCATCAGACATATATGTGGCTGAACAAAGGAAACCTAACGGCCAATACAGAGTCGCTAATCATGGCAGCCCAGGAGCAAGTGCTCCCAACAAGGCAACTCCAAACGAAAATCTATCACACTAGAGACGATCCTAGATGCAGACTGTGCAAAGATGCACCTGAGACCATCCAACACATCATCAGTGGATGCAGACAGCTAGCAGGGAACGCATACACTGAGCGGCATAATCATGTCGCAGGTATTGTGTATAGAAGTCTATGTGATGAGTATGGCCTTAATAAACCACAACACTGGTGGGAAGCTCCTGATAAGGTCAATGAAAATGACCGCGCTAAGATCCTCTGGGACTTCTACATCCAAACTGACAAGCATGTCCTAGCAAACCAACCAGATATAGTGGTGGTAGACAAGGAGAACAAGAGGGCTACTATAATAGATATAGCAGTACCCAATGACTACAATATAGCCAGCAAAGAAAAAGAAAAGGTAGAAAAATATCTCCCTCTTGGAGAAGAAATTGAAAAATGCTGGAAGGTAAGAACAACCGTAATCCCAGTAGTCATTGGGGCACTGGGCGCAATAACACCGGCGCATAAAATGTGGCTTGCCCAAATACCAACAACAATCAACTCAGGTGAGTTGCAGAAGAGTGCGCTATTGGGAACAGCTAAGATCTTGAGACGAGTGCTCAAACTCCCAGGTCTCTGGTAGGAGACCCGAGTTAGAGCAGAATTTACCACCCATACGGGGTATCCGGGGTGAGGAAACAATTTTTTTATATATACATATACATATACCTACAGTACATTCTTACATACATATGCAGTATAATCCTAGATATATACATATCCTGCTTAACCCTGAATACATAGGCAGTATAATCCTAGATACATATGCTGCATAACCCTAAATGTACAGGCAGTATAATCCTAGATATATATGCTGCATAACCCTAGATACACAGTCAGTATAATCTTAAATACATATGTTGCATAACCCTAGATACACAGGCAGTATAATCCTAGATACATATGCTGCATATCCCTAGATACACAGTCAGTATAATCCTAGATACATATGCTGCATAACCCTAGATGTACAGGCAGTATAATCCTAGATATATATGCTTCATACTCCTAGATATACAGGCAGTAAAATCTAGATACATCTGCAGTATTATTATAGATATGTATGCAGTAAAACCATAGATGATAAATCTGTGGTAGAGCTCGTAAATGCACCTCTCATACACCTTCAGTACAAACCCTGATGTGCCTACAGTAAAACCCAAATTCTCTCCAATAAAACTATAGTAATACCTCAGCTAACACAGCTATATTATGGGACCCACCTACCTTTACAAAAAATAGAGCTATAGAAGTAGCCTTTTCATAGAAGCTCCTGCTTCTATTGTATAAGCCCTGATACACCTGCACCAGAACCAGATAATGTATACTGTATATCACACATGTATAAGCCCTGATACACCTGAAACAGAACCAGATAAGGTATACTGTATATTACACATGTATACGCCCTGATATCCCTGCACCAGAACCGGATAAGGTATACTGTATATTACACATGTATACGCCCTGATATCCCTGCACCAAAACCAGATAAGGTATACTGTATATCACACATGTATAAGCCCTGATACACCTGAACCAAAACCAAATGAGATACACTGTATATCACACATGTATAATAAGCCCTGATACACCTGAACCAAAACTAAATAAGGTACACTGTAGACCACAGGTTTTAGGTTTAGGCCAGTCTAGTGATGCAACTAGAGCTCACTTTACTGGTCACTCAGTCTAAAAGTAAAGATCACAAGCTGACAGTTTTTAACAAGTTCAAGGATAGCGTTATTCTGCTGAACAAAGTTTAATAATTAAAGCGTATGAAGAATTTGCCTACAAATGATTATGATGAATCTCCATACTGTTATTTGTTACCTGTTCACTCTTGTTTACAGTCTTTCTGCAAACACATTCATTTTTTTTCAATGTTGACATTCTACAGTCATGTTGAAAACTTCTAAGAGTATAATCGTTCATGTCTTTTCTAACATATTCAGGCTTTGTTTGAAAAAGGAGATCAGAAACACTTCCAACTCAACGTTTCAATTGTAAGAGTTTAATTAATACATTTTCTAACACCTTGATGATCTTGGCTGTTTTATGCAGAGTCACTGATGAGTTAAAACATCAGCTTTTCAAGACGGTAAATTAAAGATGAACTTGCTTAAAATCTTTGCCGATTTTATCAGAAAGTATTTATATTTATTATATTTATTTACTTTTTATCATTGTTGATTGCTTTTATGTGTGAGGTTATTTTGCCACCCGGGTGCTTCAAGATTAGATTTGTCAAAACTTGATTGCTGTTAATAGGCTCAGAAAATATTCGTGCGAAATGAAGTCACTAGTTGTTATCATTGCTATAGTTGATATCAGCTCTTGCCTTCAAGTTTCAGGGTTGCACGTCTCTATTCTGTCGGTACCTTTGCAGATAAAGAGACCAAAATCACACTTTTGCTTGATCTGAGCGTTTTAACCGTTATCAAGTTTTGTCAATTTTAACCTTAAAAATTCTGGTAATTAAATCACCTCAAACATGAAAAACAATCACAAGTGATAAAAAGATTACGATACCTTTTGATAAAGTCAACTAATATTTTGTACAAGTTCACTGTTAAGAAGCTTGGTGCATGCTAATAGTCTGAGCATATCAGCAATAGAGGTACGAGTCTGTTAGGATACATCTATTCACCCATCAGCTAACCAGTCTCGATAAACAAGCATACCTCTATTAATTCATAGCAGTTTATTCTTGTCTACTTTGCTCACTATATATTATGTGGAACTACATGTACTCAAGTGTTTAGTTCTATTGAGCCAGAAGAACGAGCTTTTTCTGTGTGATACTTTTATCCTAGTTTACATAATACTACTACACCTGCAGCTGTATAGTCGTACAGTGTACAAAAGAAATAGATAGACTGAGCCGGCGCTTTATGCACTAGTTGTCTTACCAAAAATGTTCTTCGCAGGATTATATCACAGTTTCTATATATACAGTCATTATTTCTAACTCTATGTTTAACTCTATGTTTATATGTCAAACTATTTATCTGATTGGATGGCTAACTGTTGCTCTTTTTTTAAGATTTATTTATTGCGTTATTTTAAAAACTGTTTTGCTTTAAATGAAATTATTTCCATTGAAGTAATAATAAAAATCTCTTATATGATTTTAATAGTACATGTATTTTAGCACAGATCTCTAAATTTATGCACAAATACCCTGGCAGTCTAGTGTACCGTGAGAGATCACCATACTTGCAGATAAAGGACAGAGAATTAGTATTTTCATAATTGTTCCCAGTGCTTGGAAGGTGGTGTTAGAGTCTTGGTTGACTCTGCTGATAGTTGTTAGTTTGAATCTTGTATGATGCAATCCTTTTTCTCAATTTTCAAGAATGGCTTGGAAGAATGGACACAGCTCCTATTGTAGTAAAGGTTGTTTCACACACTATAAAAATAGGTCGTCATTGCACTCCTATAGCTCTATTACTTGCTATGGTTTATTGGGCAGATGTTAGGGTGCTGGTTTATCAAACTGAATGGCATATTAAATCGAATTACTTTGAGCCCTGGAATATGTAACTTTATTTTCTCAACTTCCAATCGTGGCTTCAGACAGATGGCTGGATAAACACGGCTCTTATTATAGTAAAACATGGTAAAGATTGTAGTACTCTTCAATAACCTATAAACTGATCAATAATCTATAAACTGATCAATAACCTATAAAGTGGTAGCAAAGTAATTAGCAAGTCATTTATGCAAGTTTTATTAAAATACTATTACATGCATTTTTCGCTGCCTCATTAACTGGCAGCAGAGTTAAGTTTATCCCAACCTTAACAGACTGTTGAATTTGGGTCGATAAATAAAAACAGCTAAGCATCTAGCTGGGTTAGCAGTGTCGGTGATCATAAAAGCTTAGCGCTCGAGCTGCACAAAATAGGTGTACCGCATGAAGCTTGTGACAACATCCTTTATGTTGTCTTGTTGTCTACACTTGTAACTGTAGTAGGACAACTTCTTCACTCATTTAGTAGCAAAGGCCTGATCAGCAGCAAGGGTTCACAATTCTACAAAATATTATACAAGGTCAAGTTTTATAATTATGCCAACAGATTGACATAATTTTTGTTTATCTTGTGAAACGCCAACACAGCACTAGAAATTCTGTTAAGGAATGCAGGTAGTAAATCATATCACAACATATTGTCATATTTACTTTTAGTTAATCAACTTCCGTAAAGATGTTCATAGGAATTGCCATTTTAGGCCAAAGTACATTATTTGGACTGCTTTACATTGTCATGAAATTAATTAATGAAAATGTCAGCCAAATCACCTGAGCAAATAAATTGAAATTTTAAACAGTTCATTGTCTGCTATAACAATAATACAGTTATAACTGTTATAACAGTCTAAGGAGTGACTTGCAATAAAAAGGTAAAAACACTTGTAAGTTTTGGAAAATTGTCTGAGTTATTCTAATTTTAACAATATAAATTAATAGCTGTGCAAGATAAGTTTTTTTTTATGCACATTGGTTATTTTCATTTCTTTTATCAAGTTCTGCTGATATTATACTTAAACATTATGAAAAGAAATAATTTAAGTTTTTTGCGCAGTTTCTCCGTGCATGTTTTAGCCACCATTTAGTGTAGATATTAGATTGAATTTTTCATGACTTTCTTCGTTTGCCTATCTCCGTTGTGACCATCCATGTTTCAAGCCTTTTATCAAAAAGATAAAAGGCTTACTAACACAGTTAAAGAAGCCTACCTGTCTGCAGGCATTAGTTACTCCCAATTGATTGGTCAAAAACATCAGCAGTGAAGTTAGTGATAATCCTTCAAATAAACAGACTTAAACACTAATTTAGTAAAAGTTGTCACCTCTCTATTTTTATTGGAGTAGCTGACTCCTAAAAACTAGTCTATACTTGTGTATTGTTAAAAAAAAACTTACACAAAATTTAAGAAGACTATCAATTTTCCTCAAAAAGAGTTTTTATTTCTCTAAAATTTGCAATTGTTTTTTATGTTTGGGGTGATCTGACTGCCAGGATGTTTCAATATTACAATCAACAAAGCTTCATCAGGGTTAAAATGCTCAGATTCAAGTGAAAGTGCTATTATGAGGCCTCTATGACAAAGGGACTGACAGAATATACATTGTAAATGCATAACCCTGCAACTTAAACGCACTAGTTGATAGCAATAATGAAATAGACAGGCAGCCGCGAAACTATTGACGTCATGTCGGCATATATTTTTTTCTGAGCAATTTAACCCCGATCAAGTTTTGTCGATTTTAATTTTGAAACATCCTGGCAATTAGAACACCTCATACATCAAAACAATCAAAAATGATAGAAAAATAAAGATACTTTATTTCTAATGCAATCTACAAAAGTTTTGTGTACATTCATCTTAAAGTTTAAATGTATGATAAATATATACAATTTATTTATTTATATATTATTACATATACATAATCTATATAAAAAATTATTTTTCTATTTTTGTTAACCCAAGTTGATGGCAATGTTTACTCAAGTTTAGTTATCCAACAAAAACCTGGGAATTTGAGCCTCAAGATCATAACCATTGCGGATAGTCAGTATTACTAACACTGCAACTAAAGAGAGATCTACACCACAAATAAAATCTGTATATAAATAAAGAATAATATATGTTCTGATATATACATCAAAAAATATAATATATATATTGTACATATAGAGGGTATTCATACAGTTTCTGTGTAGTATATGTACATTACATATATACATACAATTGCTCCGAGTTATTACTAACAACTGGCTTATGTGTAATCTTTAGGTTTTCTAAATTCTCCACATGTATGGAGGATGCCATCAGAGTACATGTAAAACAATTAAACTCTGATAGCATATCTTTTACAATATTAGGAGAATCATTTAGAGTTTTTGGCTCCATTGGAGTACATGGTACTATGCAATAACTACTGTAAGTTGGGGAGATTTTATTGACAACACATGAGTGTATACATCTGCAAGAGTCATTCAAAAACTTTATTGGCATTTTTATGTTTTTGTCTACAATAATCAGACCATGGCAAAATATCAATTGTGTTTAGTGTTCGCTTAAAATTGTTTGCTATGTTCATTGGCTGATTAGAAGTACATGTACTGATTAGATTTACTGGCAAAGTAAATACCTTGTCCATCGTATATACCAAAACTGTAACGGAAAGGATAACTCAGAGTTGAGGTATTCGTACCACTAAACAAATACTTATTCATTGTAGATATCTGTTGTATATTTTGTCACGCGTATTCTTATTGGGTACTCATAGGAAGCTCAACAGCACTCTAAAATGCAATCTTCTATTGGCTGCATGCTTACTTCAAGTCAGTAAGGAGGAATTGGTATCAATTGCCCCAGATGCAGTTGGTGAGACTTATCGTTAATAACCTGGCAGTCCTGTGAACTGCGAGAGGTTGTAATAACTAACATCGCAATTATTCCTACATGTAGTAAAGAGGTTAATTGGAGCAGTTGAAAAATTGATGCTCAACCAAGCTGAAAGCTGTGAGTTCAAATCCCATTGAAAGAATTTTTTTTCTATTTTTTTTATCACTGACCAGACAAGTAGAAAATTATAATAAAGGTTATAGTTAGGATAGCAAGGATATGCACGAGCATGTTTGCTGAATTAGACCAATTCAAATACTACCATCTCTCATAAAATTACCTAATGAATTCAAGTCATTATTTATGTGTAAATTTATGTCTTCTGAATATAGAGTCATACAGCCATTAGGTTAGTTTAATTGACTAAAGATAAAAAGACCTGGAATGCTGACACTAATTCAAGTTCAAATAGGATGAAACTTGGACAAAGCGTAGGACGAATCCAAACTTTATTTTCATCGTGGGTGGTCACATCTCACAAAAATTTCTATGGCCATTTCATCCAACTCATCAATTTATACAATGGTAATGCAGGCACCAGCTTGTACAATACTTTTTTCTCTATCAACAATAGAACAATAGCATATATTTTGCTTCATCCAATAGCATGATAACAAAAGTGTATAACTACCCAATCATAGGGCTCATCTTCCCTAACAATTGTATGAAACCCAGCACTGTTTGATTGGCATGAGACCTTAACTGATCCATCATTTTGTTTCAAACAAATTGCATTGTAAAGTTTTTTTAAGATTTATTCTCATGTAAACTATTTATTAGTTTTCATTCAAAACTTAGGTTTTAAAAGTTGTTTAAATACATGTAAAACTTTAACCTATATTCGCTATTATATTGATAATGTTATCTGAAGAAGATCGGTGCAATATTTGATGGCATGTTAACAACTTAATCTATATTTCATGCATCTGGTGAGTGTTATATCTAGTTTCAGGAATAGCACATTGGTAATTCTGATGTCACTTCCTCTTTAGCCCACATCCAAAACCGATTCACAAAATTACACTGTTAGTTTCGACAGCTGACATTCTTTGCATTCTCCAAGGTAGAGTTAAGTTGACCAGATCCGTTTATAAGACACTCAGCTGTAATATGTCTGATCAATTTAAACTTCTATCTAGTAGAAAGAATTCCTGGGAATAGTCTAGTTTTATTGCAACAGATCGTAAACTTTAAGGATAGCACTAACTATAAAATATGTAACTAGTCAACATTTTGTTTGTAATCTTATTCAATAGCGCAATGAGCTACCATGCTATCCACATAGTACAGTAGACACTCTTATAGTAGCTATCCACATAGTACAGTAGACACTCTTATAGTGGCTATCCACATAGTACAGTAGACACTCTTATAGTGGCTATCCATGTAGTACAGTAGACACTCTTACAGTAGCTATCCACATAGTACAGTAGACACTCTTATAGTAGCTATCCACATAGTACAGTAGACCCTCTTATAGTGGCTATATCCACATAGTACAGTAGACACTCTTATAGTAGCTATCCACATAGTACAGTAGACCCTCTTATAGTAGCTATCAACATAGTACAGTAGACACTCTTATAGTAGCTATCCACATAGTACAGTAGACACTCTCACAGTAGCTATCCACATAGTACAGTAGACACTCTTATAGTAGCTATCCACATAGTACAGTAGACCCTCTTATAGTAGCTATCAACATAGTACAGTAGACACTCTTATAGTAGCTATCTACATAGTACAGTAGACACTCTTATAGTAGCTATCCACATAGTACAGTAGACCCTCTTATAGTAGCTATCCACATAGTACAGTAGACACTCTTATAGTAGCTATCCACATAGTACAGTAGACACTCTTATAGTGGCTATCCACATAGTACAGTAGACACTCTTATAGTAGCTATCCACATAGTACAGTAGACACTCTTATAGTAGCTATCCACATAGTACAGTAGACACTCTTATAGTGGCTATCCACATAGTACAGTAGACACTCTTATAGTAGCTATCCACATAGTACAGTAGACACTCTTATAGTAGCTATCCACATAGTACAGTAGACACTCTTATAGTGGCTATCCACATAGTACAGTAGACACTCTTATAGTAGCTATCCACATAGTACAGTAGACACTCTTATAGTAGCTATCCACATAGTACAGTAGACACTCTTATAGTGGCTATCCACATAGTACAGTAGACACTCTTATAGTGGCTATCCACATAGTACAGTAGACACTCTTATAGTGGCTATCCACATAGTACAGTAGACCCTCTTATAGTAGCTATCAACATAGTACAGTAGACACTTTTATAGTAGCTATCAACATAGTACAGTAGACACTCTTATAGTGGCTATCCACATAGTACAGTAGACACTCTTATAGTAGCTATCCACATAGTACAGTAGACACTCTTATAGTAGCTATCCACATAGTACAGTAGACACTCTTATAGTAGCTATCCACATAGTACAGTAGACACTCTCACAGTAGCTATCCACATAGTACAGTAGACACTCTTATAGTAGCTATCCACATAGTACATTAGACACTCTTATAGTGGCTATCCACATAGTACAGTAGACACTCTTATAATAGCTATCCACATAGTACAGTAGACACTCTTATAGTAGCTATCCACATAGTACAGTAGACACTCTTATAGTAGCTATCCACATAGTACAGTAGACACTCTTATAGTAGCTATCCACATAGTACAGTAGACACTCTTATAGTAGCTATCCACATAGTACAGTAGACACTCTTATAGTAGCTATCCACATAGTACAGTATACACTCTTATAGTAGCTATCCACATAGTACAGTAGACACTCTTATAGTAGCTATCCACATAGTACAGTAGACACTCTTATAGTAGCTATCCACATAGTACAGTAGACACTCTTATAACATAAATTCTACAGAGTGTACAGAGGTTTTTGCTTCGTGTCGTGTAAAAAATTTAATATAATGCAATACATTAAGTCGGTGCAAGCTCTTTAAAATATCGTCTTTTCCCTTGTCGCACTTGGGAGAGAACATGACGTATAGGATAATCTCAATTATATATATATATATATATATATATATATATATATATATACATACATACATTTTGTATATTAGTGCCCTGGCAGGCTAGTTCACCGTGAAAGATCATCAGATTGTCGATAAGGCCCAGAAAATAAAAAGCCGTGCAATTATTCAACAGCACTAAAACAGATGGATTTGTTCAGGTCTTAGAGTGTCGATCTACCAATTCGAATGTCTCAAGTTCGAGTATTGTTTTAAACTATCACTTATCTTAGCCTTGAATCCTAATCTCTTATCCTAGCCTTGAATCCTGGTGATGGCTAGATGAACGGACAGATAGAGATCGCTCTTATAATTGCAAAGACATACTTTTCAGGCCTGTGAAATAGTTTTAGTAGTTTTCTTTTGCGGAATAGACTTTACTGCCTAAAAAAAAATTGTTGTAAATTGAAATTGAAGGTGTAATCTCTCTTTAACTTGCTGTAAAATTATTGTAATCAAGAACCATAAACCAAGTGAAAGGGACAAGAAACAAAGAAAAATTGTCGATACAAACCAATATTACTATTGTTTGTCAGTCTGTACAGTCAATAAATTAAAAAGTTCTGTTTAGTTTTTGTTGTTGTAAGAGCCAAAGGAGTGAGTCTGAGATGATATTAGAACGAATTAGACAATTTAGATGTATTTTACTGATTTTATAATGTAAAGTCCATACAAAAAACATTCCTGGAACAATGATTTGCATTGGAGTAGTATCTGCTGTACAGGCAATCAGAAGGTCGATGGCTGCAACATGGTCTACTGCCTACTGTGTCAGCCCAGCAGCACCTGACCTATAGCGTCGAAGTGGCAGCAAGTGAAGCTTCCCTTAGCTTCAGAGGGTTGCTTTATTTCCGTATCCAGTTACACCCATTAAGTCTCTAATATGTCTGCATAATGTCTGATGTTCATAAATAGAGATGAGATAACAGATAGGGTAGGTAGCCACATACAGGAAACCAGCATCCTTTTCCTTGAGTGATCGTTGCTTGTTCCTGCCATCATATTTCTCCTTTCCATATCTCTTGTTAGATTATGTTACCGCCGAAGCAACGAACTATGACTCTGGAGGTGAAATGTTCACTCACCTCAAAGGTGCTGGTTGGTAAATTCTTTTGTCTTATCTGACTGGCATTGTCCTGTTCCGTATGTAAGCCATTTAATCACAAGATGCATCAATCTTATATTTCATGTACATGTACTGACATAACCAGTTTCTAACCTGCTTGTGACGTATTTATTCTCAACATTTGGTAGTATTTTTGCAAGACATTCATATGTGTCATGAAAATATGAGAAGGGAAATAAAATAACAAAGTTGCAACATTTTCACTAAATTGTTTGGGATTATCTGCCCATGCATGACTTACGGTTGCGTTGTTAATGGATTGCGCTTGTCTTGTGTTGAGAAAAAAATCTAAAGAAGGCAGGAAGGACAAAAAAATTAAATACATTAAAATTAATGCTTCATGGAAATCTATTTTATTTATGTCGTTTGGTTCATTTGAAAGTTCTTATGTCGATGCTAATTTCAAAACTAACTAAATTTGCAATGTTCCTCTAACACAAGTTTAATCCATGTATTTAGTCAATGTGTTTTTTATAGCAGGTATGTAACTAGAATTGTCATTACTACACATTTAAACCTACAACATGTTTCACCTCTTTCGCTTGTGTGCCTACTTCTTTGTGGCTTACCTCTCTACACATACAGTACATATGCTTGCACATGTCTACAAAAACCTACTAACCCTTATGCGTACCTACACGCACCCATATATCTACTCACACATACCTTCATATAACTGAACCTATACCTGTAGGTACATATAGCATGTAGGTATAAGTATATATAGCATATACCTATGCCTACACACGCCTATGTATACCTACACTGAATTGCACTTGCCTGCACACACTTAGACATATCCACCCAGATTCGTCTATACCGACCTATGCATAAACATAGCTATGTATAGACATAGCTATGTATTGACATAGCTATCTATAGACATAGCTATGTATAGACATAACTATGTATAGACATAACTATGTCTATGCATATTTATAATCACCTAAACCTACCTAGGCGTACCTACAGATAACTTGCAAATACGATTGGTGTGAGCTGACATCTACTTTGGCCAGCTGACACCTACAAAGTCTTTTACAAACTTATCTATGCTAATCGACGCCTACCAGACCACTTTGAGAGGGTAGATCTGTAGTTAGATTATTACTCAAGAAGGAGTTGACTAACTTCATGTAATACATAGAGTATGGCAAGATTTATACGACCTAGAGTAGTATCTAAATGATATTATAGGCATGCAGAGCTGTCGGTGAAGCTTATAGATTTTATGACTCAGTCCTGTTACGATTCACTCATTGCTCTCTTTAGTCTTAGTTCCTAATAACCAGACTGTCACTCGTTTTTGCTCAGGTTATCACTCTACATTACAATAAGCTGAACGCCATCTGTCCACCATAGCGCTTATAATGATCTAAGGTCACAGATTTTTACAAGATTACGTAATACTATGTATCATTCATTAAGGATTAGGTTTAATTGGTTGTTAACTCTATGGAGCAGAGGCTAGCAGCGCCTACATCTCATCTATGATTACACTAGACTAACTTTTATTGATTTATCTGTTCTATATAGCACACTGTAGTGGCCTCCTTCTATTACTTCTCATTTATACGCTGCACGGCTTCCATTTTGCTCATTTGGCAAGTTGCTCTTACTCCCTCATTTGTATATTCACGAAGAAGATAAGTAAGGAGGGGTCTAATACCATTTCGTACAACGGCCGTCAGGAGTTGAACCACAACTATCTCTTTGTAAGTTATGCATTTGTGTTTGATGTACAATAGCCATATACCAGAGCCATCTGTTTGTTGCAAATTCTAGTGTACAAAATGATATTATACATGTGGAATAGGGTAGCTACCTTTGTACACAGGGTACACAGGCAGGTAGTCTTTTTTACTATAGTCCAGAAACCACGTTTCAATAAAACTTTCCAAAAAAGATGTCGGCATCAATTTTGTGCTCTATTATTCATACTTGTAAAAGCTAATTTAAAATTCTACAGCGTTGTTAATGAAAACATCACAGCTTGCAAAAACTTTGCGCTGACCACAATATTTCATGCCTTATTAGAGTGGGAGCGCCTAAATAAAATGTCAAAATGTTTATGACAAATATATAACTTGTGTGCGGGGAGTGGAATGGTTCGTCTTGGATAGTTGGTTAACATGATACATGTATGTTGGTTTGGTAGGTACCAATTCATTAGGTCATTTAGTATGATTGTTTTGCTGTTGTAGAAATATGTAGTTATTTATTTTACTAAAGTACTAAAAGAAACTAAAAGTAGGAAATATTTTTTATGGTCAGACTACATAATATAAAATAATTATGCCATTTTTTAAAGGTATGTGGAGACCAGATAACAGTAATATGCTGATGGTATAACTTGAAGCGAGTTTACCTATCGTCCGAAGTAATATTGGCACCTGGAGTTGTTGAGGTGCTAAAACTTTATCATGACAACTTTCTAAACATGAGGAGCCAAAATTTTACCGCTATTTAACCCATAAAAGGTGTCCTTGTGATTAACCAATTAACGACTTTTTGACTATGATTAGCCAATGAACAGCCTTCTAACATAGATTAGCCAATAAACGTCCTTCTGACTATGACTTCTAAAATTGTCTTCAATTCAAAGTGAAAACAGTAAAGAAATATGGTAGCAAAATTGAGGTAACGCATGAAAAGTATTATTTTTATTATTGTTGCATCATCTAGTTTAAAATTGAGCTTTGGTTGAAGATTTATCAAATATAATTTTGCTGTTTGTTTCACACTGGTTGAAATAAAAGCTCTTTCACAGCTTTAGCTTATTATCAGCTATAAGATATAATAACAACAGATAACAATAAAAGAATGTTAATAACCAAAATAATAAGTGTAATCGCAGTTACAAAAACAATGACAATAATAGCAGAAATGTTTAATAATAGCGCGAATAGGCTACTTATCAAAATGTTGTAAAGAAAACTGCCAGCTCCCTTTACTGCTTCGCAAGAATCAAAGCCACTGAGTGCAAGGCAATAAGATAGATATATATTTCACAAATATATATAAATACATGTAAGTCAGTATTTGCGCTTACAAGAGAACAACATGCGAAAGACTGTCAGCAATCTCTGATCTCTCGTCTTCTCTGGTTTCCTTACATACGAATCGCATTTTCTGTTGGTATCGCCTCATCGGTACCTCGGTCCTTTCTCGATCCTTTCTCAGCATCGGCTGCTATTACTCGGTCAGCCGAGTCCTCAAAGGCCACTATGTCCACGCGACTGTGCTTTCTATCAGGCCGAGGCTCTCTCGGTCAGCTCATCGGCCCTAGAGTTGTCTAGGCAGCGTGTAATAATAATATAGTAGCACAGCAAAGTAACGAAGTACACTTATTTTATTGTTATATGACTTGCCACACAGAGATGCGCTATATTATAACTCAACATAAGTCTTGTTAAAAGTACATATTATGTTATTGTAAACAGCATTTACGTTTCCTCATTAGCAAACATCCCATGAGATGCAATTTGTTAAACCGACACATTGCTATGCTGCAGTATTGAAAATGCATTAGCATCAGCCCACTTGAAGCAACAAGCTTTGAAAACAGCAATCATTGCTGCTTTCACACGCAAGCTAATTATTTACTACGCAATGCTGCCTCCGCTGCTGCTGCTAATGTTACTGTTGCTAGTGTTACGACTGTCTGTGTAATAGCTGTCCATGTTATAGCTGTCTGTGTTATAGCTGCCTGTGTTATAGCTGTCTGTGTTATAGCTGCCTGTGTTATAGCTGCCTGTGTTATAGCTGTCTGTGTTATAGCTGTCTGTGTTATAGCTGCCTGTGTTATATCTGTCTGTGTTATAGCTGCCTGTGTTATAGCTGTCTGTGTTATAGCTGCCTGTGTTATAGCTGCCTGTATTATAGCTGTCTGTGTTATAGCTGTATGATTCACATAATTAGTTGTTCTATCACGTACTCACCGGCTTGTCAATTTGTTCATTGTAAAAAGCATTCTAATTGAATGAGTACAAAGTAGATGTTGAGGAGATTTTTTTATATGCACTGGGTATGTATAAATGCACTGATATAGAGAGCATGCCATTGCTGCATGGCTGGATGGCTTGTCTCAAGTGGAATTGGAAAGTGTTCTTGCACGACCCTACAGAATTTAAGTTTATACAAGTAGCAGTTTTCTTTAGAACAAATGTAAAATTAATTAAACAAGGAATTGTGTTATTGAATCAAACTAGTAGTATTTTAATATTAAACTTTTTATGGCGTAAACTGGTTAAACATCGACACAGAACTTTCAAACCTAGAATATAGATGACAGAATGCTAAAGGAAAGCTGTAATAATGATGATGGAAACTGTAACAATGGTGATAGGAGCTGTAACAGTAGTGATAGAAGATGTAACAGTGGTGATAGGCACTGTAACAGTAGTGATAGGAGCTGTAACAGTGGTGAAAGGAACAGTAACTGTAGTGATAGGAACTGTAACAGTGGTGAAAGAAACTGTAACAGTGAAGATGGGAACTGTAACAGTGATGATGTGAACTGTAACAGTGATGATGGGAACAGTAACAGTGGTGATAGAAACTGCAACAGTGGTGATAGGTACTGTACCAGTGGTGATAGGAACTGTAACAGTGATGATGGGAACTGTAACAGTGGTGATAGGAGCTGTAACAGTGGTGAAAGGAACTGTAACAGTAGTAATAGGAGCTGAAACACTAGTGATGGTACTTTAGTACTAGTAGCCAACGGAGGGTTGACGTTTTAGTTTTACATGTTTACGTAAGACTGTCACAATAAACATCAGCTGTTGTAAAAGGCTGTAATAGTTGTTAGTCCAGAGGATTGCAGACTATCAACTTATGAACAGTTTAAACTCTCTGAACCAAGCTGTCATGGTGACTCATCAACCTTCTCTTAGTCACTACCAAGCTCTAACTCACAAAGTAAATAAATCAATACGCATGACTTGCCATAGATCAATATCTACCGATTGGGTAATCATCTATTGTAAGAGAAAGTGCAGTTTGTATGACTAAGCCAAAGGTGGTAACCACAAGTACATTTTACACAATCAACTTGACATAGCGGAATGAACAAGGAATAACGCTGTCTCTAGTGGCTGTCATAGAAGGCTGACTTTACTAAAATAAAGTGTTTCTTTTTTTAGTTCAAAACTTATTAATATAATATAAACATTGACTAATCATTTGGGTGTATAAAACGTTTTTAATTTATTGTTGCACAGTTTAGTTAGTTGTATAGTTGTATACGCAGTTTTAACGTAGTCTGTATTTAGGTTAATTAGAATCCGTCCCAGCAGTCTCTTAGTTTGGTCATCAAGATTTCAGTGAAAAGGCTATCCTTGGTTGTCAGAATACACAAACAGTGCATTTCTCAGAACTTTTTCAGTTGGTACTTTTACTTTACCCTTATATTGACATTGAATAACTACCATGAAAATAGATTTTCACTAAATTTCATTAGGATTTTTTAAGTAATTCTTTTGAGAAAAAGGCAAGAAAACTTAGCAGGTGGTTTAATTGTTTACCCAAGCAATTTGTGACAATATATGTACATGTGTATCTGATTTTGATATTAATCAAGAGAATTCAATGAACTTGATATTTCCATATTATGAACAAGCCAGACCACTAACAGACAGATACAGTGACACCTTAACGCTAACGATTGTAGAATGTGTGGTCGTTAAAAAACCAACATCGTCTGCTTATAGACAGTTCCCTTTAAGAAATCGTTTGAACACAGCATCTAGCAGTAGCAATTGCTATAAATGCAGCTGGTAGACTTGAAATTAAAGGAGCGTTTACACCAAAACGATTTGTCGCAGTTTTGTTTCTGCTGATAGAGTTAGAGTTGGAATGGCTTCTAGTCGGTTTTCGATTTTTATAAAAACTTTACATCAAATCAACTCAAACTCTGACTATATGAACTAGATCAACTTTTTTAGCCGATGAAATACAGCATCGATAACTGGTTCATTTGCTTGTATTTTCGACGCTATTAAAGTTACGATGTGTGATCGATCAATTACATGTTGTACTCTGCCAACGACGCCCGTCAATACGAACAAACAGAGTATGCAGCATTTCACCGATCTTGTGTCACCGACTGGGACAAGGCAGTTTTACAATCGTTATTTGTTTTAAGCCGAGGAAACTTTGTCAGCATGGAAGCAGCTCTAATAGATCAGCCTGATGTAAACGCACTTTTAATGTTTACTGAGGCAATTTCTACAGTACGAAACGTGATGCTGTAAAGTCCTTTACGGAATCACCTGTTGCCAACAAGCCTTGAAACCAGAACAGCCGGGAGAGAAGCGTTTAATTGAAATGAGCTCTTCAGTCAACACACCATTGAAGCACTAATTAACAAACAACAGAAACGTGTGCTTATCCCACCGCAGGCATAAAATCTTAACATCTCTAGCCGTTTGTTTAGTTTCATAGCTATAGATACTCTAAGCTCTTCTATTCCTTTAGCAAGAGAAGCTTTGAGCAGAAAAACCGTTTCATTTGCACAGCTTGGGCTAGTTTACAGTGTAAAAGGCTGATGCCTTCAACACGAGTATAGATTTCTGCAGATTGTATCTGGAGGGGAGCGAATCTAAGCTAATCAATAGGCTGTTTACTAAGGAAAGCTCAGCTCTCCTCTCTCATCTAATTAGTCTGAATAACAACTTTTCTTCAGTTAGCTTTTTCGTCTTTTGCAAAAGCAGAAGATTTTATGCACGGGTGATCTACAAAATGCAAATTTATGATTCTATGTATTACTAAGCTTCCATAGAGCGATAACCAAGTGACATACCCGCATATGACGGTGCTATGTCATCATGGAAACAGCAGTGTCACTCTCTTTCTGTCGTGATTCAGTGTCCCTGATTCTCTTTGGAAGAGAAACATTCATAGAATGCGCCACCTTTGTGTCATGGAAAGGGCATAAAAATGGCGCATTTTGGAAGTTTTGGTCAAAATCACGAAATATATGAAAAAGGAAAAAATATTCGTTCGAAACTCACAGAATTGTCAAAGCTGTGCATGCACACCGAAATCGTCAATGAAACGCCTTTAATTGGCTAAACAAATTATTTGTGAGCACGATTTTAGTGATTTGTTTAGTCCGAGACACATAAAAACACGCAAGAAAAATTCTAACGTAAGTCAACATAGCAAATACGATGAAATTAATTAGATTGCGCTAAAGATGGTACAATTTTTAATCAGTTGCATTGTGTTCACTATGTTTAATTGCGTTGGTAATTTTCTTGCATGCCCTTATATGAGTCTCAGAATATACAAATCGTGAAAGCTGCTAAAATAGCGCTTGCCAATAATCTTTTTTCAGCCAATGGAAAGCGTTTCATTGACGATTTTGGTGTGCATGCACAGCTTTAACAATTCTGTGAGTTTCGGACAAAAATTTGTATGTTTTTCGTACATTTCGTGATTTCGACTGAAACGTCCAAAATTTACGGCGTGTGTGGCCATACCTTTATGTGAGTCGATGTATTCTTTACATTTATAATAATATTTTCACCGACAGCGTTTGAGGGTATTTTAGGGATTATTGTTTATTAATTATTAGTTATCAATAATAAGCATGACAGCGACCTTATCAGACACTCAAACGAGTCGTTCTTGTTAATAACAGAATGAGCCAATGAGAGGCAAGCGATGAAAATAACTGGATCGTAGTATTTTTTCCAATGAAGCCATGCAATACTATTTAGATGATTCCTGTCTATTTTTAGTTCGCATAAAAGTTACCTTAATTGCGAGCTTATCATTTCCAGTGACCTTTAGTAACGGAAAAAACATGGTCATTGGTAACAAAATAAGCCAAGAAGATGCAAGTAAGGCAAAATTGTTTAGAACGCACATCAACACGCTGAACTAAGTGCAGATTCTTCCGGAAGCCTATTCGTTACATATTGGTATTATCACTACATTAATTATACCGAGTATATTGGTACATTGGATCGTAGTACATCGACACATTGGTAGATAGTGTACCAGTACATTGGTATGTAGTGCGTCGGTACATCAGTGCAGGGTATATCGGTACATCAGTACAGTGCACACCAATGAATTGGTATGTAGTACATTGGTACATTAGTCCATATTACATTGGTACACTGGTACATCGGTACATAGTAGGGATGGACGATGAATACTGATATGCTTATATCGTATCTTTGGGAGTTGTTTTCTCGATATATCGAGTTATCGATAACTACTGGATATTGGTGAGGCAATTGACTACCTACCGAAATAAAATAACAATCGACCTATCGGTCAAATAAAACATCGAGTTGATAGAAAAGAATTTAAAAAATCTCAATCATTATCAAGGGAACAAGGATTGTCATGGCATAAGATCTACTGAAATGATAAGATTGTGCGTGTGCAAAAAGAGTGTTAAAAAGATTCAGTTGGGTGCTAAGGCTTCAGTCAGCATTTATTAGGATAAAGAAAATACCTTTGATTCAGCAACAAAACCACAGCCACAACAATCGTGATCTATGAATAAAAAGATGAACTGCAGATAAAAAACAATCTGCTGCAAAAAAAATTGACAAACAATATACATGTATTGAGGTGTGAGCTATCGATAAGACGAAGAAACTACCGGTAAGATCGATAACATGATAGGGCAGTTTCACTTCGATATATATGATCGAGAAGACAACTACCGAATATCGCTATCATTTATCGTTATCTTGTCCATCCCTGGTACATAATACAGCGGTACATTAGTATGTAGTACTTTGTACTGCCCATATGAGGGTGTAGTGTTAGCATCTGAAAAATTTCCCCATGCCAGAAAACATTTGAGGATACCTATTCAATGAACCTTTTCACTTGAAGTTGCTAAGAATCTCCCGATGGGTTTGTCCAACAGCTAATGGTAAAGCACTAAAAGTCAGCTTTTGTTTTCCCACCAGCAATTGATACCGGTAACCATCTGCACTTGAGATGTTTTCGAGATGTTTTCAATCTATAAAGTGATCAAGACTTTCCTGATACACGAGTTAGCTCTATGTTCTAGCGACCTGGGTATATGATTCATTGTACTTATACCTTAGCATCATTGCAATGTGATTGCTTTTTATTGCTGACGATAAGATGTTGTTAGGTCAATCACACAGAGCAGTATCTGCAAAGGCTGGAAGTATCAGCAAAGATGTTTTCAAGGTTACAGTGGCAGGAGTCGAATATGGACATCATGACATGTGATGCATTCATTTGTCTCCTCTCCAACTTGACTATCTAAGAAGAAAACTTTCTCAAAAAATTGATTCAAATACTTTTACATTTTGCCTCAATAATGTGATAGATATTTCGAAAAGGTCAAGGTCAGAAAATCTCCAAAAGTCATTACAAATGCTAAATACAAGAGCAGATGATTCTCTTAGTAATTTTGGTATGATGATGTAAAACCAATGAGCGATGCAAGAAGTAAATAATTGAGAGGCTACCGTTGAATAAGCTATTCTACCTCCTGACAGCGTACAACTGCTTTTACCTTTTAAGTGATAACAATTTTCTGCTAAGATACTATTGAGCGTGCTTCGAACAGTTCAGCCTAAAGCCTGGTTCACACTATATCACATGAGGTCTGCGTTTTCCTTTCGGCATTCATCATCGATTATGTGAACCGTAAACCGATAGCATCGACGAGGCAATGCGGACACGTCGGGAAAGTTTGCAGCTCTCAAACTTTCCCGATATTTCGCCGAGCATCAACGACCGCCTTTCAAATATGAACCATCTCGGTGATAGTAATTCGTGGTCGCGGGTAGCGTGATTTATTTATTTCCATTTACGACCGTTGCTGCAGGACTATACGATTTGATTTCAGTCATGTGAAAACAAAAGAGGTTTCACCGAAAAAATTTAAAAAGCAAAATGAGAACACTACGTTGTTAAGTATTTGCTGATGCAAACACGGATTGGGTTGTGATAGTGTGAACATTGTTATCATCGACTATCACCGAAGTATTGTGGCATCAACGCTGAGATACGGCGATATAGTGTGAACCAGCCTTAAACAAGATGGCTAGCAAAACTCTAACTAAATTCTATTAGCAATTAATCATTAACCTAAACATGGGGCGTACAATCATGCCCCCCCCCCCCGCTCCCCAGTAACGGTTGCAGATTTTCGACTCTTGTAAAATTAACGTAAGAAATTTTATATCAAAAGTGAAAATATAAACCACTGATTACCATTTTTTAATAAAAAAATTCATAAAAAGATGGATTGAAAATTCCTTTTGTTTGCTATAAAGTGTTTTTGTTTTTTATTACTTTTGCTAGTACGCTGTCAGACCTGTGAGAGACCACCATGTGTAATCACTATCTGCACAATTTTCCCACAATGCAGTGGCTCAGTGGCGCCGGTTAGTAGTCTGTCTGAATGCTAAGTGTAATATCAAAGACCGACTTCGGACAGCTTTGAACAGATGAACACGAGTAAAGTTTCCTAAATTCGATAGAAAGTAAATTGCTTGAATATGTGGATTATTAGCATTAAGCATAAATCAGAAACGAGCTACCAATGACTTACAACAGCTTACCATGTACTGAATACAAACTTTAATGATCTATTGAACCTCAGCAACTATTTAGTCGTTATCTCCCCATGACCAACAAACTAGCTTTTAAAGGTTTCCCACAAGTTGGTCAAATGCGAAAAGACTGCCAAAAGATGAGTAAAAGATGGAGGATGTTTCCTCTTATCAACGACTAATTGCCTAGCCATAAGCCATTAGCTAAGAGCTCGTCTCAATTATCTCATGGACGCCTCTTAGTCACCATGCGATAGGATCGGTGCAGCTAGGCTATGAGTAAACTATTGAATAGGCACGCGTGTGCGGCTATGTTTCTGACAAACACAACTTTCAGAGCAGCTGCGCTCTGTATTGATTTACTCCAGGTAGTAGTTGACTTATTGCATTTATGTTAATCAACTACAATTGTTCATAAGAAGCATTTAAGAAAGACCTCCTCCTGATATGCATACGGTAGAGGCTCTCTCTAACATAAACCTCCTTTTACGCAAATCCCACCTAGTGTGAAGAATTTTCCGACGTAAAGTTTTTTCCTTTGCAAGAACTTTTTCCTTTGTAAGAAATTTCATATAATGTAAGGCATCGTCAATGCAAGGTTCTTATGTTGAATATAAATAGTGAGAACGCAATAGATAGCTTTAAAAACAACATTTTCTTTCTCGCCTCACTTAGGAAAGAAGCGACGTATTAGGATATCTTATTATACATGTGTATAGTCGTACCCTGGCAGTTTAGTGTGCCGTGGGAGATCGTTAGATGCGTGATAAATGGCAGAGAAGTAGCTACACAACTATTCATTGTTTTGCTTTATTTAAGACATGCAATATTTCTATATTTTTCTTCTGTAGCATAGGCCTTGGTGTTTAGAAAAAGGTGAACAAATCGATTTAAATTGACATTGCAGGTGTGTGCTCCCCTTGACTTAACGTAAAACTATACTAACCATGAACTTTAAACCAAAAGAAATGGAAAAGAAAAAGAGAAAATTAAACTGTAGATATAACCGACAATATCACATTTACTGTAGTCATTCAATTAAAAAGTCAAGTTTAGATTTTCCTATTTGAAGGGATAAAGAGGTGAGTTTAGGAAGATCCTGGAATGGATTAAAGATGTGGTTGCGTCAAACTTGAGTTGATTTTAAGAGAAATCATTTTCTTTTGTCTATTTAAATGTATTTTGCTGTTCATATAACGTCAATGTTCCTGGAATGACATGTTTACCCGTTGTATGAGCGTCTGCTGCAGGATACATGTAGTGCCAGCCTGATATCCAGTATTTTCTAATACCATGTTACAATTGGTCTGCTCCATAGCCAAACTATTATATGGCTGTTGGTTTTATTTCAGGAGCCAAAGTATTTTAGTCATTAGAATTTCGTAAAAAGTAAAAATACTTATAATAAAACCACTGAACAACATTTATTGTTATAGAATTAGTTGAAATTTTACTACCTGTTATCAAAAGGCCTATACTACTACCCTAGGACATTTATGTATTCGGCTTATCTAACTTTTGCATTTTCGCAGAGTCATCTTCTCGCGAAAACTTCATGAGCGAAACTAAACTATCATAACGAACGAGCGAAATCGCGGAATTATATAGCTTTGTTTATTGATAGTCCAAGAAACAAATGGCAGCAAGCGATCAAATTGAATTATCGATCTCGGCCACACAATTCTACCTGCGGTTCGCAATTACAAACTAGTTCCGAATTGAAAAAACTTTGCTTACCGGTGAACCGAACCTGAAAAATCTAATTATGTTTGTTCCACTGCATTTATTTTCACATCACTATATTTTCGCACTCATCAGAGCTGCGAAATTAAGTTGCAGCGAAATTTTACTCTGTATGCTACTCACAAAACTAAATACTAGCGAAATACAAGTGTCCTAGGGTAAGTCATTAAAAGATACCCAAAAGGATAAAACTTAACACTGATCAGTTTCTTCTAAATACTGACCTATTTAAACTCAATGCTGGCGGCATACTTACACTCTTCTTGACCTACTCAAAATTAATGTTGACTTATTAAGGCTGACCTGCTTTAACTCAATGCTAAAATTATTTCAATTCAAATTAAATAACCAAACTGTCTAAACTTATTGTTGACCTTTTTAAAATCAGTTCAAACTCAAAATTTAGACAGTTTTAATATTTAAACTCAGAGTTCTGCTGTGAACTGATACCTTATTTATACCTAATGCTGGCCTTTTTAAACCTAATTGTAGCCTACAATCTCAATGCTGACTAGAGGTGGAACGAGACAGGTTTTTTAAGCTCGAGACGAGACTCGAGACACTGTCTTGTAAAAATTCGAGACTCGAGACACGAGACAGTAAAATAATGAGCATTTTGTGATGATTTCACTACACAAGTACTAGCTACTTGGTATATATAAAATTAATCAAACTCTTTTTAAATTGAATTTTCACCTGGTGTAAACGATTTAAATACAACATTTTAATAGTGATATGCATGTAGTTTTTGTAAACAAAAGTGACACAAACAGCTCTAAAATACCGAAGTTATATATTCTAAGAATTTTGAGCTTGATTGATCATAATTATTATAAACATATTGCTTTGTACATGTATATTTTTACCATCTATTGAATAGTTCTTACTTTTTAATGTAATGAAACCGATAGCCGTCGCTCTACAAAGAAATACCGCAACTAAAAGAACACACAATAACACTTTCATTCTTATCGTTTCATTAATGTTAAGTTTTGTTTGTGTATTAGCTGTAGTATGTGAATTATATTTAAATTGTACTCATGAAATTATATTAATTACTGTAAACATGCACATGTATATTCTTATATTGAACTAACAAAACGTCATTGTTAACCGAACACGGACTATGGTCGACACGGCCTTTCGTTCGTTTCTCCGTGTCCGGGCAAGTTTTACCCGCGATTGTTAGTATATACGTAAAAGAGGCCCGAATTTTATGAAGGGCAGCTGGCGTTTAGACACGATACGATAAATACAGACATTTTACCCGCAAAAGACTTATTTATTAAATTGGATTATCCGAAGAGTAATTAGATACGACCTGGTATCTGTTTTAAGGACACAGAACCGAACTAAAAAATAACAGGGCCGTTGTCTGGACTACATGATTAGACTCAGTTGCCAACATAATCAGTAGCAGCAGGTAGTAACGGACCGGGTATAACTTTAAAAGCAGTTGCCCGCAATCCATTACAATATATAGAGTTGTTGCTACCGCAAGAAGCCATGTTTTAACAACCGTGCGCAGGCGCTTTAGTTCTATTTCCTGTCTCGAGTTTGGCAATAGTTAAGTCGAGACCGATACGAGACAGGTCGATACTCGAGACGTCTCGTGTCTCGTTCCACCTCTAATGCTGACCTAAATAAACTAAATGCTGACCTAATTAAACTAAATGCTGACCTAAGTGAACTAAATGCTGACCTAGATAAATTCAATGCTGATCTAAATAACCTCAACGCTGACTTACAAAACTCAATTCTGACTCAAGTTACCTAATGCTGAGAAATGTCTATAGATTTAAAGCAGGCCTATTTTAGCTGGTGTTGACCTATCTATGCTCAATATTAACCTATATATTGTTGATCTAGTTACACCTGATATTGTTCTAATAGGTAAAATGCTGACTTGTACTCTCAATCAAGGTTAATAAGTTGACTACTAACACTCAATAAGGATCATGTTAAAGCTTATTAGACCTGCTTAAACTCCACTGAACTGTTGACTTGTTATACATGTACTACAAACTGGTTCAACTTAATCCATCACTCATAATATGGATGAATCATTAGCAATTACCAACTTCATAAAGTTCAAGATGCATTAGTGTGAGGAAACTAATATGCAGACAATGATATCTGTGACATGGATTGCTTGCTGTGACACAGAGTGCTTGCTGTGACGTGCTTGATTACAAATGCTGAGCAACTGACGCACAAGTGCATGGTTTCATTAAAGATGCAAGTCAAATTTTTAAAGGAAACTCAAGACACCCTAAACGAAATTTCATTCTAGGTGGCTTACAATATTTTCTGCATTGTGATCGAGTAATTCAAACAGACAACTCCCAAGCACTGAATAAATATTTGCAGCTGTTGCTGCACTGCCTGCAAATAAGCGTGATCGTTATATCCAGGGACCAACTAGTTTATAGCCGCAACTAACTTGTCATAAAACTGCTGAAGCAATCCTTCATGATGGGCTAGCAGTTTATTCTGCAATTAACATGCAAATGCTTGCAGTAATACTTGCTAGAGGGTAAAGAGATCCAAACTTTCTAGATTCTGTTGGAAAACATATTTTGTTTTAAGATCATTAGAGTTATAGCTTTTCAAACTGAACAAAACACAAAATTAATTTTATGACATCATAGACGGGCCTCTAAGATTGTTACTATAATGATAAGAGTCTTGTCCCTTCGTCTGTGCTAAGTCATAGTTGGAAGTTGGTAAAAAATATTGCATCTTACAGGATTTGAACTCGCACTAATAATTTACATGCTGACTGAGTATTGTTGATAGAATCTGAATACCTGGGTTTGATTTCCGTGCGGTGCATTGTTTTTTCCTAAAGCTTTTAGAGTAACTTTGGACAGACGTACACGGCTTTTATTATAGTAAAGATTTACCATTTTTAATAACCCCTATTTAAAGTTATGTATTACAGTGTTTGACTTTCAATCAAATAAAGGAGTTGAATATTGTTGGAGATAGAATAAATGTAATAAACTGAGCTGAAGGCACTTGCATAACTGCAGACAGTGACAGCCATTAAAGCTGGGATTGAATCTGAGAATCAGGTACACAGAACTATGAAATTGATTTTAAGGTACAATCCTGAGAAATCATATAATGCCTGATCAATTCAGTCTTTTTTTTCATTTCTCCACCTAAGACAAACTGTGAAATGTCGATGTCTATGCAATAAAGTAAAAGTATTATATACCCGCAAAATATCCTATGAAGTGAAAAGTGTTTGACTCAGGTATATCAACTCCAAATTAGTTAACATGAAATTGTGTCATAGTAGCCTCCCAGGTGAGCAAACAGTTGAGGACTTACATATCTTGTCTTTTTTCAGGGTAGTTAGTTTCCGTTTAAACCATAACTGCCACGTACAACTTTTATCATATTATTTTTAAGTAAATCAGACATGCTGATTCAGAGTTTGTACTCAAAATAAAAATTGGTCCACTAACTTTCAGAGGAATGAAGGTTTTTTTACAGCATTTTAATATTCGTCTCGAAAACAATACGATCGGCACAACAAGCTCCGCCCATAAATATATGACGTATGCTAGCTTTTTAGGAACGAAAATTGGGATGTTTATTCCGATTTAGAATGATAGAGATGGGTGCCATAAAACCCATTATTATCTAAATTCAGCCTTCAAAATGATCTCAGTCTTTTCTGAAAGGTAGATAAGCTATTTATAACTGCATATTTGGAAATGAGCTCAAAAAATCGCAATAACAATGCTAGCTTGTGACAAAATTGCAGTTTTTTGAGCTCATTTTTCTCGGCATTCAGCCGATTAAACATCCTGTAACAAGCTACGAGCAATGTTAAATAGTTCATCTACCTTTCATAAAACACTGAGATTTTTTGAAGGCTGAATTTAAACAATGGGTTTTAAGACATCCATCTCTATTATTCTAAATGGGTCTAAACATCCCTAACTTCCGTTCCTAAAAGCTAGCATTCGTCACATATTTATGGGCGGAGCTTGCTGTGTCGATTGGGTTGTTTTCGAGACGGATATTGAAACGCTTTAAAAAAGCCTTCATGACTTTGAAAGTTAGTGGACCAATCTTTGTTTTGTCTTAACGATAAAAGTTTTATCTTAACGATAAAAGTCGGACATGGCAGTTATGGTTCAAGTTACAGAACCACTGGTCAAACTGCGGGTATTCTGTTATGGATTCTAAGTAATTTGAAAGGATATTACTAAAGGATTAAGATGATTGTAACATTTTCATGTATAAAACTGACTACAAACAATTGACCTAATGTTTTGGAGACTTGTTTTAATATTATCAAAGCAAAAAAGGTTATAAAGAGACATGGCTGCGGGTAAGCATGGCAGGCCTATTTCAAACATTTTATAAAAATAGGGAAACGAATCCAAATTTAGCTTTACGGTAAAGAGAAAATAGGTAAGCGTATTTCCTTATTACAACTTGTAAAATTCTTGTACCATGTTTGAGACAAAACAACATAAGTAACTGATGGTTGTTATAGTTTTGCTTGTTTCAATATCTTTACCATGACTCTAATCATATTAATGAAAGCTCATTGTGACATACAACAGGACAGATGTTCAACCAACCAAATGGTGGGGTTTTAAAATAGCTTTATTTATTGATTTGCATCTTGAGGCATCAAATCCGTATTGATTTGCAAGCTGAAGATAAGTTTTGATTTGACTGTAGGTATTGGTGAACAAAAAAATTTTACCAATGAGTCCAAGCTCTTGTTGGACTTCTCCCAATCACAAACGTATTTGACCTATCGGTTGCATGATGTATGTATTTCATAACTTGAAAGGCATTTAACTCATTCGCACCTAGGCGCGAGTTGACTCGCCTATTTATAACGTTGCTAGGCACCCATCGCGAGTTAACTGGCGTCTGAAATTTACCAACTCCTTGCATCGTTATTTTTAAATTATAAAAGAATAATTTAGATTAGTTAGAAAGAAAACATTCTGGCCAATCAGACAAACTTTAAAATATGTCTCTATGACATCTCTGGCAAAAGTTACAACCAAATTAGTACACCCATCTCAATATCTACCAAAACCGGAAATCATCATGGGGACTTGAAATTTTATCGTTCACGATAGTTTTTTCAACTCCACATGTAAATATGCAGATTCAGAAGTGGTAAGACATTGAAAGACTGCATAAATCAAATTAAAACCTTATTTTTAACGTTTCAAAGTTTATATTAACTTTTTATTTTGCCAATTTGAATCGTTATGCTCGAATAAAAATGCACTCTTCAGGCTGCCAGCCATAGTCAGACTAACGTTATATTTCAGTTTCGATAGGATCATATTGATTCTTAGAGCTGTCTATGAAGTCTGAAAAGTCAAGAACAGTGTTATTGAACATATTTATATTATTTGAAACTATTTAACGATGTTTTATTTGAGTTATATTGGCATATAAATTTGCTATGCTTTTGTTTGAAGGATGATACTCGTGAGGAAAAGTTCAAAGTTGGAGTTTCATGATTTTCATGCTTATGACCACGGGCTAGCCGGGTCACGAACTCAAGGATTTTCGCCACGCTCATACAAAACAAAAACAACAGGGTAGACACACTTTTCGCGGTCTTCCGCACGAATATTCAGAAATACTAACAGATGTCAATTCTATCGGCCAAACACAACCTACTAATGGATGAACAACCTATTAATGTATCCGAATACCTCATATAAAATAAGCCAACCAGGTTACATAAAGGTTAATACCCACTTTATCTCTGGAAATATGCCTGCCCGCGGTTTTTGGCCAAGATTAACCAGGGTTCATCATACACCAAAATGTCTCTTACGGGTTCTGGAGGTAGTCCGTTATTTAATATTATCGGGTGGGTCCATTGTCCCCGTACCAAAACTTAAACTATTTTTAAGCCAACCAAATTCACGCGTTGAATAAATCATGAGCACGTAAATGAACTACCACTCCACTACTACAACTAGCGCGTAGGTACCGTATTGTATGGCGTTGTGATTAGCTTACATTGTGGCTTCTATTCGGGACAGGGTGTTTATATGGACGCCCGAACTTAATAAACAGAACGGGGTCCCTCCGGAACCCGTAATAGACATTTTGGTGTATGATGAACCCTGGTTAATCTTGGCCAAAAACCGCGGGCAGGCATATTTCCAGAGATAAAGTGGGTATTAACCTTTATGTAACCTGGTTGGCTTATTTTATATGAGGTATTCGGATACATTAATAGGTTGCTCATCCATTAGTAGGTTGTGTTTGGCCGATAGAATTGACATATGTTAGTATTTTTGAATATTCGTGCGGAAGACCGCGAAAAGTGTGTCTACCCTGTTGTTTTTGTTTTGTATGAGCGTGGCAAAAATCCTTGAGTTCGTGACCCGGCTAGCCCGTGCTTATGACTAACTGCATATGTATAAATAATATTCATAACTATGTATTGTATGTAATAAGTTATTTCAGTCCAACTTTGTATATTTTGCAACTTTTATGGTGCAAATCTAACTTTGTTTTAGGGTATGACAATTTTTTCAAATATTGGAAATTTCCTGAAACTACCTTCTTTGAGGCACGGATCTACATAAAAGGGATATGAGTTGTCTATATGAATATAATATAATTTGAAAGAAGAGACTTGGCTGGTTCTTGTGAAATTTGAATGAGTAAATTATCTCAAGCATGTCTCCTTTAGTAGTACAGTGCACCCTTGAGATACGATTACCCTGATATACGATTTGTTCACCTTACGAAGTCAAACATTGCGATATCTTCACCTCGCTATACGAATTTTATTTCACCATACGATTTTGAGAAAAGTTTCGCCCGAGTTAAAATTTGGTGGTCGGTGTGCTCATAACGCACGCCAAAATAAAAAAGCCACCGAAATATAGTTTGCCGAAAACATTTTCAGAACGTTTAGAAGAGACACGATGATCGACTTCTCTCATGTCAGCATTCCGCGTAGAAGATTTCGTGTAAAATACACAAGCGAGAGCAAATATTCATTTGTAGCGTTATTATATATTTTACTATAAACTTTTAAGTCAACATTCGTATATAACTACAAGTACCTACATTTAATTCGTTAGCTATGAAATCTGAGACCGATACAAACGTTACAAAACGAAGGAAAAATGATTTCTATGTCAACAAAGTTGGATGTCGTAAATAAGAAAGCACCCGTATTATTAACATTGTCAAGGAATATGATCGCAACCAATCAGCATTTGCAATTATTATTAAAACAATAACTCCATTAAAGCAATCACAATTAAGAGCTTCCGGCTGAAGATTTGAAGGAGCTAGGTCATGCACACGATCAGCATTCAAAAGGAGCAACCATTTAGTAAAGGCGAGGAAGTAGAAGATACAGAAAACCCCACATTGACAGAAATATTTCAAGTGTTTAATTTGCTGATGTGGACTGGTACATTAAAACAATGCATGTATAATATATATTATTTATCTCTTGTGTGGCATGTTTTTCATATTTTATTTGTTTCCTTTCGATTTTGTTTTTTCTTGTTTAACTATGTCTTTGCAGGTGGGCTTGTTATCTCCTACGTGAATACAATTCATCGTATGTATGTAACTCATATAATTAACTACTCAAGATAGTTAACGCATTTACATTACTTTCTGAAACTTGTTAAAGCCCTTTCCTCTAGGGTACAAATACGTACAAACCTTTTACATATGGTTACATTGATTCTTGTGCACATACCATACTAGAAAAACGACTGTAGCACCTTCCCTGGATCCTCCTACAAGCTTTAGCTAGCTAGCTAGCAGTTTTCTGCATTGCACCAGCATTTTTTATTTTAAACCAGAAGAAAAATTGGACAGGACTAGACAACCTTTTTTAGCCTGCTAAAAATTTCATTTTATTACGTATTAATCTTCAAGTGTACAGCAACATAATTAGGATTGATACCTATTTGCCTCCTCTCTGCTTTATTCGCCACAATATTCCAGCTAAAGTCAGGTTACTCCAAAGGTATGTACGTCCTGTATAGTAAATAAAATTTCATTTTTCTTTTCGGTAGCCATTAAATGGTCAGGTGTGTGAGAGACCGCTTTCGATAACTGCATCGCTCGGCCTAATTGAATTCTGGTTGAAAAAGGTTTCAACCAGACACACTAAATTTTATAATAAAAGTGAAGACAGAAACTTATGAAGGATAAAATTTCGTGATAACAGTTGAAATTCATTAAAATAGTTCAAAATACATACTAAAACTTGGTTTTAAGGGTGAGTTTGGCAAGCTAAACTTATTTGAAGTGAATTCAACGTTTATGTTATGCGTACCTTTTGAAGGTAAGAACTTGTTACCGTACGATCTGCATTTGGTAAACAGATTACAATTTTACAGTATTGCAGATTATAATCACTAGGTGCACTTAATACAATGCAGCTACTGCAGGTAACTATAGTTACTAAAGTTAACATACTATTTTGTCACTAATTTTCAATATGTACAGCATTTTTATAAAATTTTGGACGATATTTACCTTCTTTTTTTCATTGTATAATTACAATGGTTTCTATACCCCGACATACGATTTTTTCGCCATACGATGCTAGCCTTGGAAGGGATTAACATCGTATCTCGAGGGTGAACTGTAATTTGAATTACGACAACTTTCTGAAAAATTAGCGGTATCGCTTAGAAATTAGTCAGGTGCGAATGAGTTAATAAACAAACAGTTAAAAATGAATTTACGCAAGATTTTAGCATCTCATCAGAAAGTATCAGTATTGTTCTGTCATTTGCGATTGTTTTTTTATGTTTGAGATGGTATGACTGTCAAGAAGTTTCAAGATCGAAATCGACAAAACTTGGTTGCGGTGAAATGTTCAAAAGAAAAAGACGTGTAAAATAATATTCCTAGTTGTTATTGTTGATATCGGCTATTGCTTTCAAGTTGCAAAGTTATGTGTCGGTACTGCCAGTAACTATTATAGATGTCCTAATCACACTTTCGTTTGATCTGAGCATTTAAACCTCAAGCAAATATTGTCAAATTTTATCTTGAAACATCCTGGCAGTCAGACCACCTCAAACAAACAACAATTGCAAATGACAGCGAAATACCGGTTTCGTGTAAGTTCATCTTCAATGTGGGAGTAATCTTGTTACACTATGAAAGATTGTGGAAAGCGATAGAAACTAAAAACACACTATGTATCAATAGTCAAACAGAGAAATGTTTATGTTGTTGTACTGTTCAGATAGGTGAGGCAGAGAAATAGACACCGCTCTTGTAAATAAACAGCGTTGTTCAGACACACCTGAATTAGCGTAGAAGAGTTTCTTCAATTCAATCAATTAATGTTTTACAGGAAACATGAAGTTGCAAAAAGTTGGAAGGCAGCCCCGAGATATGCCGGAGATTAGCTCGAACAAGTTGATCTTGTTGCTTTCCGACAATTTCAACTCACCAGGAACTCTTGTTCGGTGGGATTACTACAGGAAGCAGTCAATAGTACCTTTATGTGCGAGTGTATGGCGACACATTGAGGCCAACCGCTACCAGCTTATTGACTTTAACGAACTCACACCAGGAGTAATTGACTTTCAAACGACAGATATAGATGAAGAAGAACAAATAGAAGTGCAGTCTGGAGACATAATTGGAGTTTTCTACTCCCGATACAGCATTAGTGGAGCTGTAGCGATGAGCAGTGATGCAAATGAAGTCGCAAAAGACACCAATGGAAATCTACACAGAATTGTTGAGGTCGACATATTCGAAGAAGATCTTTCGCCAGGAGATATAATTGACCTTGATAATCTACCTCACAAGTTCTCTAACTCAGCGCTTGCTTTGCAAGCGAACATAAAAGTTTGTGAAAAAGTTTAGAAAGTTATGGCTGGCAATTGCTCACCGCTCAACTTTCCAGTCACAGCTCCAATAATAACTTGTCATGCTTCACTTTCCACTGATACTTTTTCCATTAACAATTTACTCTTGTGCAAAGCAGGAACTCTGAAGTTGTCATATATACAGCAAAATGCAACAAAGAGGCCGAAGTTTTTTAAAGGAGTAGATATAATATATTGCCGCCTATTAATTATTTACTGTATGTTCCCAAAATATATCCATGCACAACTATTCTTAAAAGCAGTTTTTTCAAAACAAAGCATGTTATGAAGAATATAGCCTCTATTTGCCAGTTGTTACATTAGCTGTTTGTGAGGGTTCGACAATTCAGTTACATTAAATACATTGAATATAAATTCAAATGTAAATGAGAGCTTGAAAGGTCGGAGAAGGTCAGAGTTGAGCAATGATATCTGTCAGTTTTGATGAGAAACAATGTCCACTTTTACAACCATGCATCCGATAAAATCATCAGTGAAGCGCTATTAAATAGTAATGCGTTAAGTAAACACAACTGTTTGCATTGGCCAATAAAAATCAACTGCGCCTTTGTTACTCAAGGACAGGAACATGCGGCAACAAAAGCGCCCATATGACAAATGAGTGTTGAAAACACAGTTGAAGCCGATTCCATACTCCTAACATCGTTACTTGTTTGGAGTTCTTCATATGAAAAACTTCGTAAGTGTAGGCAATCTATGCCTTAAAACAAGCCTAATGTCTAGGCAATCTATGCTTTAAACTGCATGGTCATATGCGTAAAACCTACCCAGTGTCCCATAGCTCGTCAACAGCCCAGTGACTCTACCACCTACTAGAATATTGTTGCGCTTGAATTACTGTATACAATTGAGTCTAGACTTGTTATCTAAAGGTGTAAAACAACAAAATCAGACATTTTTGATGCTATCACACATCTTTGCACTTTGACATGTTGCTTGCTGATGTTATCAAAGCGATGTTAAGTTTTGAAACAAAGGTTTTGATCAACTCCTAGCAATGCCAATTCTTTCATTTTAAACTATCTGTGCAAGCATCACAGTATCACAGGTTTACATGTACGTAGATACTCAGGTTGTTAATGTTAAACACTATCAGAGTAATAATAGCCCACACGGAGTCGACCTAGTGAAGCTGGGTCTTGTGAAGACATTCAAGAAGACATACCGTACTTTTCGGACTATTAGCCGCTACCTTTTTTGATGATTTGAGCCATGCGGCTTATATAAGAGTGCGGCTATTCTGTGACTTTTTCTTTCACTGCTAGGGCGCATTAACCGGAATCTTCGATTAGTGCACCTTTAACGGTGAAAGAACAAACGAAACAATGCCTAACGGTACTGTTCCGTTAGGCACTAGGTTAAAAAGCATCGGTTAATACGAAACAGTGCCGTTTTAAACAGCAAAGTTGATGCCGTGTTAAAAAGCACCCTCCTGAGTTCTGCGGCCTATGTATTGTTTTGTCGTTTTTGGAAAATAAAGCAGATGCGGCTTATGTGGGGGCGTGGTTTAGTCCGAAAAGTACGATATGTATATTTTGAATAGCTTTGGAGAACACTTTCTCACTATACCAGTCCCTAAAATCGTCTGGACGCAGATCGAGAAAGTGCAGCAAGCATGGTATCTATTTGTGCATGTGTACTGCAACCATGGCATAAATAGATGCCAGCGAGCCTAGCACTCTCCAACATCAGCCTGATATAGTCAAGTTGATATTAATCATTGCAGCAGCCCAGTGTCCTACAGGAAGTCCTGATTGACTTGGTGCTAGCATAATTCCAAGGTAGCCCCACGTTAATCAAGATTTCCTATGAAAACTACTATCCTGAAAGAAATGTAACTAATTCTCATTCCAGAGTGTTTTGCTATTATATTTCAATTGATAGCCAGTTAAACTGCCTCTGTCGCCTGATACCAATTTGTGCTTGAGAATTGCTCACCAAGGCACTTACTGATAACAAGGCACAGCTGCAGCCGAAAAGTCTAGTGAAGCAAGTAGCTTATAGCTAACATGAATCTGTTATGCCTGATAGCTGAAAACAACAAACTAACTCTATTAATGTATCAATACAATCAGAGGGTGCAAAACATCCGAGCTTCTAGAAAATTCAAGACAAACCAATTTCGATAGATCTAGAACTAGACTCTCCTTCAACTTTTACCACGACTAATGAGTTTTGAACATACTATTATATCATTACACATACAATTATATTACATGGCTAAAATAATACTGTTCAACCCCCACACAACACTGACAAGATCTTTGCCATGTAATTAAGGCGGGTAAGAAATTTGCATCTGTATCAAAGTGAATAACTTATGTATTGTAGGTGCTAAAAGCTTAACAATCCTATGGCAGCATCCCTTCATAATTACTTATAACAAATTAACCTTAATTTACCTTAATGGAAATCAAACAGGACCAAATGAAAACCATTTTTGGCTACCATCTTTTAACTGGAGCCAACACAGTATTGTTTGTTAGCTGTGATGATCCTAAAAATATTTGAAACCGATGTATTATGAGTCACATAGAAGCGGTCTAAAGAAAACTACAGTGCTAAAAGTAGATTTTTAAATGGAAAAATATTTGCTGATAAATCAAAAAGAAAGCTCTATCAATGACAATTCATGACAAATATACATTACATGCTGTATTTATTGATTTGGCAATGAAAACATAGTTGACATTGAGACCGACTTGAGGATGAACACCCAAGTTAAATTACTACAACTAGCAATGGCAATGAAATCGTGCAAATTCTGTTGTTTTTATATCTAATGGTTTTGTACACATTTTTTCAAGATAGACCAGATCAGTTAAGAAACAAACAACCTTACTACCAATAGAATTATCGAGAACATCGCTACTAAACCTAACTTTGTTATGCGCAATGTTTATCAAGTAAATGTCTTATGCACTACTTACTGTTATTGTAAGTCATATAGTACTATTGCAATAATTTAAATGTTAGAATATTCAATACTGTTCGAATTTTATTCTATTGCCATAAAATTTATATATCTTATAAGAGCACTTGGAAAATATCCAAGTTATGAAAGGTCAGTTAATGAAAACAGCCCAATATCATACAATTGTCACTTGCAGACTATTGCTTCAGCAGCTATGAACGAGCAATTTTCAGTGTTTCGCGCAAAAGCCAGTGAAACTACAGCAAATCAGAAACTAGATTTAATCTTGACATCACTAAGAATATGAAAAAGTTGATTCATTTTGCTGTTTTGCAACATCTGTAAGAGTGAACTCATCCTAGGTTATACCATGTCCCAAAATGCCTGAAGAAATCTGATAAGTATATAGCTCGAGATACATTAGAAGACGTCTCAGAACAAGCTTTTAGAAGCAACATACCAAAACCTGCACACGATTGTATCATATTAGTGGTCAGGACTATACAATGTAGCACAAAAACAAGTAACCAAGTAAACTTTCATCAAATTATGCAAGACGGCTTTGTCTAGTTACTACGAGGGCACTTGACCATACTACGCGTTAGTGGTACTAGTGTTTGTAGTATGCATAATAAATTAGCTTCACATTTGCTCAAAATATTTTCACATTATTATACGGTTCTGTAGCACAAACATAACCGCAAACATGTGCAGAACAAAACTATAATGACCACACATGAGCTCTGCGCAGTTTCTAATCAACTCTGGATTACAATAATATTACCGCAGCGCACTACAAAAGGATAAACACTTCCAGAGTATGATTACATAACTTACATTATTGCTAATGACTACTACGCAAAGTTCATCCTCGATGGTATTTTAAACACAAAGCCGGAAGTACAAGGATTAAAATGCAAGCACACCCACAAACAGCGCCGAATTCTAGTAGCAGCCGTAGCTAGCTACCGATGGAAAACTCTTTGTAATCATTTGAAATGCGCGCGCCACAAATTACCAGCCTGGCGATTGTTGTTATGAAAGCGTTGTTCATAGCAAACAATGAGAAAGCATCAACGCTTGTTGGACAACAGGCTAAGTCTTTTACCGGACAATTGGCGTCATGCCAATTTATGGATTAAGCGAGTGTTTATTGGTGAGATATTTACACAACGCGGAGCTTATGCCGCCAACCCCTAACAATTCATTGGTTAATGTTGTTGAGCTAGCCTTAGCAAAAGGCGGTAAAAATTTACGCTCATAGCACGCAGCGTTTGCGCGATGCCCGCTACGTGAACGGTCCATTTTGGCATTAACGCATCATACATTATAGTATGTTTGATACGATATACGACTTGACTTTTCTTTGTAATGCGGCTATGGACGGCGTACAACTCCCATCTTTCAACGTTCGTGCTTTTGAGTGCAGAGCAACACGCGCTTCCCGCGGAATTGTTAATTTGGCTCAAAACTTTGCTGGTCTAAAAACTCCACAAGCAGGCCTGCCAACTCTCACGCATTGGGAGTGAGACTCACGCAAGCACAAAAAAATGAAAATAAGTAAAAAATGCGTGATATTTTTGTCCCAATTTCCTGTTTTATATATACTATCATTAATACATTAATTGCCCCAAACCAAATCTCAAGCATTTGGTTTTGGGGCAATTGATGTATCTCTTGGATTGGCAGCAGACCTGCCAACCCAAGAGTGGGGCAATGCGTGAGATTTTGTTTTGGGGCAATTGATGTATCAATGATAGTATATATAAAATTGTGGAAATTGGGGCAAAAATCTCACGCATTTCTCGTGCATTTTCATTTTTTCTTTGGGGTGATTGCGTGAGTCTCACGCCCAAAGCGTGAGAGTTGGCAGGTATGATTGGCAGGCCTGACCACAAGTGTGTTGCAAAGTGGCTTTTATTGTATGCAGACTTACTAAAATTTAACAAATGACACTAAAAAAGAGAAACGTTGACTTGATAGCTAAATCAATACTTTATTATTGCACGGTAGACACAGTGAAACCAACCTAGCATCTGATATAATTTGCTCCGATACCTTCTCATAATAAAAGTGAAAAGACGCATATGCAGAGGCTAGAAACTACACTATAAGATCGTCCATAATAACAACCTAGGTATATGGATGGTAACTGAATCATCTCTGCATACACATGTGAGCACAACTGAGAAATTCATTCTTTATTTAACAGATACGCAACATCATACAGGGAATGGCAGTTGTACACAAAGTGCCAAACTAAAAGGTGAAAAATAGTGCAGGAAGTCGACTAGTAATAACCTTCACTAGGAAGATTGGCTGACTGAAAGTTTGTTTTTAAATTTTATTAATGTCATATTCTTTAGACTTCACATAATGCCAAGTCCCTTTTCACCTTGTTAAATTCCAACATTTGGAATTTGGTGACCAAAATTAATTTTGCTCTTGTGCAGCAGCAATAAGGAAGAGTCTGAACGGAGTAACTATACGTATTAATATTAGCTATATACATGTGTACATCATAAAATAGAATCACGTTTTGAATGCACCAAATCTAAGCCATCTGGTCAACTATACAACTGGAAAAGATAATGACAAAATGCACAAAAACGCGTAATAAAAAGGAGCGGTGTCCTCTGACTGCTATCGGTGTAGTGAGGAAACCTTTTTACAGTTTGGTACACTTGTTTTCGCTTTGAGAACTCTTACAGCTTCTCTGATATGTTTAGGCTTAACTGGACCAGTTTCTCCCCATTGCTCTTTCACATCCAGCGCTGAAAGAGTGGCAATAGCAGCGATATAGTAACTAAAGCAGATAGTCATGGCACTTTTTTTATCCGACAACTACATGTAGCTAGCTTGGTGATTGCCAAAAAGATCCTAAATAACAATTTCCCACTAAAACAAATAAAATCAATGCCAGAATTGTCTATCAATTCTTAAGGTGAGAATAGTCTTCGCAAAAAGTTGCGGTTGCTCAGTTATTGAGCTACTGTTTAAAATTGCGCACAAATGGTTGGCTATAGAGTAATTTTTACTATACATGAAACAATTGCTGAGCCAGTAATTAAAACTGCATCTCAGGACATACACTGCACAGTTTCTCCGGACAGTGTTAAAAAATTGAAACAGTTCAAGCTTGCTGACATCAATTTGTCAAAAAACTGAAAATAACGCAATACTGAGTTTGTTACTTTACATTCATAGACGAGCTGACAGAAACCTACACTATAGACATTGCGTTCCACTGATAGCTGCGCATTTGTTTTTAAAAGCACTCTTGACATTCTAATGGCTGATTGGCCCTTTACATTACTACCATAACACTAGACAAGGTTGGAAGGGGCAAAAGTGTTACCTAGTTCAACAAGCTCTCCGACGTACACTTTCGAAATGCCTGCCATGGCTATAACAACGTTCTGTGATACCGATGAGCCCGTAATAGTCTGCATGAGCTACAAAACAAGTAAAATGGCCAATCAGATGCAGGAAAGAGAGACAGTCAGCCAATGGAATGTGAGGGCACCAAATTAGGCCAACCGGACGCAAGGGTTAAATTCATGACAGTTTTGGGTAGCTGTGTGAGCTAATTCCCTGGTCCTTTATGGATCTGAGCAGCAAGTTGTGTAGTTGAAAAATAGAGGAAGCGTAAACAGAGGTTTATTAAGTTTTTTCGCAGCCTGGGTACAAACGTTGAGTTTTGTATGAACACGGATGAACACTAAAATGAACTTGTAGTGATATACGGGTACCCCAGCATTTTATATAGCACCTGATAAGTACAGTAACTGGTAGAAATATGTAGTAACTTTGTATGGAGAGCAAAAGATTTGTTTCCTCATGTATGATGCTGAAGAACTCATCTAATGAACATGTATACCTAGACAGATATGAACTATACTAAGGAGTACAGCACAAACCATGGGAAATTTCAAGATCAGTTTTCGCAGCGATAATGTTTCTTCAAAAACCGTTCCTGCCGACAATTATCTATCGCTTTCTATAAATATGCAGGTTTGATACGAGTTACTTTTACTAAAGGCAAAGGTGAACAATCAACTTTGAGTTGGCACAAGTTACCAAAACTAAAACCGTAGTTAATCTATTTTAAATCTATTTTCCTACGTATATTTTTAAAGCAAGGCTGTAAGTAGTTCTACACGCATTGTGCTGTACTCATTTATACATGTACTTAGTAACAAAGTTCTCTGTATCATCCAGTTTGGAGAGTTACGATCTGAAGACCATAACCAAAGGAAAAGTCATCTTTGACTCAATGTATTGCCAATAATGGCGATGATTCTGCTGTAGTAATTAATTTGGTAAAAATTGTACTGTAGTGAGTTATTACTATACATTTATGTATAAGCATATACAAGTACTATGGTTGAGTATGGTGTATTGTAGTCACATACACATCTGTAAATGCTGTAGTTGTATACATACTGCACTGTAGTCACTTACACATACATGTACTGCGGCTACAATTACACATAAATGTACTGTACCAATGGTACATTGGCAGATTAATATATTTATCTCCAATTATAGTATTAGATAATTATTATATTTACCAATTGAAACACTTTTACCAACATATGGCAGCCATTTGTGTGCTGTCAGCTGTTTTGATGTTAGTAACACATTTTCGCACTAGCTGCATGTGTGCGCTGCTCCCCTCAAATGTATGCACATAAATAGCTATGTAGAGGCTGTAAGCCAAGTTAGCCATGAAAGAAACAGTAATTACCCGTTTGACTGAAGCTTTAGGGAAGCAGGCGCGTCGGTACATCTCATACCGGTTTAGCTGGTCCTCGGAAAAGTTAGATACCAGAATTCTACAAGGAAATAGAAGTTTCACATCATCGACTAAACACAATATCTAAAATGGTGCTACAGAGTTGTACTTTACCAGTCTGACTGGTAAAGTACTTTACCAGTCTGAGACAACTTCTCCATTACAACTGATAATGTTACCAAGTTAAGATAACTCCTAGTATATCTGCAGAGAGTTGGTGCCAGAAAAACAAAGCCACAAACAAACTGGAAATTTTACGCAAAACTGTTACATAATGATAAACTGGAGGTTAAGCAAATATGTGGTAAGAATATATTAGAGTCCAATTTTGAGTAAAATGAGTCCAATTTTGGCACATTCAATTGCTTGAATCTGTCATTAGAGAAATGATAATTGCCTGTAATTGTAGGCACAAGTGTGTTTTAAATCACGATAGCATCGACTTCACTACTTTGACCACTCACTGCATCTTTTTTCGTTCCTCTTCTTTTTTCATTTGTCGATCCTTTCGCTGCTGCTCAGCCTCAGCAGTTTTTTCCACACTAGTTGATGCGGCAGCTTCGGTTTGTGCATCAGCATCACCATCATCCTGACGGGCTTTCTTTGAACTTGGTTCCTCAGCCATACGATCCTATAAGACAGCCAGAGGACAAATAAATTATTTGCTAGTTCTTGAATATTACAGCTACCATAATATACAGTAAATAACCTTTGTAAGGCTTCAATAAAGATAAAAGCTTTAATTATAACGGAGTAAAAGTACGGTCACACGTGCCGGTTTTCTCGTTGGTTTCGGCCGAAATCACGAAATGAACAAAAAAAAACAGAATTATTTGGCTGAAATTCACAGAATTGTCAAAGCTATGCATGCACACCGAAATCGTCGACGAAACGCTTTTAATTGGCTAAACAAATTATTAGCGAGCACGATTCTAGCAGCTTTCGTGATTTACATAGTCTGAGGGACATAATGCAACACGCAAGAAAAATATTAGCACACTTTCCCATAGTAAATACAATGCAACTGACTTGATTGCGCTAAAGATGGCAACTCTTTCTATAACGAAACTTTTGCTGCTAAAAAATTGTTATTATTAAAAACAAAGCGATCTGTAGCCATGGTGTCCAAACGATAAAGAACCAACATTAGCGCAATCTACACAGTTGCATTGTATGTACTATGTTGAATGGCACTGATACTTTCATTGAGTGTCGTAATACATGCCTTGGACTATACTAAATGCGAAAGCTGCTAAAATCGCGCCCGCTAATAATTTGGTGAGCCAGTTAAAAGCATTTCGTCGACGGTGTGTATGCAGAGCTCTAACAATTCTGTGAATTTCGGCCGAATGATTCTGTGTTTTTCGTTCATTTCATGATTTCAATATAAACCAACGGAGAAATTGACATGTGTGGCTTTTTTTGAAACCAACCTTCACTCAGTTTTAGAGCACAATTAGAAATCTATATATAATTTGAATCTGTGTTACAAATAGGCAGACATTTATTAATAGTTGTCTGCATGTGCATTTTTCTAAAGCACAAAAGGATTACAGTCATATCTTGACACGCGAGTGCCCTGACATACAAGAAAATCGAGATACGAACAAGATTTTGAGCAAGTTCCTAACTTGAGATATGAGAAACCTTTGAGATACGAGCATACGAGCCGGTTCTCTATTGCCACTAAATAGTCAAGTATGATAGAGGCTGTTTTCGGGAACAGCATCTCTCCATCTTGCTCATCGAATTAGTTTTGACTAAAGTTATAGTGAAAGCGAGGCCAAAAAGCGCCAAGCCCAAAACATTTAATAAAAATAAGGTTAACTTCAAGTTAAACAAGAGATTAAAACTTAGCTTTATGTGTGTCTTTAGTAGGCTAATTTGATTGAAGTTAAATTCAAAATTTATGTTGCGTAGTGTCACAAAAGTCTAATGCACCGCATGTGTTGCTGTCAAGTTTTTCTCACTCCGCCGTTAGCCATTACGTCTGTCTCAAAGGTAAGAGCTCCATATAATACTGTATATGTTACATTTATTGCAGATCATAACCAATATATATGTACTGAATTACAACTAAAAACACATTTTTCCATCATAATATTCCGGTTTAACCCATAGATATAGTAAACTCTAGATTGGCGAACAGCTATCATCACAATGAAGCAAAAGTGAGGCATATAAGTGGCTGTTGTTTTCACGACGCTACGTCGCAGTGATGTGCATTACAGCATCAGAGCCTTCAGTTGACCAATGAGTTTAGTAGTGAAAGCATGCTTGTCATACTAGTTTTTATGTCATACACATAACAATAATACTAAATTCTTAGTGAAATGTCACCAGAGGAGACTACAACACCCCAGGTATATCCTGAATTGCCTATAACAAGACAGAACTTGAACTCAAAACAAGAAGTTCTCAACAATATCATAAGCTATCTATGCCAATTAAAGACACCAAGCTGCTAGTGGAAAATAATAGGAAAACCTTCATTGGTTTTGAGTCAGCAGCCAAATCTGTGCAATCTACTCTTACATCAACTATTTTCTAACCTTTAAGATCAACCAGGATCACATTGAGACTCTGTTTTCTACGATACGATCTAAGGGTGGCTATAACAATAACCTGGATGTGCAGTGCTTTAGATCTGCACTTTGAGCACTGCTCATAAAAGCAGATATCACACCAAATCCTAATGCTAACTGTATTGATCTGGATGTGAGCAGGGCTGAAAAACTGGCCAACTCTTGCTACATTCTCTGGCTAGAAGGAAGAGATAAAAGCTGAAGAAGGTGAAGATAAGGAGTTCGGTGATGAGGAATTTTTTCTAACTCAAATGTGATGACTGTATCAAGTTATTGACCTATGTAGAAATAGTGGGAAGTAGAAGTAGTGATGACATAACCCTAATCTCAGTTAAAAACAGAGAAGGATTGGTGACCCCATTGATAGGTCGAATATGTATTGCTGCAGAAAAGTGCTTACGTTCACATATGGAAAGCTATGGTAGCACACAGAGTTGTTAAACAAGTAACAAGTTACAGCCACTAACGTATGTCTAATTCCATAACCTCAATCAAGGTTTCACATGCACAGTGCATGCCACCAATCTACTCAAAACTATAGTAAATCGCTATATTGAAGTCAGAATACAGTATGCAGCTTCAAAACAGGAATCTAGTTCAACCAACCTTCGACAAAAACTATCTCACCTAGTTATTTTCAGTCATGTATAATGGGTGTTTAATACAGTGGTCCAACTTAACTGCTTTTAAATTTCATTTGATTCATTAGTTTGTTATTAGTTTACTTTCTATTTGGTAACTTTGTATTATCAATGATATAAAAGCTTCTAAATCATTGGTATTATCAATTACCGTGTGTCTAAGATTCTTGCCTTTCTCATCCAATGTCATTATATAAGTTTTACATATTTTCAATATAATATGCAGTTGCAGATGCACAAACTGTGGAATAATCGTGCAAGTCTTAGTGTTAAGTCAATAGAAATTCATAGATCAGCTGATTCACTCACCATGAAGTTGCATCATGCTATTTATTGGCCTCACTTACTTTGATTATTCGCATATCTAGGGTTTACTCTATCTATGGTTCAACCCTTCCACTGCTATCCATGTACAAATTTAGCTATCGGCCTACTGCCAGCCTTTTTACCGAAGATTGCCGATTTTGTTTCATGATATGTACTGTACTTTTCAGACTATTAGCGGCTACTTTTTTCTGATGTTTTGATCTTTTCGGCTTATATAAGGATGTGGCGATTCTGTGGTTTTTCTTTCACTGCTAGGGCGCGTTAACAGGAATCTCCGGTTAGTGCGCCTCTAGCGGTGAAAGAAAAAACGAAACAGTGCTTACCAGTACAGTTCCGTTAGGCACTAGGTTAAGAAGCGTTGGTTAATACGAAATAGTGTCTTTTTAAACAGCAAAGTTGCTGCCATGTTAAAAAGCAGCCTCCTGAGTTCTGCGGCCTATACAAAGGTGCGATTTATGTATTGTTTTATTATCGGTTTCTTGGAAATAACGCAGATACGGCTTACATAGGGGTGCGGTTAACAGTCCAAAAAGTATTGTATACAATATTTTTCAAATTCAAACTCTATCTAGAACACTTTCATTATACATTTCATTTTGCCAACATGCCAACAAACACTGCTACGCAAAAAATTCAGTGTATCTATACTTTGTGCATTGATAAAGCTATGTGAAGCTACGATGTTAAAATGATCCTCTACAATGTTCCTTACTCTTACAAAACTATTACTTTCATCACAATCAGAGTCAGTGCTGCTGCTTTAATTATCTGTGTAATCACTTAAATCTGAATATGAATCGGCTATAATATCATCAACATGAGTAATTCTCTATTTTCTAACTTGGTAGGTACTCACGAAAGCCATTATAACACCAAATAGCTCGAACGTCAGAAAGAAAAAATGTTCGTTTTTAAATTAGGAATTTTCAAACAAAAATTTAAAATGGCTTCGTTAATTTAGACTAGTTTTATAAATAAATCTTGGGACAACACCGTCAATACAATATAAGTCCTAAAGATCGTTGGTTATGTTGTCAACAAATAATAAAAATAAGCTACTACGCAATTGCGGAGAAATTCGCAAAAATGCGCATACGGCAGTCGACCATAAATTTCGCATACGGAAGTGAAAGGGTTAAGTGGTTTTGTATTTGTATGCTAATTTGTATTCAGTTAGTTTACATGAGAAATATTGCATTGAGATACGAGAACATTGACATACTAGCTCAGGCCTAGAATGCATAAAGTTCATACATCGAAGTATGACTGTATTAAAAATCAAACAAGAATCCAACAGCTGTTGTACACTGAGTAGAGTTTAGAGTTAGATAAAAATGTATAAAAATGTTACGTTCTATTAAAGTATACAGTGAAACTCGGATAACTCGCCCTCGGATATCTCGAACACATAGTTAACTCGAACGGATTTGTTTGGTCCGTTCCCATGCAATGATAAATTGCTTTAGATAACTCGACCTTAACTTCGTCAACTTGAACAGTTTTTTTGCCTAACTGCTACCGAGATAGTTGTTATCGCTTTAGAATATCACTTTATTTCAAGCCATAGAGATAAACAACAACTTCTAGTAGTTCTTAGGCATCATTATTACCATTATCGGCAACATATTTTCGTTAACGACTTTTCTAAAGGTTTGCAAAAAATCAAAATTTACCAAACATCCGCTTGAAGATAGCTCTCCGCAAGCAAGGAGATCCCAGGTAATTCAGATAAAATCGGCAAAACTGGTTTTTGTTAAAATGCTCAAAAGAAAAATATATCTTTTTTCTGAGAGTTTCAACCGTGATCAGGTTTTGCCTATTTTAATCTGAAAACGTCCTGGCAGTCACATAACCACAAACAAACAAATCTCAAGTAATAAAAGGAAAATATTTATACTTTCTGATCAAAATTGTTAAAACATTTCGTGAGAGGTCCCTTAACTTGCAACAAGCAATCAATTTTTTTCATTTGTATATAGTTTGTATATGTACTGATAATTACAATAATACATACACTTGTGACAGTGTTCTCATAACTTGAACGCTCTGATAACTAGTTAGCCGAGTTTCACTGTATAGGTCATTTAATGAGACAAATTTAAAAAAATAAAATAGTTTTTATATCTAAAAGCCAGAAGACTATCGGACATGGAAGACTTCCCACCTAAAATGGTTCATGATTGAAAACTGTAGCTGACATGGACATGATTAATAATTTGGGTAAAACTACATGAAAGCATAATGAAGTTTCTTGTGAATGACTTTCAGAAGCCCGAGTAGGTAGCAATTCTACTTTCTACCAACTGCAGTACAAAAATCATTCCTCAATGTTTGTTTGCATTACAATGGGAACTGTACAAAAGGTTGCATAACCAAGGTAGTTGATACCCGTTGCTGTACCAGTGTTAAGACACTGAATGAATTTTGTTAGAGTAGGTTGCTATATTTTATGCTGATCTATCATGCTTTTCGTATAATCAATTACCTATGTACTCATAGCTTAAAGTCAAAGGTCTCATAGGTCAAGAACGAAAAAAAGATCAATTGGCATTCCACTCAAAAAAATTTGAATTGGGATTTTAAAGGTTAACAAATACTAACTTCAATGAAGCTACAGCTAGATTTAGATAATAACCCTTCTAGTCTGAGTTTAATGAAATTCTACTGATATCCATTTGCCCAAATCCAGTCAAACCTCATTATATGAGCTTTTCAACAAACAATGTCAAATTGAGCAAATTGTTGACTTCACATACTAGGTAATATTCCATTTTTAATTTTTCAAGTTTCTCAAAACAGTAGTTTGGTGGAAGTTAGCAATATGTAAAAATACATAAAAATCACAAAAATCCATAACTCAGCTAAGTAAATTCTGCCATTTCTATATCAAAACCTGAGCAGTGTCGTACCTGTCTTTCTGTTCTCATCTAACCTACCATAAAACCTCTATTTGAACATTACCTTTATTTGAATGTCAACCACTATTATAGTGGCTCTATCTTTCAACCCTTCTCCTATAATAGGAGAAGGGTTGAAAGATAGAGCGGCACCCCTTAATCAAATGTCATCTCTATTTAAGCGCCACTTTGACACTCTTTGATCTTTACGAGCCCTTAAGAGATCAGTAAAACATTGTCCACAAAACAATTACTAATGACCCAGTTACATCAATAATAGTTAATTTTCTCATTGATGCTGTTCATATCGAAGTCCATTTTTTAACTCCAACACTTTATGGTATTTTGGTAAAACTTTGAAAGCAACACCATAAAATAATTAATAACTATCAGGATAATAGTAGTTCCGTGTTTAATGCAGTCTTGTTATTTGACGTAATGTTTTGAAGTTAGAACAAATGTTCAAGATTACGCATGGTTTCTCTTTATTTGAGCAAAAAGTGTATTATGAATAGCAATGCTTGAAATTTTTGCTCTACTAAAAAATTGTTTGGTCGCTGATATCAACTAGTTCATCAGTGCAGTAGAGTTGAAATCAGAAGACACTGTGAAAGGTATTGAACAGTCAGATGAAGGCGAAACGGGTTCAAACCAAAGAAATGATTAAAAACGAAACTGGCTGAGCAAATGATGCAAATACTTTTGTTTCAAAAAGTAGCATGTATTAGCATGTATTGAGCATGTATTATTAAAATTGTTTATGTCATTTGTTTTTGAATATATATTTGTAGCATTTGATAGATTATTATTTTTATATATCTTAAATTTGAAGATTTATAGCTCATTATTTGATAGCATCATTGCAATTATCTAAACTTGGCTTACGATGGATCGACACTCATAATGCCTCATGTATTGCACATAAAAAGCCAGTTTTGACTGCAAACATATCAATGGGTGCAATGAGCTTTTATGCAACATTGCTAAATGTAGTTGTAAAATCAAAGTATGCCTTCAATTTAAAAAAAGAGCAAGCAATAGATATCAACTGATAGTGATATTACTCAGCTTCCTAATGCATATTAATTTAGACATTTACAAGTTGGAGGTAAGTTGTAGCAGATTTATCGCATCCAAAAAGGTTTTGTTGCTCAACTTTAGGAGAGCGCAAATTATAGGTGACATTTGCTTTGCCTCTGAAAGGAGTAAACTTATCTTCCCAAAAGTCTGACGAGCTATTTAAAAAATACAATGCCACCCTTATATAAACAAAACCTGTAATAACACCTACCCGATGGGAAGGATTGAAAAATATATTGCCATGGTAATCAAATACAGGTTTTACGGTTATCTGTTTCCATTTTATTGATGTTTATAACCTATTAGCTTAGGTATGATTTAGCTCTCACATTTTGTTTTATAATGTAGTTTCACACCAACTGTGAATATTATAAATCCTTGGAATATTTATTTAATAGATGTTCCATTTTGTTAGATCATTACACTTCCAATTTTTTTACTGGCCGCTGTTCCTGTGTATTCTTGGCCGCCTGTTACTGTAAGCACCGAGGCGTGTTCGCTATGGAGGCTACGCAACCTAAGGCAAGGTATTCTTTACCCATCATATTGATGGCAAAACGAACGGGCGCATGCAGTCACCAAGTAAAGAAGAAATGTGGTTCGTTTAAGATAGAATGGCTATTAAAGTATGCGCATGGAGCATGTGCAACTGGAAGACAAACCGGTGAAGCTTGATGAAATTTGTTCTTTTTTAAGGGAGAAAGGTCTACTCTGTAGAGAAGTAGAAAGCGAGTTTTTGAAGGTGTGGAGCAAAAATAAGGCCATCAACCTGGGCAAATTGTACAACCACTGGAGAGGAGAAAAAGACAGATGGAGAAAACAAGGTAAATTTAAGTTCTCAATCAGTTTCGAGCTAAATTTTAATTGGTTAAAAATAATAATTATTAAACATTTGTGTAGATGCTTATAAAACAGTGTAGTTCAAAATTTTGCAGATATAGTTTATTATTGTTTTATAAATTACAACACACGTCATTGTGCAACATGTTAATATTTTAACTTTTTTCTGAAATATTTACGGATCTAAATCCTTCCAGAGCAAGAGCTAATCAGAATAAATACCCTTACACTGTAGAAGAAGCAAACATGTGCATCTGAAGAATAAGGTGGAATTTTAGTACTCAGTCACATCTGTGCTTATCTAGTGTTGTTTACCAAGATATTTGTGTCTATTGATTAGTAACTTCTGTAATATCAGTTAATGTAATAAACAAATGGTAATTGAAATTGTGTATGTATTACTTCTACAGGCAGCGCGTACATGAGGGGACTTCCAGACTATAGTTGGTCCATCAAACACAGTGAACAGCGGCCCTCTCTCCAAGATCACAGTAGGACAATGTCACATTGCAGTTCATGCTTTGCCATAATTAATACAAACCATTGTTAAAACAGCTATGTTAATATGCTACACCTTTAGTTAGCCTACATGGCTTTTGAGTTTCCCACCGAATGTGGACAAAGACACTGAATAAAGAAGTAATTTGATAGAAACTATGGTTGTAATGTTATTGTTTAAAACATGGAACTTAATGTGTATGACAAATACGATACTGCGTGACCACAATTTGCATAGCGAATGTTGCTAACAGTTGTCCATGGGACGACTCGGGGTGTTTGCTCAGACAAAAAAAATAAAAGGAACATTAATTACATAGACATAAAATTAAAAATGTTCAAAATAAGTAGCTAAAATTGTCTTATATGTTAAGAGTAATAGGAATCTCTGGACATACAATGTCTGATGCCATTCTATTAAAAATGTGTAATTGTATTGATCTAATTGAAAATGTGGGTTTAATATGCCATGACTGGTCTGGTGAGAGGGGTTATATAATATATATTTGGAGATGATTAACGCATATAGACCAAATTCTAGTCTCCTTATAAACTGTAAGTCTAACTCGTCCCTTCTCTCTCTCCATTTCTGGAAGATATATTTTCCCAAACGATTCCTAACGCTATCCATGAGACCTAGTCTAAACATCCACTTGACCCAGGTCCTCTATGGATTTTAGCAGGAAGTCGAGTAGTTGAAAACTAGAGGAAGCGTATACAAAGGTTCCATTCAAAGGAGGTCTTTGAATGGCTAGCGACCATTCACAGACACCCTTTGAATGGTCTCTAACTTATCTGCCAAGCTAAGTCGGTAGTGAACATTTACTCCTTCCGTTTTATTCAACAAAATGTTGGCCATCATCTGACTAATACAACAGCGATGGGATGAATTGCGTGCAAAGTTTACAAAAATAATTGAAATGTAACCTTAGCTATTGATACTGTTATACACGGTCCCGTAAAAGATAAATTTATGTAAGTCCGTGAGGAGTTCAGAACACTGACTACTCATGCTTGCTTAGCCCAAAATGACATTCTCATTGGTTAGTTACAAGATGTTTATTTTCATGTATTTTCGCCTGAGTCTGAGCAATCTGTAATTGACCAGCAACAAATCTGAAGACGGACAACAGACATTCAACCAGAGTCTAAAACTTTTTCTTGCGAATACTAGGTCATCAAAGGAGAAATGTTCAAAACTTTTTGCCAAAACGAGCTGATTTCAGATCTCCCCTTGATAGATGTACCACAAAAAACTACGGAAGTTACAGCGAAAGGAGTAAGAACACTCATCAAAAACTTGAAAAATAATAAATCTCCTGGACCAGATAATAGAAGAAAGTGTGAGATGCTAATAGCCCCAGACATTACTGCAGTGTCTATCACACATATTCCAGGTCTCTATTGATAGTGGCAAGCTGCCCAATTGGTGGAAGTCTGCTCATGTCACCCCAATTCACAAGAAAGGCCCAACTGATAAACCATTAAATTATAGACCAATCTCGCTCACTAGCATTCCTTGTAAAACGCTAGAGCATCTTGTCTCCACTATCTAAACGTTGCTCTTGACAAAGTACTGCACAATCGCCAGCATGGTTTCCGCTCAGGTTTGACACGGCTCTGCTCTACTCATCATGATTTAGTTAAGATCGCTGAGACTCGGTCCTGTACCCATGCTGTTGCCCTTGATTTCAAAAAGGCGTTTGATAAGGTGTCACACCGACTGCTTATGTTTAAAATACGACAAATCGAAGGACTTAATCCCCAAATGGCAAATTGGGTTCAAGATTTTCTAACAAACCGCAACCAAGCTGTAGTGCTTCGATGAACATCATCTTCTCAGCTCCCAGTAACCTCAGGAGTCCCGCAGGGCTTTGTCCTGGACCCACACTGTTTCTTATCTATATCAACAACCTGCATGCAGCTGTGAAATGCAGAGTTAGTCTGTACGCGGATAATACACTGCTTTACTCAGAAGTAAATTCTGCAGAAGACCAAAGAAATTTTCAGCCTGATATTGATGCAGTCTATGATTAGTCAACTAAATGGAAAATGCCTTTTAACTCAGCCAAGTGTGAACTGATAGTATTTGGAAACTTGGAGCAACAACAGCCACAATATTTACTGCGTGATAGAACTCTTACATGTGTTGATACTGTAAAATATCTTGGTGTCACATTACAGTCTAACCTACGCTTTGATGCACACATTACTGAGAAAACCAACAAAGCTTCCAAGGTTCTTGGATGCATCAAACACACCCTATACGATGCACCATCACAGTCTAAACAACTTGCTTATACAGCCTTGTGTCGTCCTGGAATATGCTTGTACAGTATGGGACCCGAGTGACAGACAGTACATAACTTGGCAATGATTCAAAACCGAGCAACACGATTCATAGCCAATCTTAAAGGTAGAGATAGTGTCAGCAACACCCGTGAAAAGCTAGGTTTACAATCGCTTGAATCCAAAAGAAGAAATCATAAAGAAGCTTTACTGATGAAGATTCTATCACATGAAAGTAAGCATAATGTGCTAGCTTCTGCTTATGATGAGCTTACTACTGACAGAAAGGGTACTGCCATAACCACACATGCTGCTGCCCGGGGTGAACATACCTGCCAACTCTCACGCATTGGGCGTGAGACTCACGCAATTGCCCCATACCTCACGCATCTCACACCCGTGTCACGCAATTGCCCCTTTTACCCAAGCAAACCTGTTTTTTGCCCCAATCTTCTAGTAGTAATCATATTCTTACTAATAAACAACTATGTATAAACATATTTGTGGCATTCTCATCTATCAATAACCTCCATGACATGTAGTTTTCATATGGAGTTATATTATCTTTCGCTGTGGTGTTTTTATACTCTATGAAAATTTACCCCATTTATCAAATCCTCGCGTTTTTATTGCCCCCAAAATAGACTCTCACTCCTTTCCCCACTCCAGGGTTGGCAGGTATGGGGGTGAACCAACATCAATATATGCCGTGACTCGCCTCTTTCATAACAGTTTCTTACCCAAAACCGTTAGAGACTTAAGACTTAAATCTCAGACTGAAACATAACTCAGCCTAATGCTGGAATCTAGGTGAACCAGAGTATTAACCAAATTTTTACTTCTGAGGCACTTTCTCAAGGCCCCTGGGGCTAATTACAATTACAAGTCACTATTACTATCGAGTAAGTATCGAGTAAGTATGTATTTCTCCTCCAAAATTGTGTATGTTTTTTGTTTTCTAAATGAAAGATTGAAAAATTCAACATGGGTCACCATATAAAGCAACAAATCACGCTGTTAGAAAACTTCTCGACACTTTCGTGTGGCAAGATAAAAAGGAATAAGGTCAAACAAATAATTTATTGAGATTGTTCTTCGCTAAAACTAGCGGCGAGCCTAGCAAGGTTCATTTTTATGCGGTAAAGTGCGTTGGTATAACGAAACGGCCGTGATTGGCTAAATTGGCAAACCCTCAACTTTGATTGGCGACAATAAACGATGAAAGCGAGTACACTTTTACACTTCGCGACCTCGTACAACAGAGAGTAAACGGTTTCCGTTCATTGCTTGCTTACTAGGATATTTGCTTATGGTTGTGTCCGAGTCGTTTTTACATTTTTGGCTGTTCAACCCGAAATACAATTCTTATTTGTATCGGGTTAGACAACCTTTTCTATGTATTTTAAAGGCTTATTTTTTACCTTAAATATTACTTTCGCATACCTCGGATAGGTGGGTGAAATCGGTGGCATCTCTGGGAGAGGAAAAAGGGGAGGATGGGAGTGTGAAGGACGGTAAAGGAGAGGCACGAGAGATGGGGAGGGTAAGGGGAATCGAGAGAAGTAAACTATATTTTTATCTGAAATCAAAACTCTTGCACTACGCTCTGATACTGTTATATATGTGGTAACACGTTTAGCCTCAATCCTTACCTCAAAGACAATAGAACTTTCTTATGAGAAGAATGCCTCAGGTGCACACGTGAGAGGGCTTTAGTCAGCTCAAGCGCTTCCATATGTTTAGGACTGAGTGTTAACATGCTACCTATCTTGTATTGTGTGAGCCAATTCTCTGGTCACTCTATGGATTTGAGCAGGGAATTGTGATAAAAAATAGAGGAAACGTAAACAGATAGTACGTAATAATAGTCACTTTAGTTGAGTTTTGTTGGTTCGCAATTTTATCGGAGAAATATGGAAAATGTTGTCTGCGTTTCCAAAAATTTTTACCAATAAGGAGATTTTGTGTTTGTTTACTAAATTCTAGTTTTGTGAGAGCATACATTATGCTACATATCCCTTTTATGTTATTTATAAGGCAATTTTCTTCCACAATGAATTTATCTGTAGGAACCCATAAGCAGTCTGCGAACTCACGTATTGTGGTGCAGGGATTTATATATGCCAGGACTTTAAACTTTGCGGGTCACCATAGTTCTGTATATTTAATGCTTTCAAACACCCCGTACGGGTTTATGTTTGATAAAATCAAACATAAACCCGTACATGGTAAATTGGATTAGGGACTTTCTGTCAAACAGACTCCAAAGAGTAGTGATAGAGGGTGCTGCATCTTCTGACCTGCTGGTTTCATCGGGCGTTCCACAAGGGTCTGTCCTCGGGCCCACCCTATTTTTGGTGTACATAAATGATATCTCCGATAATCTAAATTTTTCTACTATCAAGCTTTTTGCAGACGACGCTTTACTTTTTTCTCAGGTAAACACCCTTCAGGATTCAGTGAATTTCCAGGAGGATTTAAACATATTAGACCAGTGGGCCTATAACTGGAAAATGAATTTTAACACTGATAAATGCCAAATCGTTCGTTTTGCAAGGCAGAGTAGCGGAAACCCAGATGTGGTGTATTACCTAAGTGGCAGACCTTTATCTGTAGTAGACAGTTTTAAATACCTCGGAGTTTTTATATCAAATGATTTTAATTGGGATTTACATATAGACTCAATCATATCTAAGGCAAGTCAGCGATTGGGAATGATGAAGCATGTTTTGTTTAATGCGCCGATGAGGGTTAGAAGGGTTGCATATCTCACTCTGTGTAGACCAATATTGGAATATGCGAGTGAAGTATGGGACCCTCATTTGATGCGACAGGTAGCATCATTGGAAGCAGTTCAAAGAAAGGCGGTTAGGTTTATATCTGGTTTGAAAGGTAGGCAGAGTGTTACAGAGGCAAGAATTTTTATAGATCTAGAACTTTTAGAACTAAGACGCAAACATGCAAGAATGTCTCTCATGCTAAAGATTTTATCTGACGACTGCCATGAATCTCTTATCGAAAGTTTTAACCAAATACAAAATGTTCTTCACAGTCATGAAACAAGACTGGTTACGGGGGGTGCTCCTTCAGCTGTATGTGCAAACACCGGGTTTTATATGAATAGTTTTTTACCTAGAACATCGCGCAACTTGCGCGGCTTACCATAATTTTATGTTTTATTGACTATTTTTAAATAAAGTTCTCAACGGCCTTCTTTTGCCCGATTTCGGGATTTACGGGTTCTTAAAACACCTAGACCTAGACCTAGACCCAGTTTGCCTTGCTAGTCTTTGTGATACAGCTCTCAAATTTTAGATTTTACCTCATCAGTACACTCAAATACTTTGTTGGTTCTATGTGTCAAAGAAAGATTTAACCTAGGGTGCACCACTCATCTGTCTTACTGTTAAATTTAGAATAAAGCGGAGTATAATCTTCATGTAGACAAAAATTGCTGCCCAGCGAGCACGGTAGATTATTAATATATATTACAAATAATATAGGGTTCAGCATAGGCTTTCGTGGAACTTCAGAGGTTACTGATAGGTCGAAGCTCTGTAATTTGCCACAACCCGGGTCGGGTTTGTTAAGGAGTCCTGAATCCAATATACTACACTAAAATCTATCTTGTCAATTTTTCATATTTTTTGTAATAGCAGTTCTGAAGTATTTTGGCAAAAGGATTTAGTAAGACTTAAGTCAAATGCCATATAGCTGTGTGCGTGAGGAATGAGTGTTCATAAGCATGAACACAGTCATGTTGAGTGGGGCAGAGTTACATGTAACTTACACAGGATAATCCATGCTTGAAACCACATTGTACGAGATTAAATAGAGAGTGGTTTTTTAGATGATGCAGCACTATGTTTTCCACCATTTTACATAATGTACTTGTTCGGAATATGGACTGGTAGTTTTGCAAATTTCGTAGATCAGCGTGACATCAGCAGTTGTTAGAAGCTTTCCACTGAGCACTGAAGGATCTAGTAACTACTTGTTTGGACAGGTTATGAAAGATGACTGGCTGTTTAACTCTACTATGTATCTAATTATGTAACATTTGCTTCAATTCTTTCTTTTTAAGTACTTAATGGCAGGAGCTGTTGGTTTATACGCTACATCTGCTCTTACTAGCCCAGTAGTTAGGTTTGGGTGGATCTTTGACAATGTGTTTCCCTGGCTCATCGCAAGGAGCCATGCCATACCATGCTATCTTACAAGATAAATTCAAGATCTCAATTTAATGCTCCTTCAGTCTTTTTCAGACATCACACTTCTGTCTGTTTTTTCGTAAATTTCGAGAATTTCAAGCTCACCCATTTTCATCGAATATTAATTTTTATGTCAACCAAACATTAGTTGAATGTTCTAATGTTGAATATAATCTTTATTATTATTAGACCAATGTCTGTCTGTCCCAAGCTGCAGCTGAAGGTTAGGAAAAAGTATTGGATTATACAGGAATCTAACTCACCACTTTCCTGGTGGTAACCGACACTAATAACGAGCATACAACAATAATGGTCTCTATATAGTTAATACGTTTGACGATCTCTCACAGCACTCCAGTGTACTACTATTATATAAATTGTAGTGTCGAGTTATTAAACTAATTACAAGTAGTAAGTTTCGAAACACGGCTATCACAGCTGTTACAGACGCTTGATAAGCGTGCAATGTGTTTTTTCAGTGAAAATGGATGAAAAATCTGAGGAACCGGGTGACATCGTCAAGGAACCGACTAAATTTAATCTACCTCAAAAGAGGTACTATCGACAGAGAGCTCACTCCAACCCTATTTCTGATCACCTTGTGGAATAGTAAGTCTTCAAATGGTCATAGACATGATAGAATTATAATTTATTTTTGTAATAACTGTTATTATATTGTTATTAATTTTACTATGGCCATTGCCAGCGTTCTTGTGTTTAGAAAATTCACATGAATAGATTTGTATTGCTTTAAATACCATGTTTTAAATAATTATCAAACTAAACTAAAGGTGCGTAAAATGTTTTATTACCAAATTGATGTGAATGCACTTTCTTTATACACTTTTTATGACTTATTGATTGTCATTTTTGCATCTACATTAATTTGTTAACCATTATCTATTGATGAATTTATTATAAGCTGTCACGCTGTTGACAAAATTCAATTTTATCTGATTATTACGATATGATTATTATTATCTGATTATTACGATTTGTGTTATCCAATGTCTTTCTGTAAAATGTGTGGTGGGCATATATAATTGGTATCAGCGCAAGCATTCAGTAATTCTACCTTCAGAGCAGGTTCCCAATAAGATCCTATATGGCCATGGGACAACTCAAATTTTCAATATCCTATCCAGCCCTGTTTGCCCAGAGGAAATGGACTGGTCTACTTACTACCCAGCATACTTCACTGGAAAGGGAAACAAGGGAAAAGATGGAAAATGTGTTGAGTTTGCAGACATTGGATGCGGTTATGGAGGGCTAACAGGTATGATGAGATAATGGAATCTTACCAATTTTGTAATTCTAACATTTTTGGCGAAAATCATTTCGCTTGCAAGCATTTAAAACTATCTTTTTTGGATTCATCTATTCTTTTAAGAGTTTATTACAGGTTGATTTGCGTACAGTCCCAGAATATTACATGTAACCAAATTAATAAATTTTAACGGATAATCATAGCAAACGCAAAGTAGGGTCATAGGCAGATATCCTGTCGAGCGCATTTTATGTAACTTTTCACCTAGTGTGATTGTTTATCTACATTGATTTACTATGTCAGGGACTCTTTGTTGAGATCCTTCAGTAATTCATTTTTTTAAAATTTAAATTTTAAATTGATATGCATGGCTATGGTGTTGAGTACAAGCTATATGTTTATTGACTGTACTCAGATCTGTTCAAAGCGTTAAAGGTGACAGTTTTTATTCTTTGAGTGAATCTTCTTTGATGCACTGGCTTATAATGGAAACCCCCATTGAAGAGTCAATTTTTTGTTGTCTATTGTGTGTTTCTATGCACTGATGAATGCTTTGAAGGGCCAATCATTGAAGAATAACAGAAAATATAGTTAAAATCTGCTACCTGCATTCCTGAATCATTTTAGATAAATGTTAATGAACTCATCATTAAAGGGATTATTTGCAAGGCCTTTTTTATGCTTTCATAGGCAATTATATCACTTCCTAGATTTGCCAAAAATTGTCAATTCTTTTGAAAACGTTAGTAATTTTCTAAAATTCACACAAGTGGTTTATTGGATTCTTTTGTTGTCGCGTAAATATTGAAATCTTATTCTTTTTGAATACGAGGCTATTCAACTTAATGTTCAGATAACATATCTCAGGGATTAAATTTCTAAACTGCCTCATCTGTTATGCTACCACTTATCTCCACCCACTGTTGATATGAACTTTGGTCTACACTTTGGTGAAGTCTGTCAAACCTGGGATTTGTGGGCTTGCTGTCTGAGAGGCGTCTCTTGGCACTAAATTTTTTTATATGTTATTAACATCTCAGAAAGAACCATAACCGAAACAGTTGACTATTTAAGATGAAAATATGAGAATATTTGCACAAGCACAATTGCTGGAGGTTCATCGGGAAATCCTCATTTTTACCTTTTGAGAGATAATTATTATTGGAACAAGAGCTTGTCTAATACAACTGCTATTGATAATCATGTTTCTTGGTTAGATTTGTCGGTTGTTGTCATAGGAATGTATCCATAGCCTGAAGATATCACTGGTCAGCAATAAATGTCTCACCTTTTAGTTACTCTCTCTACAATGTTTCCTGAAACTCTAATGCTGGGGATAGAGATCAGGGTCAAGGTCTCTCAGTATGTTCAGGAAAGAATCAAAGCCCTCCGTTCACAGAATCCTGGACAGTATGAAAATATTGCTTGTATCAGAAATAACGCTATGAAGTATCTACCCAATCTCTTTGCCAAAGGACAGGTGGGCTGGTGTCTTCTGCGGTCTTTTCAAACTCACTTTTAGTTTTTACTGGTGTTACTAGCATTTTCAACTATTGTTTCACATTTTTAGACATTCCTCTGTCTTTAGCTGTATTTAGAGAAATAGAATCACATGTACCATATATATTCGAGTGTAAGTCGCATTTTCTTGTACTCAATAGAGTGATTTTTATTGTCGTTTTTTCATCCATCGACAAGTATTTTGATGATCGGTATGTTTTTGGATCTTCATAAAATCACATGTATTTATTCGAGTGTAAGTCACATTTTTTGTGCCAAGTAAGCCCAAAAAGCTTGGTGCGACTTAGACGCGAATAGATTTTGCTGAGGCGTTTCCCTGCTATCACTTTCTATGAGCTATCGCACATGCCACACGTAGTTAATTAAAACATACCATTGCAAAACAAACATGTGTCAAAACAAACATTTCATTTGCAAAATTTTCTCGGCTTTATAGCTTTTAAAAGAAAATGTTGGTGTTATTACGATGCTTTTAAACCGAAGATTATAAAATTTCTGGAGGAATATGAAAACAGTGCTGCCGAGCGTAAATATACTATTTCCAAAATACAGTGACATCAATAATGTCATGTGACTGCAATGAAGGAGCAATGGCAAAATGTATGTTTTACTGTTTTTCGTGTCAAATATGGAGGTGCGGCTTGTTTTATACTTGAATGAATAAGGTACATTTCTCTAAGACTGATTACAGCCCAAGTTGAGTGTAACTTGGTGTGGACGCAGTCTTATATTTAATTCTGAGAGGGGTGATTATCTTCCACTCCTCGGCTGAACTGAACATTATTTGGACTCATGCAAGTAGCTACCATTTAATTCAGATAGTCTCATAATTGCCGTTGTTACATGTGTTGAGGAATGGAAAAAGTATATTGCTGCACTGTGATGCTTGAGGTTTTACGAAGTGGCCACAGAATATCTTTTATTGACAATCTCAGTTAAAAGCCTGGATTGCGAGTTGCAGAAAGAAATATAAAAAATAACGATACTTTTTATTGCAATCGAAAATATGTCTAATTAGAACCATATTGATCTGCGGTGCCGATTTTTTTGCCATGTTATTCATCAGCTAACTTCAAGTTTATTAGTGGCTCGTGGCGTGTACTGTAAGAATTTTTTAAAAAGTGGCATACCAGAAATCTGTTAGATGGTGCACCCTCTCCTGAACAGTATTTACAATAGTTTTAACCATTATGATGCTGTAACCTTTGAGCTTGTATGTCTACAACTGTGTCATGTTTATATCATGATTGTTATTGTTTGTTGGTATGTACTTGGTGATACAAGCGCAGCGGTGGTGTAGGCAGAGTTCACAGTTGTAGGTAGATGATTGATAGCTAAATGAGAAGATGATTTGGGTTTGAGTTCCTGTTCATTGAGCTGTTTGAAGTAACAACATTTTATTAAAGCTTCCAACTTATTGCCTGTGCAGTTTCACTGCTTTCATTGGCTAGAAGTAGAATCTTGTTGCATTATTATATGCTCATATGTGTATAAGATGATACAAAATTCCGGCTTCAAATTTTTAATGTCGATCATAAGGGTGTGGTAGTCATAGATACGAGTACTTCCTCTAGTAATGACACTATCAAATTAACTCCAAAGTACATGGATCCTCTATCCTTAGTGTTTACTTCATAATATGCACATTCCCGTTTTTCTTTTGTGTAATTAGGTGAAGGTTGTCCCCAAGTCATGTATTGTACTTGTAAGTTGACCAATTGACTCTCTCCATTCATAGTGCTGCCTAAAATTATAGCAGACAAAAATAGAGTAGCGTAAAATGTTGCGTTAAATATTGTTATTCTTTGCAGCTGACAAAATTATTTTTCCTCTTTCCCGATCCACATTTTAAGAAGGCCAAGCACAAGTGGAGAATAATCAGCCCAACCTTGATAGCTGAGTACGCATACGCCATGAAAGTCGGTGTAAGTAGCTCAAGTAGGGTAAGATAACTACTTTTGCGTTCTGGATATTAGATGCTGTATCACCACAGAGTCCTCTTCAGTCCTCTTTTTTCAGTTTGCTCCATCAGATGCCTGCTCTTATGGCTACCGTCGGTCATATTGGTCATTTTTGTTGAAGTTTTTTATATTTTTGTATTTTGTATTGTATGAGGGCTTGAAATTTATGTAGTTTTTGGTACCAGCTAGTGTAAAAAAAAGTTTAATGTTTGTTATTTAGTCTCAACAACTTTTATATCTCATTAAGACAGTTGAAATATTTTAAATTGATTTGTTGAGTGCAGCATTTTTGGCCAGTGGACTATTTTTTAAGGTTGTATTTCCTTTTAAAAAGTTTTTTTTAATTCACTTAATAATGCTTCAGATTCCTAGTTACTACTGTATTTCTGGCTGAGATCTTCACCATATTCATGTAGGCCAAACCATAGTACAACATAGTACTCCTCATAGTACAGCCCGAGTCATTTTTAAGAATCTGCTTAGCTGTTTCCATGACTTTATCATCTCTCGTCGATTGTTGCTAAATTTATTTGGCGTTGTTTATGTGCTCCATGTATTTGACTGTTCTACTAGGTTGATTATAAGAGCTTCTTTGCTCTCTCTTCTCAATCTGTAATAATTTAAATGTTCTCTCACGGAACAACTTAAATGTCTGAATATTTGGAACAACGGACAGCCTCATTTCTTAGTACGCCTATAATTTATTGCTGAAAAATTCATTATTTCCTTTAATCATGAAAGTAGGTCTATTTTGCAAATACACAGCCAAACATTGATGTATAAGTGCCTTAACGTATATAGGAATACAGCATTAAATTTGAGCGAATATCTGATGTAACATTTTACGTAATTTCCAGCATAGGGCATCTAAAGCTTTTTCAAATATTATAGTTTTTTGAATAAGAGCATGTGTCCACAATTATTTATCTTATGGTTGCATTTTCCACAGATAGCAAAATCTTAAAAAATTCATAATATTCTGTTATTTTTGTTGAAAAATTATCAATTTCAATATGGCAACTGTGAGTTATGTTGTTATGTAAAAAAGAGGAAAGCAGGGATTTTTTAAAATCCAAAACAATACATAAAAACCCAGTTTTACTTGTTGAGCAGTTTTTCAAGAAGAAAGTGTTGCTTTGCCGCGCAACTGTTTTGAGATACAAAGCAATTCTTGGAAGTTATTAACTTTGTATGTCAAGGATTGACTGTGCATGCATGATAACTTTGTACCCGACAACTATGAAAAGTTGGTGTTGTTTCTCAGTAGTTACGGAAGTTGTCTTACTCTACCATATGGTAATTATAGTGTAAGGTTGGGTGATTACTTATATTGAACCTTGCACCAGACAATTACTTCTATGAAAAGTTGGTGTTGTTTTTCAGTAGTTAGAGAAGTTGTCTTACTCTACCATATTGTAATAATCATGTAAGGTTGCGTGTTCACTTATGTTGAGCCTTTCACTAGACAATTACTTCTATGAAAAGTTAGTGTTGTTTCTCGGTAGTTAGAGAAGTTGTCTTACTCTACCATATTGTTAATATAATGTAAGGTTGGATGATTACTTATAGTGAATCAGCAGATATTCTTATGTATACCTGTAGGGGATTGTTTACACAGTAACAGATGTGAAGGATTTACATGATTGGATGACCCTTCATCTAGCAGAACATCCTCTATTTGAACAACTTTCTCAACAGGAAATGGTTGGTAGATTCACACACATTAGATATGTTAACTGAAAGGTCACAGTATATAGGTGTGTGTATATACCGTAAGTCCTCATGCTCAAGTCGCGCAGCTTGTCATTGGGCGTGGCTTCTGGTTCAAGGTCATAGATTGCGGCTTAAGGCTTTTCTTTTAAAACTTATGTGGGGCTCAGGGCGGCTTCTCGATAAATGTGGTTTCTGCTCAGCTCCTGCACTATAACCATAGAATCGCAGCCATGATACACTTTTATGTACGGGGGTTTTGGCGACCTACTCGTTTATTTTTAAGGTCATGTTTATGGAATACTTTAGACTAAAGAAGAATGTATCGCTTCAAGTCGAGATAAATTCGTGACACACGAGTGAGAGACAAGTGGTTGGGAGCGTGTTAATACCTGCTGACATCGAAGCAGAAACTATGGACCAAACTGAGTGCAAAACAGTTTTTCTTGTTCAAGAGGACGGGGTATAGCGAAACCCGTCTCAACACTCTTGCTTCTGAAGGGGTCAAGGATGACAAAACCTCAGTTGTTAGCCGTGGTCTGTGGGCATATGCAGCTTGTTGGTAAGGGTGGCTAGATACCACAGACGGCTTGTTGGAGGATTATTTTTTCCTTCGTGAGTCGTCTGTTTGTGAGCACAAGCCACGCGGCTTGAGCATGAGGCCTTGCGGTATGGACTTGAATGTACATAGATGCGTTGAGATTGATATACAAAAAGTGACGGTGTATGTAAGGATATGATTGTGTATGTGTTTGCAAAGCCATGCGTGTACATAAACAGGAGTGTATGTCTCTGTGTGTACATGTATGCCAACTAAAGAGGTAAAAAGCTATTTCTCATGTAAAAAATGCACTCATGTTCATAAGGATATGAGTGCACATACGTGTGGAGACAGGTGTACAAATATACAAAAACCTGATTGCATATGCAAAGACATGAATTGTACACATATGTGCAGAGACAAGAGTGTACGTAAACAGAACGCCTATGTAAGATCATGAGTGTACATATATACAAGTACATGAATATATATGTATGCAAGCTAATGAGGTAAAAAGCTATTTTCCATGTTAAAAATGCACTCATCCAGGCCTGAAATGAGTTGGTTTGTCAATGTTTGTTGTTCAATCCCAAGAACATCGATAGAGGTTCACTGTTGCCTTGAAGCCTGTGACGGTGCAAGTAGTATTTTTAATATTTGCATTTGCTCTGGTTGGGATCGCTGTTCAACTTGACGATAACAAAACATTGAAAAATTAGTCTGTTATTTGTGATGCTTGTCTGCTCCAGGATGCTGATCCGGTTACAGAGAAACTGTATGACAGTAGTGAGGAAGGAAAAAAGGTGACAAGGAATAGTGGAGACAAATACTTATCATTCTTCAGAAGAATTCAGACGCCCTCAGTTCGCTCAGACAATGTGTGACCATTCTCAAATTTGTTTTCTTGATATTGTCTTTCAAATTTTATATTAAGGAATCCGAGGGAACGGTATTCAGTACGAGCTGTCCGTGTAAACATATTTGACATGGTGAGTGACCTTGTGTATATCTTTTGGCAAATATTTTCTTTTTATCATCAGAAATAACTAGAATATTTCCAATCACACTTTGATAGATTTGCAATTGTTTGAGCTTACAGATAAAAATAGAAACCATCCAGTACATCGCGCAATGAATGTAAATCATAGCCCAGACGCTTCAAAATGTTTTGCTGGGAGTGGAAGTGGATCAGGTAAATTTGAAAACTTTGAATCAATGATTTTGAATTTTAGCCTACATGTGATTCAACAGTCCTTGTGTATATATAGTGTGACCCTACATATAATCGTGTCGTAAAGCTTTATTGACGAATGCCTACAGTGCTGTCAGAAATGATGAGACCACCCAATAAGTGACACCTTTGTTCATCTTGGCACCCTTACTGGAGCCATGTTCATCTATTTACTTACCACATATCGCACATCATTAGATGCGAAAATTTTGTCTTGTTTGAGCAAAACGAAGCAAAAGCTTTTTACTCTCATTTTATGGCAGAAAGGATAAAAATAGTATCACAAAATTAATTAGTTGAAAGCTATCTGTTGATTATTGTCACGGTCAGTTGCATACACGCTTTCAATGAAAGAATTAATTGTCAATTGCCGATTATTTGAAACATATACCATATTAATCGTTAAAAAATTCTGCATCTAATGGTACATGGTTTATGGTGGTTTCTAGCAAAATTAAGGCAAATCATCACTACCAGCAAATGTCTCGTAAAATGTGAGGTGGTCTTACAGATTCTGATGGCTCTGAATGTGTAATTTTTAAATAGCATCCAAACTGCAACGAAAGGTGCTTAGTGTAACACCAAAGCGAAGTGTTGGTTGACAAAGTGCACAGAAACCTTACAAATAATAAATTTAGGTATACATGTATAATATATTTCTTATAATAGGATTCGCGTTATGAACAGGTGGGCATCCGTATAGTAGAATTTGTATGTACAGACAGGATAGTTGCTATATGGTGTGATTGCCTTGCATTGCTCAAAACCTTTCACACATTTGAAATTCAGTATCTGTCACTCGTTTGCTAAAGAGCCGGGTTAAGATTTGATGAAAAGCTACCAGATCACAAAGTACATCAGGTAGAAAATTAAAGTCATAGAAATCTGTTTGTGTCTGTCGGAGAGGAATGCTAAAGCATTGAGTAGAGGTGTTAGGCAAGTGTTTGCAGGTGGCCCAGTCTTGGTTCCTAACATTAAGGGAAGAGAGCTGGCTCAAAAATTCTTAAAACATAATATCATAAAGTTGTGTTGCGCAAGAAACGGATTAAACTGGATACAAGTAAACTTATTTAACAGGTAGCCATACATAGACTATATGCATAACAGTAACACCCATATATACATAACTAAAATACTAGACGAGGAGTACAACTACTGTAACCACTTATCCAATAAAATATTAACCTACAAATACCTCAAATCGATCTGTGATACTGGCAAAGCAAAATAAAAACATTTCTGTACAGGTTTTGATAGCATTTTGATGTGTAAGAAAAATTAAGTCCGTTGCATAGTTATGGGCGAGCTATACTCGGAACCACTACGGCCAATCTAGGTTACACATCAGTGAAACTTGTTTTGTCCATTTGCTGTCTGCCGACCTTGCTTGAGCGCTTAGTCGAATTCCGACAATTATTGCAGATGTAGACTTCAGGGATGTGGGTGCGTCGGATCTTAGCGCAGGATAAGTGTATCCAGGTTTGACAGGTGCCGCATTCGATCATAGGTCGATTTGCGAACGGTTTGTTACAGAAGCAAGTGATAGGCTCATCTTCTATAAAACAAAAATTAGGCGATAATTGCATAGATGATAGCTGAACCAACATCTTTGTAAACGTAACCAAGTGAATATTGTCTAACTTTCAGCCCTTATCTTAATATAGACCAGGGGTTCCCAACCAGGGAGAAATTCCCCCATAGGGGGTAATTTTGAATATACAACAGGGGAACAGAGAAGTGTCTGATTTGTTAAATTTTCAATTTATGTCCTGCAGTGCCGCGTGAGTTTGGGTTTCATCATTTAACATTTTGGTTTTCTCTATAACATTAGTTGTTAATAATGAGCTACTAGTCAGAACTCAGATATATGTGAAAACATCTATCCAGATTTTGATTGAATAGTAAGTTAACCTACTCATAAACCAATTCACCACCATGCCGAAGGTCATGAATTGTTGTGCATTGTATGCGAGCTGTATAAAAATTAATAATACGTTGTTATATGTTTAGATATGTACATTAAAATGGGATTATATTTGTATCGGTTGTTTTTAGTCATGTGAGTTAAACACACGTGGGGAATCAAATTTATGAAAAGGGATAAAGGGGAACTGAATGAAAAAAGTTGGGAACCACTGATATAGACTCACATTGACATTTTAACAAATACATAACAACAAAACATTCACAATAAAACTGAAAAGCAAATGTTTGGCTTTAGTGACAGATCCAAGAATTAAGAGTGAACTAACCTTCTGAGGAGCAAAGACTTGGTGAGCTGATAGCCGTCGCAGTAGAAGAGCCGCTATATGCGTGGTTGCTATGGGAAGCTCCTGAGTCGCTGTTGCTTCCAAGACTGTCATCAATTGGACTTGCCCGATTGTTGGCATTGTAGTCGACTTCACCATCCGACTGAATCAAATCAAAATTATTAGCGGACAAAAGATTGAAGGATGATTCAATAACTAAATGCATTTTTTGATAGACAAAACCGATGTTGATCTGTACATACCTTGTCTGATTCTTCAGGGTGGTAGTTCGCGTATGCTAAGACAGTTTTGCAAAAGTCCAAGAAATCCTGTTTAGTACGTCCACTCCTCTTTCGTGAGACTTTAATCTATTTGAAAAGATGAACGTAGTAAAAATCATACAAACCAATTTGATATGAAAGCATTTGATGAAAAGTGTTCACTAGCTTACTCACTTTGGGTTGTCCAAATATGCTTGGTGATGAACGCTTTAACGCAGAGCTGTGAAGGTTGGGCTGAACACCTGTTAAAATAAAATGGGTCTATACTAGTTCATAATATTTCTCATTAACAGGAAGTATGTTTGATTAAAAATTTCACAACAAATATTCACTCCAAGCAACCTTATAAAATAATACTATTGCCATAGTCTCATAGTCATTCATAACAGTGAAGAAACAGATCCTAACATGAGATGTAGAGAGTTTTTGTCGTTAATTCCATACCGAGCCGTGTTTCCATCGCTGTTCTATACATGCAAACACTACTACTACTAATACCATCACGTTAATGCAAAATTAACTTTATTTAATATCAAATAAACATGAGAACCAAATGTAAGAGGACTACCATTCTTCGATAAATAACTTTTACGTAAAAACAGTACCAATCGAATGAACGAACAAAAAAGAAGAATCAAATGAAGAGTATTTATCTTCTCAGCAATATTCATGACTAGTTCATCTTGCATATTTTTGGCTGCGACTGCGATAGTTGATCGCAAACAGCACCAAACCAAAACATAAAAACTACACACAGTTTGGTAATGTCAGTATTATTATCATTATCTTGAAACTTATTTATTGCTGATAAATAATAATACGCGAAGACTATTCATCTCCCCGATGCTAGGCAGCACTTGAACAACAAAAGAAGTATGATAGTCTAAAAACTTTCAATGTGTGCAGTGCTTATTTTTAACTAGGTAACTAAGAGCGTTCTTCGGAAATATACAATGATATTAAATGAAGTTCATTAAGATTTAATTAGAAACACACCCAATGAAATATACTAATCACAACAAATAACAGCAACAAACGCATAACTATGCTACAATAAAAATGTGAATATTTGTATAGTTACCCTTTCGTTTTGTATTTTGCTCCTCCATGCGAGATTTAACAGCGTATAAATGTCATTTGAAAGCGCCAGCGGCACTACATGTAAGATCCTTCAAAGAATATTAAAAGTATTTCATTCAAATAATACTTTCTTTTCGGAATTTTGTTTAGTGCAACAACATCAATGATTGCGAACGTCGTTTTCTTCCCGGCATGCATCAAAGGTCATGAACCTGGTCGCCTATGACGTTTTTATTGCGGAAAGTCTAGAGTATTTTCTCCAGGATTGGCCAATTCTAGATCACGTGCTAAACGCGCGCTTTGCTGATGATTTAGGACTACGTTTAGGTAGCAATTTAGATGGTGAGAAATAATACATTATTTTACGGTTTTATTTATTTATGCGTTCTTGATTCATCATGCCTTTGAAATTTCATTGGGTTCTGAAACAGTTTTCAGCATATAAGCTAGCATATATATGTATGAAAAAATTATCTAAAACAAGTAGCAAAGCAATATTACGAAACAAACGATCACCTTAATATGAGTAGACTTTCTTCATACAGTGCAACGTGCAAAGACAAAGTAACCGTTCCTTGGCTGACAGGGTACACGTATAGCACCCGTAATGCATTGTGCCTATAAATTATTTTATACAAATCTACGCTTTACTCGACTTATATTGAGATAAAAGGAATCTTCCATGTGAATGAGATAGTAGCCAGGATATCTTAATTAAAAGTTTACTTCAGAGATGTTAAAGCACACTCATACATACGAGAGTGCCTTATTTGACTTAGAGACCGGTAGGATATTTAAACTGTGTATCAGTATGTCGATGATATGCTAATTGTAGAGTTATGTAAACCGATCATCTGGTCTTCTATAGATGTGAACAGGATAGCCAGGATACTGTTGTGGCAGAGCTAAGGGAAGTTCCAAATCGATGCCGGCTATTATTTGTGTGACCAAGGTAACAGAAGCTGTGTTTTTTTGGCTGTTTGCTGTTTTGTTATAAGTAGATCAGAGAGGTTGCTGCTGATATGCATTTAATAGTATTCTACTAGCAAGGAATTTCAAAATTGTTCCTTTCTTGAAAGTGTGAAGTTCGAAATCTTTTGATGTTTTTTATAAAGTGCTCCACCTAGTTCTGAACTTACTCTATGATACATAATGCGTATGCTCCAGTTAAAGTTTGCCAACTTGTATAAACCATAAGTCTAGATGTCATAGCGACTCTAGTAATGGAATATGCTATGCTATGGCGCCTTACAGTGCCTCGTGTTGCATGTTCACAACTCGAGTTGTACAACTCGAGTTGTGAACACGCAACGCGACTTTGTAAAAGTTAGGTGCAATATATCGGTATTACGGTAGCATAACCGTAGATCTGGTTATATTAACAATGGTACATCAATAGGCACCCGTTAGCTAATAGAAATTAAACTATGTATGTATGTGCTGTAAAACTAGAGCTAATGGCGAATTATAGTGTGCCGAGTTTGTAACTCGAGTTGCAAACTCGAGTTGTGTAAATATAACACGAGTTGTACAACTCGAGTTGTACAACTCGAGTTCATTAAAACCCAAGCCGAGTTCTTTCAACAGCAGCTCGAGTTCAACAACTCGGCTTGAGAACATCTCATCGTTTCATTTTCTCTAGCTATATGGAATTTTTTGTGTGCATCATTAAACGCCGTTGAAATAATTTCTATGTTCATTTTCGGTGTTCATTCAGTTTCTTGTCAGGCTCTTGAGAGATAACTCTTTTTTCATTTGAAAAAGAAGTTGCCCGGCTCCCACATAGATTGTTTTTTAGTTTGCTTTTTACATTCTACAATTGTTTTTGTCTCGTTATATTTATAGAAATGAATATGCGCAAATATCGCCAATATATATAATTTAAATGTGTCTATATATTTAAATTATTATTATTAAATTTCTGTAAATGTTCTGTAAATGAGACACCCCAATTACTCACTTTGCTTGTTTTACAAACCCGTGTTAGTTTTGCGTATAACACAACTCGAGTTCATCAAAAACCCAGGCCGAGTTTTACAACTCGAGTTGCGAACACACAACGCGAGGCACTGTAAGGCGCCATCGCTATGCTCACAAGTGCTCAGTCCGCATTGCCAATCCTTGTTAAAAATTTTCTTTCTCTTTAAAAGTCTAGTTCCAGTGAGTATTTAGAGCCGAGTTTATCACTGCTGGAGAATGCTATTACTTCACATTTTTCATTGTTGAAGGTCACGTTTCATTCCACTGATTACTCATAAAGAAAGCTTAAGTCAAGTTGGAAGGAGCGCTGATCTGTTTTTTTGTTGAGATCCGCATATAGCAAAGCATCATCAGTATAAACTAACATCGCGTAATACCTAACAAGGTAAGCCATGAATATATATTAGAAACAAGATGTGACCATGCGTTGAGTTTATTGAACTCCAAAAGTACCCGATACATCATACAACTTCTCCATTTATACCACAACCTCTTAAGTTTGGTTTTAGTTGAATTACGGAATCCATTTTTCTATAGTAGCCTATTATTTACCTTATCAATGTTCCAGATGTTGTATATAAGCAGTTTATGACGCGCATTTTCAAATAGGTCTACTTAGCTTACTTAAAATATGACTGCATTTATGCAAAGATGAGTGTTTTAAAACCCAAACAAGTTCATGATGAATAGTATGGGTATCACAAACAATAATTAGAAAGCTGCAATGTCTGTTATTCAGCACTTGATTTAGTGTTGTTTTAGTTGTGAAACACAATGCCTTCTAGCGTTTTACAAGAATATTTGGTTGTAATATTAGCCATCTCTTTTAGTTCTTGTCCTGTATTGATATGATGCCGACAGTCCTCATGTTCTGGAAAGCTTGTAACTGTTGATTTTTGCTGCAGATATTTCAAGGCAATCTAAATTCGGGTTAAGGTCAACGAGCCGTTTAAATTTCTGAATTTCTTCACTGTCTGTTGTCTCGTTATTTTCCGGTGTCATGTTATTTTCCAGGCCACCTATTATGTTCTTTCTTTTCAACAGAAACAACATGTGTTTAGTTGAGGATAGGCAGGGGTGTTGATCAGATATGTGCTCATCTGAACAGAGTTGACTTTCAAAATGTTGCTAATTAAGAACCTCAACGAGTTTTAGTGAGCTGGTTATTGTTGAAGAAAAAATCAGTGCTTTTAGAAAGAGAACTCTTTTTTTATTTGAAAAAGAAGTGGCCCGGCCCCCACATAGATTGTTTTTTAGTTTGCTTTTTACATTTACAATTGTTTTTGTCTCTTTATATAAATAAATATGCACAAATATCGCCAATATATATTATTTAAATATGTATATATATATCTAAATTATTATTATTAATCAATTATTAAATTTTATATAATATGAGCAAATGCAGTTCTGTAAATGAGACATCTCAATTACTCACTTTATTTTTTTTTACAAACCCGGGTTAGTTTTGCGTAACACAACTCGAGTTCATCAAAAACCCAGGCCGAGTTCTTTGAACAGCAACTCGAGTTCAACAACTCAAGTTGAGAACACGGAACCCGAGGCGCTGTTAGGCGCCATAGATATCCTATTGTTATATTATTCTATTGGTGATAACTTCAGTTTAAATAGAAATGTTTTTTATTTTATCATTTGCTTTAAAGCTTTTTACTGTTTATTAAATCAAGTTACCAGATACTAGTGTTTTGCCTGTATGTTTCGAGTGAGTATCAAGTTTTACTAGTCTGAAGCTTGACAACAAATCGCTCTTTCAAGATTTTCAGGCTGTTCATGAAAAAAATCAAATGATTGTAATCTTTGATGACCATCAGTGCTGCCGGAACACCATGACTTATAGTTCTCTATAATAAATCAGATTTCTACTTGTATTTGTTCTGTGACCAGACATTTGTTGCATTTCAAGACGGATGCGATATGCTATGAAAAGTCTGATTTGATATATGGTGTTGGCATTCTTGAGCTTTTACTGATCTAGGCCAATTTTTTGCAGCTAATGCGTATTAGGGGAGTTTGCAATATAATCGCTGAATGTTTTTTTGCAAATTTTAATGTGAATAGTGAATATATCTCAACAAAATGGTTTGTTGAGATTAAAAACAAAATTAAATATTGTTTCTTTGGTTTTTATCTACTTTAACTTTTTGTATCGCTAAATAGTATTTTATTGCTGCTCGTCAAAATTATTCAAACTGGTATATCACAAGCTGATCAGTTCAAAGGATGAATAAGAAGTGGATGTTTTGATTGCTACTTTTTATTTGCAGCTGAGAAATGGAGTCTTACGGATTGGGCATGGATGAACTTTTTGATGACGGGGACGTTGGGCAAGAATTGAATGACTTTGAAACAGTTCAGGAACTTAATCCTGATGCTGTGGATGGAGTAGACGGAGAAGGAAATAATTCACAGAATGGTATGTATGTGATATGGTGTGGTACCACAACTAGTAAACGTGTTAAAGGTGTTGGTGTGTCAGGTGACCAAGTTGAAAGTCAAGAGTTCTAATCCTGTACATCTTTTTTATAAACCGCTAGGAGTGGCTATGAATGGACACAGACCTTATTATAGTAAAGATTAGGTGAATGCCTGGCGTTGCACAGGTCGTAAAAACATTTACTATTCTAACTTTGAGATGAAGGTGTTTTTATAACAGTGTGTGTCTGGCCAATGCATATTTCAAGCGTTTGAAAGCTCAAGGCTTAGCTGAAACAGATTGATGAAACACCTTTCTTACTTCTTATGCCACACATTTGTTCAAGCTTTAAACAGTTCATAAACTTTAGCAGGTAATGTAGTTGCCATTAGCTAAATCTATTTACTCAATAAATTTGAGTAACTTTACTTGAATTAACTCAAATCTTTACTATATTAAGAGCCGTGTTCGCCCTTCCGCCTGGGCATTAAAAAATTGCACCTTACTGGGATAGAAACCATACATTCTGCGGGTGCACGGTTGTGAAGCCAAGCAAACTACCACTAAGCCACTCAGCTAGCTTGCCAGTGCTTGGAATAATTGTACAAGTTTATAATTTTTATACAAGTCATGATCTTTCACACAATCATGCTTTTACTCGAGCTAGAAAAGCTAGAAACTTTTATTCAAGTTTGCTAGTTGTTCCATAGTATCGCAAGTAAGCTGTGTAGTGGATAGCACGCCTGTCTGCAGAACTGTTGTTTTTGAGTTCAATTACAGGGCGAAGCAGTCTTTTATTCCTAAAGTTAGCAAAAGCTGCAAGCGTGCGTATTTTATCGTTATAACTGGACATACAACAAACCAACAAACAAACACGTTTATAATGTATCATACATTTATAATGTGTAATCATGAAATTTGTTTTTTCAAGAAATGATTTTAATATTTAAAGACCAAAAAATAAATTTGGAAACACAAATACTCGTGATACAGGCTCCAAGCTGTGACATTAGCTGGTCATTTTAGGCAATGTCAATGCCATTTATGTCAATGCGGATGATTAGCCAGTGAGTGAACGCGAGGCAAAAGGGCATCTGTTGGCCATCATTCTATTACATTTTCTCCATCATTGCCGCTCTGCTTGTTTTGGCTACCCAACTTAGCAGATAATCATAGCACATTGTCAAGGTAGGTTCCATAAATACCGAAAAAGTCTGCGCCATACTTATACGTTTCACGTTAGCTTTGGAGTGATGGTTATATAGTTACACCAAGTGGCTTCCGCGTACATCTGGTGCAGTGTGCTAGCAAGAAGTTCTTCCATTCACAAATAGGAAATTTAAGGAATCGCCTGTAAAATTAGCCATTCTTGAAAATTTTGGTTTCAAACTTATTACCGCATGCTCTGTTTTTATGAATAAGGTTTTTTAACAGACATTTTTTAATAATCCAGTTAAAAAACAATAAATGTTGACTTAAATGTGATTATCGTGTCAAAACCCGCTAAGATCGAGGATCTTTCTGTCAATTTTCATCACTAGAAAATGTTGATAAATTTGTTATTTGGTCGAACTTACAAACAATTATTTTAGTTATTCAAACACCAATATTTAATGTTATCCACTACTGTTTATGCAATACAAGTTTGTGCTGTCAGTTAACCTTTAAAATATTTATAGAGAAGCATGGCCAAAACATAATTATACACTATCGTTTCTCTCTTTTACAACCTTATGCTAAAATTGTTTGGTTTCAGATGAAGGAAACATAAGTCAGCAAGTGGCAGAGAAACTGCGACAGCTAGGAGCGGGTGCTGCCAAGAAACGGGTAATGAAGGAGCAGCCTAAACTCGACCCTAAAAGGTGAATCAGCTATTACTATTTGGTGTAATTCTCTGATTTTTTTGCAGATGTTGAGTTTATCGAACACCTAGTGAAAATCTGTGGCTACACAGAGTTTATTCCCCCCCCCCCCCCGAACATGTACTAGTAATTTCTTGATAATTAATATTATATCTAGCATATTTGCTCACGGCTGGTTTGCATATGCAATCAGATCACTTCTGCATACAGATTTTTTGACATTCATAAAAATTGTCCTAATATTTTTCTCCACATACAAACTCATTTCCAACATTTGACGTTTGAAGTTTTTTAACTTTGTAGTGACAAAAAAGTAAAGAATCATTATAATAAATTGAGGAATCGATAAAATCCATAGAATTAAGTAGCTTTAACTATATCTATTGTAAGTTGTTTTTGTCCTCCTTTCTATTACCCACATTGGGTATTGTTAGTTCTATAGTTCTGCTCATGTTTCTAAGGTAAAGTAACACTAAACACATTTTTTCACTCATTATTAATATATTTTTGTATTGCTAGTTTAAGTTTTATATTTTACCTCTAGTACAATATATAGTTTATATATTTTACCTCTAGTACAATATATAGTTTATATATTTTACCTCTAGTACAATATTTAGTTTATATACTGCACCTCTAGTTTATAGTTCTATATTGTACTAACAATAAACCCGTCTATGTTCAGGATCAATAGGTCATTACTAAATACAGTCAAACATGGATAACTCGTCCACGGATAGCTCGAACACATGGTTAATTCGAACATTTCCTTTGGTCCGTTCCCACATAATGATAAATTGCTATAGATAACTCGAACTCAACACTGTTAATTCGAACTGTTTTTTTGCCCAACAGCTACCGAAACGGTTGTTTTCGCTTTAGAAAATCACTTTATTCAAAGCCATAGAGGTAAACTTCATCTTTTCGTAATTCATAAGCGTCGTTATTACCACCATCGGCAAAATATTTTTGTCAACGACTTTTCTAAAAGTTTGGTGAAATTTGATTTATACTGCGATACGATGAATAGCACGGGCTAGCCGGGTCACGCGCGCAAGGATTTTCGCCACGCACATACAAAACAAAAATCGCATGTTGTTTTGTATGTGCGTGGCGAAAATCCTTGAGTGCGTGACTCGGCTAGCCCGTGATGAATAGTTTTCCGACGTTGATTCCGTGTTGAATCAACGTCGGAATGTTGAATGTTTAAAACGTCTTAAAAAATGTTGTAATTAAACGTATACGTTGTCTGAGCTACAAAAAACTATTCATCGTTTGACCTAAACACAGAATACGTGTGTACATTCAATAAGTATCCATTCAAAAAGCGTGAGTGATATAGAATGTACCGTAAAACCTCGTAAAACTTCTAATTGAACTGCCTCGGAGTGTTGCTCTTAACGAATCCCAGGTAAAGTAAGGTAATCTGCATAAACTTCAAGAAAAAACGGCAAAATTGATCGTGGGTAAAACCCCAAAAGAAAAAAATGTCTTTTCTTTTGAGCATTTCAACAACGATCAAGTTTTGCCAATGTCAATCTGAAAAACGTCCTGGCAATAACATCACCTCAAACAACAAACCAATCTCAAGTGATAGAAAAATCTCTATACTTTTTCATGAAAACGTTTTAAACTTTACATTAGAAGCATTTAATTTGAAACAAGCCATTTGTGCTTTTGATTTATATTATAGTTTGTATATGTACATGTATCTACTAATAAATAAGTAAATATATGGACTTGTGACAGTGCTCTGATAACTTGAATGCTCTGATAATTCGAACACTTTTGCTCGGTCCCTTGAAGTTCGAGTTATCCATGTTTGACTGTATGTTAGTTACAGAGTGCCACGGCATTTTTAACCAATAAGAACAACTCGTGAGACTAAATAATCAACTATAAAGGTGACACACATTATAAATATGATATATACAGTATGAACGTCGTAACCTTCTCTCCTAAACTGTTAATTTAATTACTCATGGGTTTTTAATTAATATTTTTTACATTTTCTATAAATTTTCATATAATAATGAGTGATGATAAGGTGCAGTGTGTTTATGTACCGAAGCCTTATATATTATAGTGTTACAATAGCAGTTGTGTTTATATACCAAAGTCTTATATTATAGTGTTACAATAGCAGTTGTGTTTATATACCAAAGTCTTATATTATAGTGTTACAATAGCAGTTGTGGTAATTGTGCCAACTTAAGTGTACGCAAACACAAAATTCTGTACATGAATTTAATGATACTACTAAAATGTTGCCGATTACCAGGCTTGAACTCCTTACATTTAGCTTATTAGAGTTATTCATCCACGTAGAACACCTTCCAAAGCCTCAGAATAATTTTATTTATTGTGCTTTGTGACCAAAAAGCAGACAGACAGACATCAGTCAATAATAAAACAGATATATACATGAAATCACTCTAAACTACTCCAGTGTAGTATGCCTTTTTATCCCTCATTTCACTATTTTATATATATATAATCTTCGTAATCCTAAACCCCTCGATTCTCATGTCTTCAAGGTAGATTTACAACACAAACTTTCTTTTTAATTCCTACTTTGAAAATTTAGCTTAAAATAATGTAATATATTAGTTTTGCGTTTGATTTTTCCATAGTTTTATATTAGGCATTTGTTTTAGCTTTACTTATAATTGCTTCATGCATTTATCATTGTTTTTGGGCTTTGGATTGAATTAAATGAAATACAAAAAACAGTGAAACAGCTTTGGCCTGTGAAGCGATCATCAAAACATCAACATCATATGTCGAGGTTTGACTGTAATTATTTATGAAAATTCTTTTTCACAGAAATTAGGGAAAATTTGATAATTAGCAAATTTGATAAAATTGACAAATTTTTAATATTATAACTTTTATAATATTATTATACTCAATTTCTACAATTTTGGAAAAATCTTTTAATGCCGCTCAAGTCGAAATGTAAATGTGGAACTTGACAAATTAAAGGCTTGTCATTTATAATCCAAGGAGTTGTCCACTCATTGCCAACTAATTTATCTCTTACTACAGGATAGATACAAGTTGTGCGATTGTGTACTTTCTGGTGCCTTAGTGTTTGCCCTTTGATGAGTACCTACATGTACGCTGCTATTTGTTTTAGGGTTCATCTTATGATATTATCAGACAGCTTGTCTTACAATAAGTTTTTATAAAGTTATAGTTGGTTTTAGACTCACTGGAAAGCGAGGGATCGGCATACTTCCACAACTATTTGAGAATGTCAAGTATAAAGGCAAAGGTCACGAGGTCAGTGATCTAAAAACCATGATGGGTGTGATGGAGCACTGGGGTCACCGACTCTTTCCCAGGATGCCTTTCGATGAGCTTATTGAGCGGGTTGAGAGACTTTGCCAGAAGAAAGCTGTGCAGGTCGGTGGTTGATGACCATTTGAGTTAAATATCATTCTAGGAGAATGAGCGATTCACGCAGTTCAATCAATGCCTTTCCATGCTTTGAATAATTTTGGAGTTGCTCCCTGGTGACTACTTCCGATGAATCACTCGCTACTGACGAATCAACGATTCGGAGTCGCTTAGCCGAGTATTATTGATTTGGATCTATCAACACTGAGAATTTCTAGGATGTCGAATGGTACCCTCGCAGCCTGTTATAATTTATGCGAATGCCTTCGAACAAATTTAAAGGTTGACTTGCAACAAAATTCACATTACCATTATTTGATATGAAAAGATTCACCATGTCTTACTCTTGTTGTGTTGTAGGTACAAAATATATGGAAAAGTGATTACAAGCTCTTAAAAGCTCAAAAGCGAACAGAAAATCGCAGCCACACGAGACCGCCGTAGTTTGGATTCCCTTTCCAAAACGGCTCAAATGTGATGTAGTTGTGAGAGATGGTTTCTGTTTACACTTTCTTGCAACCTCATTCGTCGAAATATTTTCACAAATATACTTCACGCATTCAATAAAACTATTTCTATTGTTCTTACGCGTCCGTTCTTATCGTCATCGTAATGCTGCCACTTTTAGCAGCGATATCTTATAACTTACCGTAAAAATTCGTTTAATTTTTTAGCCTTAGCTTAAAGGAGTACATATCATTGTTTAATAATCATGACGAGCCTGTTGGTCACCTGTGATAATCGAAAAGTGCTGCAGAAATTATTTGCGAAGTGTTGGGTCATATGATCAGATTACGACTTGACGATTAGACCAGGTAGAAACAAAAAAGTAAAGTAGCGAGCATCTATATTTGATACGGGGTGTTCGGTAAAACCCAAAGTGTTTGTGATAAACTAGTACTACGATAAGTTTTATATTGAGCTTTGTATTGGCCTTTCCATTCACGTGAGAACATATGTGAAGAGACGATAACCAAATTTCATGGCTACGTCATCGAAATAAAGAGATTCTAATCTACGGCGGCTTTTGGTTTTTGAGCTTTTAAGAGCTTGTAATCACATTTTCTCATATTTTGCACTTACAACACAACAGAGTAAGAGCTTACGTGAGAGCTATGCAAACATTTTTAACTATTTTAGTCAGAAAATTTGACTCAAATAATTCGCAATAGGCGCAGGAGGGATGAAAATTGCTTTATTGATTAGAGACAGATAACCCAACATTTTTACCACTTCAGAAAAAAATGAAAAAAAAAATGAGTTGAAGACAGTTCCTTAAAGTCGGTTGGAGTTATCTTCTATTTCGGCAACCGGACAGACAACTTCAAACATTTTCAAGGCATAGTCTTTGATTAGATTCAGGTGTTACATATTGTTTCTAATCAACGTTCCTTTCATATGTATACACCTTATCACATAGTATCAGCTTTTTATACACACTGTACTATGTACCGCTGTACACCATACATATATTTATTAACTACCAAAAGCTACCTCATCAGAAGATAATCTTTTTCCTGATATGGGTGAACAACCAGTAGTGCACTATGCATAGTTAATCTTAACACCTTTTTTACGCTATAAAAGTTATGTAGTTGTAACTCAGCTTTGATGCAGTTTTGAGCCCTGGTCAAAAAATGTCCTAACTAGATTTGAGCGTAATAACAATCATATAATGATAATAATGAATAATATTTTAGCTTTATAATTAAATGTTTCAAAATAATGAATCATTATACCTAAAGAGCATTTTGTTTAAATCCATTTTACAAGATCCACAGAGCTTACTTGTACATCTTCTACTGCAGACCTTTGTGAGTAAGGTACGCCTGGACATGCCCCTGTTTGATGAGGACTTTGTTAGCCAAGTGAGCGATGATGAGGCGCAGGCAACAGACCAGACTACGCTTCCAGACGAGAATTTGGAGCGAGAACTGTTTGGAGAAGTGAGACCACTACTCAGTATTTAGACATGATTCTATTAATTTGTGTCTATGGCTTTCTTCTTTATCCGTTTTATTAACAGTAATTGATTGTTTCTTAATTTGTTTTTTCATCTCAATGTGAAACAGCTTAGTATTTAGTCAAAAATATTTTAATCACATTTCATTAACCCTGCTTTATAGTTTCGGAGTTGTCTCATCTTTTTTACTGTTTGCTGACTTTCTCCATTGAAATATTACAGAGTTATAGATAGATGTTTGTTATAGATAAAATCTTCGCTCACCTCTGCGTTTAAAGAATGGTGCAGGGAAAACTATGATTGTAGCCCGAGTGCGCCGGTATACTAGAGGATGATGAGGAGGCTATGAATGAGATCTTGCAGGAAGAAGAAATCAGCTCACAAAATATAATATTGAGTTCAAGTACTCCTCATCCTAAGGCTAGGCCTGCCTCTCCACCTGATGCATCGGTAACATTTGTTTAACCCTTTTTCAGGCATAGCGACGATATTGCCGTTTAGCAGTAATGACGATAATGCATGACTGTTATGTTGCACAAGAACCGTTTTTATAAATTGATTTTTGGTTTGCTTATTGCTGTTTGTTTAGATTTTTTACTAATAGTAAACTACAATAGATTATTCTCTGTTAGCAACAAAAAAATAGGCCGTTTTGTGAAAAAAACGATCGTTTTTGCAATACTAAACGAACGAAAAATTCGAAAAAGAAAATTCTGTAAATAAATCTTGGAGTTTTGTTTGTAGCTTGTCTATGCTTTCTTAACCTTTTTCCAGAGTGCAACAACTTTCTTTTATTGTCATGGCGACCTCCGAACGAAATTACCCAAGTCTCTCTAATGCTGCAAGTAGTAGTGTTAGTGCTAGCAGTAATAGGATGATATCAGCTGATTGTGATAAATTCTTAGAGTTAGTAACCAGAATTAATAGTGACAGTGAATCTGGTTTAGATTGTGGCTTGGACGATTTTCATTAGAATCTGAGAGTGAAAGTGATGAAGAACCTAGTAATAGTTTTGACGATTATGGAGGTGGGTGTGGGAACAAGAAAGAGCACATGGTTTCGGCACATTGCTGCCGAAAGTACCATAGCTAGAGAAACAGTTAGGTGAAGAATTGACATAAAACATGTCTGTTTGTATTTACCTGTATCATAAAAACATAATACAAGTATACAATATCATGAATAAGAGAGAATAAAAATCAATGATTTTTTTAAATCGATTTGTGAACAATTAATTTTTCCAGGTGGTCTCAAATATCCCCAAAAAACTCGCCTGCGAAAGGGTTAATGTTCCTGAATGTGTTAGTCCTCTTGACCTTAGTCAGGAGACTTTAGTTCTCCTGACTAGTTTATTTCCTCTAAGTAACTCTTCATGTAGAGGATGTTATGGAAGTTGCCGTTTTCCAATTATCAGTAATAAGCAATTAATTACCAATCGGAATTAATTGTTTTCACATTTTGCCGTGCTACAAGAAATAAACCTTGTTGAAAAGCTAAAATTATCATCTTCAACTTTGTTACTCATTGGGAATTTGGTCAATAGCCATAAAGTATATTTTAATGTCACTTATGTCTAACCATGTAACTATCATTGATTTTTTCATAAAGGATTTGACTGAGGAACAACTGGAAATGATACGGGCTAAACAGGAAAGAGCCAAGGCTATAAGACTCAACCGCTCAACATTAGACTCAACTGCTAGTGGTATGTTTGTCTGTCAGCGGCAGCAAATGTTAATGACTCTGCTTTCTGTTTGAACTATTGGTTAATATTAAATGTTATACAGTATTACGAAATTATGCATTAGAAAGCTTGTCTGAGTACATGCTATGAAATAGTTTAGCGGGAGTTTTCTTCTCATTATTAAGTATGTTGTTGCCTTGCATAGCGTATATTGAGAGTTATCCTTCCAATATATTAGCGTGATTGAGCTGGAACTTTTACAAACCACATAGATTTTACAACAGTTAACACATGCAAAGGTTTTTTTTACCTTTGTTTGATGTGCACAATCAGCAATTAAACACACTTGTTTTATCACCCTTAATAAACTGCCATTGACCTCTACTCTCATGCCTCCTATCCTGGGTGTATAAGTTGTCTTCTTTCCTCTCGGTCTAATTACCCTGCCCTCATCATCCTTTACGAAGAAATTTGAGCCAGTTGCAATACTTCTTTTTGTTACTCATGTCATCTTGTCACTACTGGTCACGATTTTTATTGTCGCATAGCAATGTTGCCATTTTGAATTCTCTCACCCTAAGACACCAGCAGCTCGTACCAATGTTCTAATCTACTTTAGCAGGGTATCAAATTGATGAGTATGGCATGATAGCTCATTTGCAAATTTCTCACAGACACGCTGAGTATTGAGGTCTCACAACGGAAGCGCGGTAGGGAGAGAATAGCCAGTGAGAGCCTTTGTTTATTCGACGCTTTTTTGCTGTTCATTTGTTTTTTGTTTTCATTTTTCCCCTTTTAGTGGACAAGCAATAGCGGAGGGAACTGAGCCCTTACAATGTATTTACTCCTATATAGCAAACATGCTATATGTGTGACCATTCACTTGGCTTATGAATCTCAGCTAATATAAAAATGGTTGCTCGCAATAACTTTCACTGTTTCTAGTTTAAGTCATCCGCAAATCTGAGTCATTCGCAAGATGCAAAAAATCCTGCAACTTTTACCAGATGTTTCATGCTTGCGAAATATGGAAAAGGCACTTGTGAATGATGCTTATGAAAATGCCACCCAAACTATTCCATTCCATCTTAAAAAGTTTTCCACACTTCTGTTATTCCTATTTTGATGTGCGCAGTTTCGAATGCGCCACTATGACTTCTGGCTTAAAAAAATATTTTTATATAAAGTGCTTGCCCTGCTTTAATCCGCATCATGCGAATGTCCACTGAGACTCTTATTGAGCAGTAACTCAATGAGCGTGCAACTCCAAATCTGCATCTTCTGCACAATGTAAACAGAGGATTATCCCTTCACCTGTAATCTCTCGGACCACAATTGTTTTGCCTGCATGCATGTAAGCCATATGACGTTTAGTAGTGTGTGTGAAAAGTTGCTATTCATTTGCAGGGGAGCAAATGGATACATCACATCTTTCCAAGACAACTGCTTCTTCAGAGACTTCTGATAGACTTGCCAATACGATGGATACAGTGCAGTCAGATGTTGACCAGGATAGCACGATTCCCGATTCCCCTATTTCGAATACATAGTAATGGGTGCCTAGCCATAGGAAATGATACCAGATACTGTCTATGAAGATGTCTATGCATAGACTCACTGTATGGAATCTTAGCTGGAAGGAAGCGCTGCCAGGGTCGTCTTACCACGAATGTATTTTAACTGCTCGATGCTATTTGTTGTACGCCTGTGGTTTTTACACCACTGCTAAATGTTTTCCATTATTAGCAAACAGCCAGTTAGAGAGAATTGCTATTATTCACTATTCTAAGGTACTTTTATGTACTTGTGAGTTTGACAATATGTCGATCCGTCCTAGATGTGCAGCCACTTGTTGCTTGCTGTATGATTTGGCATGTGTTCAAATATCAATACAGTGTGTGGATTGTAGAGTTTGCCACAATTTAGGCCGTGACGATGATATATTGTTGTTTATCTGATATATTTTTCCTGAATTTTGTATGAATAAAAAATGTATAACCAATCACAAAGTAGATAAAAAATGAGTTCAGATATCCTTAGCAACTAGACGATGCTTAGCCCGAGTACTTATTCCTTGAGGATAAGGATTGGGCGTATGTAACAACAGCAATACTTGGATAGCATAAACTTCTAAAAAAGTTGGAATTTCAAATAATCTTATTAGAATATGGTCCATTTCAAAGAAAATAGGTCCAACAGAGCTATAGCTCTATTATGAGATTATGCAGTAGAGTGCATTTTTGGCAAAAGCAGCATCTCAAACCATAATCGTTATCATCGCGATATGCAGTTGAGCTGCCATATGTTATAATCTACAGCGGTCTCGCATCCTACCATAAAGTTGTGCCCTGAAACTATGAACTGTTCTTCTGTCTGCAAATGATGGGTCTGTTGATCACATGGTTAGTCACTAAGATCTATTTCATCGTCTGATCCTCCGATAGCAGACCAGAATGACAGGGCCACTTTTTCTGCATAACTTTTTCTCTCTTCTGGAGCAAGACTTTCAGCTTTTTCTAAAAAAACAACATCTTTGAATATCAGTGTCTACTAATAGCAGGTTAAAAATTGGACCTGCAGTCAGATGGTTGCAATTGAAGTTTCTCAGAGGCAGAGGTGACTATAAGGTTTAGCTAGACATGCCACACTATAATATAACCCTATCTCCTTCAGCTAAGAAAGCTGGTTAAACGGCTCACCTGTGGTACCATTACATAAACATTCGCCGCAGCTCAGAGAGTTAACAGATCCACCCAAAATTGCGCCACAATCAAGTTAAGATATAGTGTTATCATTTCGTCAAAACAAACTGAAGCAGTTTTCTTTTTACTCAGAATTCACAGCATAATATTGCGGTTTATAACTTTTTTATTTTCTGTTTAGGATGGAAAAGAAAAATTGTACACTGCGACATAAACTAAGTTCTGTTAAAAAAATTCTTCAAAATTATTGAGCTGAAGATACCTCTAATAACTATAGCCTACTTCTATACCAGAAAATGGGGGTCTGTCTTTTAACCAAACTTTTTTGCTGTCGGTTGTACTAAAATAGAAAAAAGAACATGGCTTCCATACTTCAAATGCATTCTTTTGAAAATTTTTTTGCTGATTTGAAAAGTCCTCTAAGTTGAAGCTTTATGACAGAAAATCTAGCTTTTACAGCAAAGATGCTGAGTGTACGTCTGCAAACTTCATTCCATCAGAACAAGCAAAACATTCTGTATTGAGAAGGTTAAGGGAACAATGCCGGACATATCCACTTATAAAGGAGTTAAATAAAATCCTAATGTCGCCGATTCGGCTTGAAGCAGATACGCCTAAATCAACAGTGATACATCTATTCATATTTTAAATAAATAAAATATCATTAGTGTAATTAAATCATTAATGTACCATTTTCTTTTGTGCTGTCTCTCCTCCATTACCAGTTTATATAATTACAAATAGCAGTGTATGAACCATATAATAGGCAGCATGTCGACATACAATGCAAGGCATCAAGCTTGTAAAACAAGCATGACATGCAGAATATTTATAAACTTTGATGCTAATAGACATCGAAAACTTTCACCTTTCATAAGATGCAGACTAGAAAAAAGTTTCTCGAAAGACTCCACGCCTGCTTCTCCATCATCATGAAGCATATCTGTTAGTTCCTTCGTATTCATTCCTAATAGTAGCAAACAGAGTAAACCTCTCTCTCCCTACACAAATGCATTATTTACCAGGTGGTGCTCAACTTTATAAAAGCTGACTATACATGCTTGCTAAAAGCTTATCACAGAAGAAAACTAGTATGGTTTACAATTTATATGTGATAATTTGCATGCAGAGGTTATCTACATAGCCAAATGCCTGAAATACCAGGTGTTGCACGGGTAATATAATTATTACCTAATGAATTTGAGTAACTTACCTAGGAAGCTAGATCTTTACTAAAATTTTCATTAAAACAATACCCGTGTTTTGTACCAGCTTAACAATCGTTACGCATACCAGTCAACAGTGCTCGTTAATAACCACAAGCAGGTGCTTTAAGCGCGAGTATTAATGATTTTTAATGATTAATTTAATGACCAATTTAATGATTATTTGACCAATGGAACCTTTGTTTTCCCGTGTAGCTTAATGGTTAAGTTCCGCCACCTCTAAATCTGAAGGTCCTGGAGATCAAATCCAGAGCCAAGCAGATTTTTCATTGCTAAAATGTAATCGCTATAACTGGACACAGGGTTTAATAAAAAAGGAAACACTGATATTTATATACGTATAGCTGTACAACCCCGCATTGCCCGGATAATAAAAAATGTCTTTGGACAGAAAACTGAATTGTATTTAACATATAACAACATTTGCCATTCTAACCTTTAAACTTCCTATCATGAGAAAAGTGTTTTGTGTAGTTGAAATAAATTAAAAGAGCAAATAAAAACAACTGTAAAGGCTTTCAAACTTTGCCAAACAACTTTTAAGCTTCATATCATGGAAAAATGTTTCGTACAGGTCACATAAATTAAAAAAAATAAAACGACTATAAAGGGTTTAGATGTAAAAGTGAAATAATTAGCAAGTAATAGCTAAATTGAGTCTGTTTTGCAATGATTACAATAAGAGATGATTTGGTAATGATACAATTAATAAGAAATGAGAAAACAAAATGAAAATTACGAATATATTGAATTAATAATAACAATTCTTGCATAGAAGTGTGGGTATAAAAAAGCTACTGTTCCACCAGCAGCTATCCATCAAAACTCTAAATACGACGATACTGGTACCTCTCGATACTGGTACAAATGTAAAACTGAGATATCGGACTGTCTTTGTTTGACCGAACAAAAAGAGATAATATAATGGTCCGCGTGAAATGTATTGACCTTCACTGCGATTTAGCAATTGAACCTTACGAAAAGCCAGAATTAGAAGCTCATGAAAACGCAAAAAAGCGTCGAGTTTCATAGAGTTAATACAATATAATTGCCAAATATTAATTTCGAGAAAGTCTATTGTTGATATCGTTTTGCCGAAAACAAATTAGCTCTAATACAGCAATGATGAAAAAACATCGCGTTTCATAAAGCTAAAAAAGTTAATAGAGTTTAAATTAATACGTCATTTTGGTGTGAAAACGGAAAAAAGTTGTAAACGATATGTATTAAGTGTGAGCAATTGTAAGAGCTTCCGTGGTCTCGCCGTTGAAGTGCTGGATTATCACTGCGTTCGCAATCCTCGTGAGTTTGAGTCCAGCAAAATGAAAAATTCTAATTCCAAAATTTTAATAGCTATAGCTAGACATACCAAAAACAGATGACATACTTTAAGAAATATAATTATGTATATATATAGATGTACAACTGATCAACGAGAAATGATTCATAACGAAATATGATAGCCATATATACAATTAGTATATGGTAGTTGCATACAGCCAATAATTAGTACAAAAAAGGGCCTTGATTAAAGTCAAATGGATATAAAAATAAAAGGCAACTAAAGCACTAACAAACTATGTTTCGATGATACGGTTAATCTACCAGTTTGCTGAGCAAGAAAATGCACTGCAAGCAATTCAATTTTCAACATTCTCTACACTCCAGCCGTTTTTATTTTAATTTAAGCGAGACAGGAGTGTGCCGATATGACATCTGGTGAAAAATTGCTTAGCTTTTTTAACAAAATGCCCGCATTAATCCGCATCATGCGAATGTCCAATGAAACACTTATCGCTTATTAACTCAAAGTGCGCGCAACTCCAAATCCCCACCAACCGCGTAATGGAAACACACCGTCGATCCTGGCTAACCTGTCTTCACAATCACATTACCGATTCAAATGTGTAAAACAGCGCAAGTATTAATAACCCTTCTGTGTACCGACAACTTTCATACCAACGCATGTACAAGCTTACCTCCTAAAACTTCATCACTCATAAACCTACCTAACTCGCTGCAGATATCTATCTCACTCTGCTCTTGCCCGGCAGCTGCCTCAGCTTCAACCTTACTTTCATCCATCAATTTCTTCATGTACGGGCTGACTGTGTCTGGTTTGTCTGGAGAACATATTGCATCGTGTAATGTGTATAACATTATGTATAACATATTACATACTGGTATGAGAGCAACACAAGTGGTTTAAAAAACATCAATCCTTTAATAGTCTTTTAACACACTTTAAAAAGTGTGTTAAAATTTACTTTGATATGCTGCCAAATGCACACATGACTAACTTGGGATATCACACCAACGAAACAGTTATGGCCCAATTATATATGACTCAAAGGCAGCCTAAAGGACAAAGTTATTGATCATAACACAGGCTGCCAAGTGTCTGAAAAACAAAGCGTGTGTATCTCAAGTTCGCTGAGGAATGACACAGCTAATCTATTGAAACTAATGAAGTGTTCTACATCAACAAGACATACGATAACAATGAGCCATTACTAAAAAGAACATTAAAGGAAGCAACAATAATGAAATGGCAAGCACAATGATTCCAATCTGCTGTTCAAAGAAAGCAGTGCAGGCCTACAAAGCCGTCGCCATGTGAACATTACACATACATACAGACATGTCAACCATCAGATGCTGAATACCACCCATTACATGTACATACAGACATGTCAACCATCAGATGTTGAATACTACCCATTACATGTACAACCAAACCAAAGATTGCGATCCCTTCTACACACAATTGGTTAGGAATATGGCAAACACTTTTATAAAAATTTCTGGTCATAGAAAGTCACTTATAGTAGAAAAACACTGTTTTTGAAACTTGGTTTTAAAAAAAAATAAAAAACTGAGGAAAATAAAACAGGAAATATATTTTAAAAGAATCCCAAGTTAGGTTAATATAAACTATATTTAGTGTAAATTAGAGTATGTTGCAGCAAATACTTCCCTCCCTCACTCTAGCACTAAACCTACAGATTGATGAAATTTGCAGTCTTGAGTCGTCTGGATGGTAACTAATACTTGCAAGAAAAATATATATCAACAAATGCTCGACCTCCCAAGCGCTATCAAACTATGTTATGATGATTACAAGTGCTCTACGTATCGGTCATTCATGGCACCTTGAAGAGATTTGTATAAACCGAGCATATTACCATCTGACTAACAGAATCAGAGAGATAACATAACTCCTTAGTTTGCAAATAAATTATAAAATAAAAATAAACCAAATCAATTGTTATCCAGACTGAGTTTAATGGATAAAGAGAAAATTTAGCAATTAGTCCAGATGCGGGTGTAGAAGACACGACAAAACAGCCAAACAGGAAATAATAAGTCATGTTGGATTGTTTACAAATAAACACTTGGCATTCACACCTTTCATGACGAGATTGGACCAGGTGTGTGCGTGCATCACTTGAATAATTCTTTGTACACCGTCTACATCAAACTCGTCTAAAAGCATAAAAAGCCAAACATGTAACAGAATTCCGTTTAAGTTTACGTGTAGACAGCAAATACATTACAAAGATCTTAAAAGGAGCACACGACAGGACTAAATACATCGCTAGAGTTGCTATACAAATACCTTCATCGCCACCCTCCGCATCATCAGCTTGCAATTCAATGAGTTCAAACTCATTATCTATGCACCACTGCTGCACCTTGGCCTTTGGTATGACTGCAATAAACAGATACATGGCTCTAGACAGGTTTCCAAAATACACAACTAGTGAATAGAGATGAGGCAAGCTGTAAGTCGCTTCATTGAGTGACTAGCTGGTCGATTGGTAACCATAGCTAATTAATCTACTGAATTTCTGTGAGGTGTTCAAAGAAATAAGCAAAAGACAAACATTATATAACACGATGTACTTTCTAACATTTAACCTAAAAGATATCATTTACTATTGGGTAAATGCTGTTAGTTGGTAATAACATAAGTCCTGTGCTACAAAGAATACTGCTTTGTCAGCAGTCAATGGGAACACATCCATTTGTTTCTTGTGAACAGAAATTCCCAATCTAACTATCTTCTATTTATATACATCTATACACATTTCTCAAAGTTTGTGTATACGTGTCTGTGTTGGTCCAGCTATAGATATTAATATCTTGGAGTTTAAAATTCCGCATCAAAACGGATTTGAACTCACGTAGATTGTAAGCTAAAGTTTTAAATCCAACCACCCTACCACTGAGCTATTATACAAGACATGTAGATCAAAGACATTACCATATACCGTAAAGACATGCTAATTACTTTAGCAGCGCACCCACGCATTACGATGTCCCTATTAAGAAACGTTTTGTTCTTAAGTATATGAAACACGATGCTTCTTCATCTTTTTTTCGTTAGAGCTAATTGGTTCTGCCACACGATATCAACAGTAATTTATCTCGAAATTGAAATTTGGCGATTTGTGTGCTGATTATATACGTTATTAGGAAATATACTTGCTCGCCATTATGAGTTCAGCGTTATCCGCTATTGTAAAATAGGATTCGCAAACGGATAAATGATAAAACTTTAGTCCAAAATTGGAAGTTTACTAAAACACATACTAAAACTTCCTTCAAGTGTGTGTTTAGTATGCTAAAATCATTTAAGTTAGATTCAGCGTTAATGTTACTCTTCTGTCTTGAAGGTAAGAAATTTCCTCGTAGTACATTATAATGTTAAGTTACCTTGCAGATCATAACCACAAAATGCACTAAAGTCATTGTAGGTAACTATAGTTACTAAGGTTAACATATCGTTTTGTTACTATTTTTTTACGATGATGATTTTGATGATTTTTATCAGGAGGTGACTGCATTAGATAATTACTATGGGTTTCTATACCACTCTATATATACATCTATAGCCTACGATATTTTCGTATGCCAACACTGAAACAAACTAAAATCACATATATGTATAACAAATAATTTTTAATTGTAATCATAGCAAAAAAAGATTATATTTAACGATGTAGCCATAGTTCACATTTACATTTAAACAGCTTTACATTTTTATTTTTTCTCTTAATTTATTTCAACGAAACACCTCTCTAAAGTTATGAAATTTAAAAGTTACAGTTGGCTGAAAACCTTTAGTTGTTTTATTTTTTTTCTTAGTTCATTTGAACTGCACAAAAATACTTTTCTCATGATATGAAGTTTAAAAGTTACAATGGTAAATGTTGTATATATATATGTTACATAAAAACAAATTGTCAGTCGAAAGACTTTTTTATTACCAGGGCAACGCCGGGTAGTACGGCTAGTGGACATATAAATCTCAATGTTTGTTTGTCTGTCTAGCTGAGTGTCCAGTTATAACAATAAAGTTTTAAGAATAAAAATCCACTGCGCACTAGATTTGAACCAGGAACCTTCAGTTCTGCAAACAGGTGCACTAAGCCCTATGCCAAGCTGTCCTACTAACTAGACCATAGAATTAGTTTGTGCACAAGCTTATTACACCTGCCAGTTTTTCATGGCTTCACGTTTAACATTTCAGTTAGTGTTATGGGTGAAGACATGTGACCAATAGAAAAACATGTGCCCATACGTGAAGAAAATGCTTAAAACAAGACTAATGCAAGCAGTATAAAGCTTTGGTAGGCACTGCAGCCGGTACTGTGTGGATTACAGTGGACCCTCCTATAACGTAAATTCTAGATAACGTAAAAAAATTATGCAAAGTTTTTGCTTCCTACTCGGTAAAAAATTTCATACAATGTAAACTGTCAAGTAGAGGCAACTTCTCAAATTCGATTCAAATGGTAACGTATCTTGCCACACTTGTGAGAAAAAATGATGCTCGTGTAGCATTATATTTATTATATATAGAACTTCCATGACATTCTATTTTTTCATGATAGATCGTCAGATGTGTCGACAAAACAGAGAATAGGTAGCTGTGCAGATACTGAAAAATACTTAAAAGGCAAATGATTGGTGCGGGTGATTCAGTGTCGGTCTACCAATCTGAACGTCACGAGTTGAGGGTATCGCCGAAAGTTATCTTTCATCCTAACCTTGACGAACAGATAGACGTTACTCTTTTTATAGCAAACTATATTTTTGTTCTGCTTTATTGTAGACTTAAATAATATTTGTTATTAGTTTCACTTTCCAGAATAGACTTTGCTGTCTAAAAAAATGAACAAATCGTTGAAGATGGACGTTGAATATGTGCGTTCCGCATCAACTTATTGTAAAATTACGGCAATCATAATCTATAAAACCAGTGAAATTGATCAGAAAAAGGAGACAACCTGTCAATGCAAACTAATAATATTACAGTTACGATACAGCCAACAAATTAAAAAGATTTTTCTAGTTTTTTTCTTTTTATATCGCTAAAGGGGTGATCTTGGAATGGATTAGGCAATTTACAAGTATTTTCTTGTTCGTATAATGTAAACATTCCTGGAAAGGATTATTTATGTTGTAGGAGCATCTACTGTAGTCAGAAGAAAACATGGCATACAAAAATAAACATAGTACACAGAAATAAACAAAAACCTTCATTTAAAATGAGAATAGTAAATATTGTATATGTTGATTAAAAACCAATTTTCTGTGAAAAAACTTTTTTATTATTCGCGCAACGCCAGGCATTCACCTAGTGATGGAATAAAAATTGACTAATATCACTGCTGCATATGCATGTAGGTAGAAATAAAAAGAATATTACGCACGGAGTAAGCAAACATTCTCGTATTTTAAAAACGATAATAGCATATGCTAAACACCTGTACAATGTAGATTATCCGTTCCTGGAAGGTTTACATTATAGGGATTCTACGTTATGCAAACAGCAAAATACATGTAAATTGCCTAATCCTTTCAAAAAATTTTCTAAACTCACTTCTTTGGCACTTGGAAATAAAAACCTCAACTCAACATTAACTATGGTATAATTGGTGCAGACAACTTCTATTTTTGTCATCATACACTCGCTTTAGGATCCATGCTTATGGTAATTTTATGATAAGTTAAGGAAATGCACACATGCAATGTCAATTTAAATCAATTTTGTCCCTTGTATGCTCCACAGAAAACTCTATAATGAAAAAAAACATGTACATGTCTAAAATAAATTTAAAATAAAATGTAATAGACTAGAAATTCCACGGTCATACAGCCCACGACCAAAGTGATATTGCAAAAAAGAAAGGGTACTGATGGTTGAGAAATGCAATATTAGCAGTCAAATGACACTGCAGTGCAATAGGATAACTGCAATGGTAGCTGTAATGTACTGGGTGTGAGTGTTATTATATACAACAAACAGCAATAATGAAAGAAAAGATTATATGTTTATATCTCTCCTCCTGCAATAGGAGAAATGCAATATTGGCCAATATTAGAAGTAGAATGCACTGATATTATTAGAATAACCAAGATTATTAATATAGTAATAATATAAAACCAATGCACAATTTTGTTTACATTTCAAAACGTCATAGCTAACAATATCAAAAAGTGATATTTATTATATAGATTTTTAGAAAATCTATTTAAAAAAGTGTTTGGTCATGACAAACAGCGATAATGAAAAGAAAAGATTATATGTTTATATATCTCCCCCTGCAATAGGAGAAATGTAATATTAGAAGTAAAATGCACTGATATTATTAGAATAACCAATATTATTAATATAGTAATACAGTAATAATAGAAAACCAATAAACAATTTTGTTTGGATTTAAAACGTCATAGCTAACAATATCAAGAAGTATCAAAAATAATATCCAAACTTAGTAATAGTAATACAGCAATAATAGAAAACCAATGCGCAATTTTGTTTACATTTCAAAACGTCATAGCTAACAATATCAAGAAGTATCAAAAAGAATATCCAAACTTAGTAATAGTAATACAGTAATAATAGAAAACCAATGAACAATTTTGTTTACATTTCAAAACGTCATAGCTAACAATATCAAGAAGTATCAAGAAGAATAACCAAACTTATAATTAAATATCGTAATCTCATAAAAATCGTTAGAAAAAAATATCATCGTCATATCCTTTACTTACACTGCGTTGGACATCAGTTAGAATACCAAAGTACTCAAATGTGTCTGAAATGTCAGTTAATTCGAACTCGGCAAAAATGAAACGATTTCAGTACTCCTACGTTAATCAACGAAACCTTCGACCATGCTATAGACTGGTGAAAAGTGCACGTTACTTTTTCGTGAAATGCGCACGATGTAATCGTTCTATTCTTTGTTGCTCGACGTTTCAACTTCCGGTCTTAACTTTTATAAAAGTGAGGCTTGACAAGTTTTAATAACGATTTTCGCCCAAATAAATCTGTTTATTTGTGTATAATCCGATTAGATGAGTAAGTTTTAAGATAATAACGACGATTTACAAAGACTTGGTAACATATTTAAATAGGTTTGTATGTGTTTTGTATTGCTATTACACTTTACTGACTCTACAAAACGATGGTTAAATTTGTTGATGAAATTTTAATTCAAAGGTTCGTCTTATTGTTGATGAATAATTTTCGGGAGTTGTGCGCACATGTGCATTTATCATAAATCTCCCAACCAATCGCTTCGCTCTGTTTGGTCGTGGGATAAATAATGTTGTTTGCTCTCTGAAGTGTGGCAAGAGATAAAATACTATGTTCAAGAATAACTGAAACTGTCATTATTCAAATTACATTTGAGAACTTCCACCAACTTGACGCTTTACGTTACATGGAATTTCTTATGTAATATGAAGCAAACCTTTACAGTATTTACCAAAGCAGCTTTCAATTAATGAACTTCGGTATATGCGCAAAAATGATAGTGCAATGCAGTTAAATACTCAAAGTATATCAAGATCACTTATAGACAATTTTTGATTAAAGTCAATACTTCAGTTTACGAGAGAAAAAGGAGTTTTTGTCTTCTCAATGAGAAGCAACTCTGCGTAATCTAATCCGATTCTGTTCCGTCTATTCACAAAGTGGCAGAATGTGGCAGAACATGGCAAAAGTACCACCAAGCTGGTAAAGAAAGCTCAAGAGCACAAGTTGTCTTAATTGAACTCCAATTCTGAGATTTTAACATTGAAACAAACTTACGATCACTTTCTGTGCAAGAATTGCATACCAGCATTTTAACATAAGGTTCTAATTCTGAAAGATAAGATAGCCATGAAGTTACACTTGTCCAGCTGTCCACCTAAAATTAGACAACATGAATGAACTAGCACAAAGATATATAAAAAAGTAAAATAATTAAATCTTATATTCAACCAGACAACAGGCCTGGAAATGAAGCGTAAGAGTATTTGCATAACTCCAAAACCAAAAAGATGTATTACCAGCTGTAAAAAATGAGACCTCTTCATTTTGCTTGCTTGCCAAAATGGGATAATTTCATATTTAAAAAAGAAAAAGTCTAATATACATGTATATCAACTAGGAAATCAGTACTTTGCTTATAATTGGTAACCTACTGCAAGAGGTTGACAAAAAATAAAAAGGAGGAACTTACAAAGCACTGCATTTTTCATTCCATAATAGCTTTACAAAACATTTTGAAATATCCAGTTCGACTGTGAATATTAAACTTGTGTATGTTAACGCAATGATTTAGGCTCGCTGCGTTCAACTTTACCGTAACAGAGATGTAATTAATCTATACGATTACCTCATTAGGATCAAATACAAGTATGACTACTTCTAGATCGTCTGCAAACTGTTGGCTTCCTAGAACCGGTCGGTTGGTCTTGCAAAGTTTCACAGTACATGTGTAATATTTTGTTTCAAAGTTCCAAGTAAATCCTAATATGTCTTCAACAATTGTGTCATATTCGGGCAAGTTGTGCTTCTTAGTAACATCTAACAAAAACCATAAATACATGCATTAAGCAATAATATAAACCTAATTTCGTTACGTGGTGTAATGAAAATGCGTCAGTAATTTGTTCAAGCTGTTCAATGCTGACATTTTTAAGATCATCCACTTGGTTTTTGCAAACCTTTTAAAAGTTGTTCTTGATCTATTCCCTGGCACGCACCACAATGGGCAAATAGACAACATGGTTCTCTATTGATTTCTGCCATCTGGTATCAAATTATTATCGTTCAATAGCGGATGGCTTACTACTAAAGCTCACCCCAGTTTCCGGTTGTGTGGGTTCTTGCGAATGTTACCTCGAAAAAGCAAAGAGCTGGGAAATTTGATTTCAAATACAAAACAACGGTACAGTACAGCTAATTGCGCTGACACTTGATGCGTGGTGGTGATACGTGTTGCTTATGAGACAGCACAACCAAATCTTGATCCGAAATGATCAAGTTAGTGAAATACTTACGATGGCGTGAATTATCTGATAACGACGAATAGGAACACACGCAAATCGTAATATCAGTTCATATATAATTAGATAATATAATTTAAGCAACAAAAATATTAATTGTCGATTGAATCTATGCACTACTGTTATGTGAAAATATATGTACCTGGCGCTTCCACCAAAAATGCAATGTGTGTTTGGGGAGAAACTATGTTATACACAATTCATCCGAACTCACACATACATCAGTGTTGCATATCTTTTGTCATCTAATTCTATTATCTTTATGATTGCTTTGTGCACTGTTGCTTAGCTTGTGTGAACTAATTTGATAGCTGCTGGTTTAGGTACTAGTGAAAGAAAGCTAGTGTGAGCAATACTGATATTTACTAGAAAAAGTTACTTCTTTATTCTATAAGTCAAACAATTAAAATACACAACTAACAAAACTCTCAAACAATAATATTAATGTCAAAAAATTAAAATAGCCAATACACGTTACACCCTCACTTGAAAGGTCATCCATGTTATTCACTCAGTTCTTTATGGCTGCGAGTCTCGACATTCAAACGAGAGCCATGACAGTCCGTATGTAGAGAGGCTCACCAGTTAAATTAGTAGGAGTCTCAGCGGTGAAGGAGAAGATGCTCAGACGATGACAGAAGAGGAGGTTTTGCGGCTGGAGGGCAAACAGAGCTTTAGCAGGCAGAGAGAAAAGTGGCTCTGAAGCCACAAGGGAAAGAGGCAGAATCATTGAAGTTGCTCTCATTCATAGATGTCTCTGTTAGCCTGTGAGAAGGCGTTTAGGTGCTCAGGTTCTCTTCTTTATGTTGTAGAGGGTTGGTATTTAAAAAACTTGTCTAGAGTACGACATGGAATTGTACTGATTGGAAAAGATGACTCACTTCTGTTATTTTGGTCGGGTCTGGTAGAGGTTGGTAGAGCTCTGTATATAGCATCCGCCTCTAATTTTCTTTGGTGTTTGTCCGGTCTTTTTCATTCATCACTTCCTTTTTGGTATCTGGTTTTGCTGATGTCTCTATAAGACAGTAGGTCTTATTAGTTTTTGCTTTTGCAGTAGCTTGGGGGGTACTTTTACTCTGTATTGATAGTTAATTGGGTATGTCAGTTTTATTCCATGGTATGGAAATAGGGAGTATATCTAGTCAACATTCATAAATGCCACATCTTACTAGTTAAACCTAAAAAATGTTTGGTAGCTGTGACATACAGAAACCATGACAAATTTCAGTGAAACTAGAGTGTTTTTCAGAGCATTATTTAGTTTATAAGACAAATAAAAATCTGCTGCTGTCTAGTGAACTCTGCTCTGCACCCAGTGCTATTTTAATAGGTGCTATTTTAACACATCATTGTATGCTATCATTGTATCACAGCCATGCATTGTATGCTTTTAGATATGCATAAGAATTGCTGGGTTCAGTATTATACATTCACAAAACGTTGATGTCATTCCTTTACAAATTTAGTTTATATTAAGTAACAATCCGATAGGATTTTGCAGTCATTTTTGAAATAAAAAAATTGTAAAAACAACTGTTTTATGAGCTTTTAAAAGTATAGTTTGATCTGGTAAATTGGTTATTGTTAATAAATTACATTAGTATTTATTTAATTAAATTACAAAGTATTTCTATAAATTCTATTGAGCAAATACTTAGCTGTAATAGTGAAATGTTTCAGTTTCTCACATGCTGCCTGAGCATAGTACAGCAGCTTTTGCGACGAAAGCCAACAAATGTAACAAAATCTTCTGATTTATATCCGTCACTGTCTCGACACAGTGTCCAGCTCTTAATTTTTCTTTACTTTTAGCTACTGCTTAGAGAAGATTCTAGCTTCAGCAAGCTCTTGTTCCAGTGATCTTTCAATAAGTTTTTTAAAATTTTAAAGTCTTTAAATAACCTTTAAATACATAATTACTGTATAAAAGTACATTTAAGTGTACGATGGTGTGGTATTTGACGCAGCATGATTCTGTGCGTTTTTAAAAGTAGGAGTGGATGAAAATGTTTAAATATAATTCTTTATTGCCTTCTGTGTTACAACTTTCAGTTTTTGATTAGCTAGAAAGTATTACAAGAAATGGGCTTGTAAAACAAAAAACTTAATCCATATTGTTGAGCAAATAACTTATGTTCTCCGTGTGGTTGTTTCGCGAATATTTTCATGCTTCAGTCGATTTATCTGACAAAAGGTATTTAGAAAATTTAATTATAATATTCAGTTCTAATGCTCGATGTAAAAACACCGAGTTGGTGATACCAGACCCATAATACAAGTTGTTATTGATAATTCGAAAATATCATCTATCCAATGAGCATGAAATGTATTGTTTTGGTTTGCTATGAATCCTGTTGCTTCGCGATTAGTTGTCAAAGAACTATTTGAGAAAAAACATGTACTAACAACATGACGAAAAAAACCTCCATCAGCCAAATGTCGAAAATGTCATATATATTATTTCAGTAGACCCTTTATGCGATGTCAGCGCTGCTCACTTCACAGCGATTAGCTATACCGATGAGGGTGGCTGAAATAGGTGACTCTATACTGTCTATCCTCGCGGATGCAGAACTGGTGAGTATATCTTATGTAACTGGATGCTTCATAATTACTGTTAGCGTCAATATATTCTGCAGAGAAGAGTTGCACCTAACCATCTGGACTAATAATGAAAACATTCGTGCTAGGGAAACATCTGGTTGCTTCATTTTTACTTAGCTTCCTGTTATTATCAAAGTATGGTATTTGTTTATGAGACCTGCGGTTGCATCAAATTGTCAGACAGCTTTCCGTACTGTAATTCAACAGAACGTATTCAGCAGTAATAATTTGCCGTTTTCCTTTTTTGAAGTTTTAAAATGAAACCAATGTTTTTTGATTGGCTAGCCATTACTTACTACTGTTATAAAGCTGTTCTTGATTGTAATAAGCAAAGAATAAGTTGGGATATTATCAAAACACTGTTCATTTGCAAAGGATGAGATTTCTTGAAGGTAGTCTGAATGGGAAAACTGGAATTTTATGCCAGACTTTAATTTGGCCATCTACCATACTTACTGTAACTCCCATATTCAGGGTTGGCACGATTTAAATCAAACGATTTAAATCAGGCGATTTTTATTCGATTTAAATCACGCGAAAAAAATCACGATTTTTGTCAAAAAAGGATTTTTTTTCAAAAAAATAGTCTACCACTAGTGTAGTAGATTTAGTCTTGCAATAAGCAACCTGTTTTGTACTGCTTTTAACTGGATAGTATAAACTCATTGACCAAACATTCATTTACTTAAGAATTTAATTAAATAGGAACCTTTAGGGAGTGAGAGTTTACAGAGGCTTGCAGTCTTGAACTGCATGCTGCAGCGCTAATGCATCAGATTATCAATTATTGTCAATTATTATCAATTATTATCAATTATCAGTTTCTTTTCGCAGAATAAAATGTAATTCTTTACATAAATTTGTGTTAGCATTCTCGTTGCAAGATACTAAAACAGTTATTGGTACAAAAATTTGTAAAAATCGATTTAAATCACAAAAAATCTGGTTTTTTGCAAAAAATCATTGATTTTTTCCAACCCTGCCCATATTAATACTTTTAGATTGGCATTGGAATCTTCAAGCCACACTGGTTTCAGAGAAGCTGAATTATATTATCGACTGGAATGATGGGAACATTTATCAAGCCGGTAAAACTCTGCTACAACTTGCTTTATTTTGTTAGCTATCGTGTAATCAGATTTACGTTAGTTCTAGCTTTTTCAAAGGATTCATATAAAAGGTTCAGAATGTTCAGAGAGGATACCATTCTGCTAGGAGTTAGCTGAATGAACAGTAGCTCTCACCGTCTGCTAAGGTAAGCTTTGATCAGTTTATTGTAATTCACAGCTGGCATTTTATTTATCGCAGAGACGCTAGTTCATCATCTGCACATGATTTTAAACAACGTTATTTATAATTTGCATATGCCGAAATTTCATGTGTTTCGTTGTGTTGAAATACACAATGGGAATATAGCGAGCATACTTTGAGAAGGTAACCACTTGGTGCAAATTATGTTCAGTTGTAACTCCTGATAAACCTTCTGAATAGGCAAATTAAACTGTTGCTGCAACTTCTGACATATCTAAAATCTTTCTGAATAATCCAAGTACATGTTTGTGCCTGTCAAACAGCCCATAACCTAAGGATTATGATGTTGTATCATTTATGCATGGCTAAAAATTGGCTAAATGAATACACATGAAATTGTGGTACTTCTGGGTGTAGTGGCAATCAGTTATTTGCTAAGTTAAACATGCATTTGTTTTCATCTGTTACGATAAGTTGTTTTGTGTTATTCCAAGTTGCTCTAGCTTTAAAAAGTACAGATTGCTCTACATGTTTTGTTCGAGAGTCAATGGCTTCAGCAAAGTTGCTTGCTCTATGAATTGTACTGCGTTGGGTCAGGTATTAGGGTAACTCCCATCTATGGTATGCTGTTTCAGCCAGCAGCAATCACGCCTAACAAAAGAAAACTGCAGGTATGAACAGCTCGATGACTCGTGAGACAGCGGCGGGAGATGCTTCCAGCTGCGAGTTCATGTGTTCGATCTGTAAAGACTATTTGAAGGAACCCGTAAAGACTTCCTGCAATCATGTGTATGTATTCGTTGTTTTGCATTTGACCTTTTGGTAATGAGATTATCAGTGCGATTTTATGCTTTGAATGGTTTCGGTGTCGGCTTTTTCTTCAAATCGTAGAAACAGTAAAATTTGAACGCATTCGACTGAATTTTGCTCCGAATTTGTGTGAAGGCATTCACTGTGAGAGTACTATTTGATATGATAGAAACCCTCACTGCTGATGGATCCTAATCAATAATACTCTGCTAAACCCTCCCCAGTGGAGGTAAAAAAATATCAGCTCACAACCATGCGGGTCTTTGTTACGAAAACATTTACCGCTACTCTACTATTGGTCATGCTTGACTTTTGCCCTGGCCTTAGCATTTGAGGTTGATGAAATATTACCCTTTCAGAGCTAGTAATTTTACGTGTGAATTGAAATGTGATCGTGACATAAAATCAAGTTTAACAAGTTCTGTTTCGAGGGAATATATCACAAACCTTGGAAAGATCTATATAGTCTAGTGTAGGGTGTGAATTTGTATAGAGGTCAACTTTCAATCCATTCATAGCATGGAAGCCCTGTGTTAATGAACTTACAATAGAGGCTTGATTTAAAATTCTATAAAAGCCACTAAATACATGTACTTAGCATATTTAAAGTGTATTCAATCAGTCTTGACCAAAGTTTTTTCAAAAAAAGATGCATTGAACCGCTAATCATCTCATTTACGTTTCTTCTATCATTTTGGCTATAGATTGGCTTTGAATTTTAAAGAAATTCTGGAAGTTTTTGACCCAAATTAAAAATAATGGTTTCAATTGATGTATAGTCATATTCTAGCAACAAGATATGGGTTTGCGCAAAATATATTATGGATGCATGCATTTATGAAACCAGTTTATTAGAAACAAGTGAAGGTTACCAAAATATCTCTCAATTTTATTTAGTCCTAAGGCTACATACTAATAGTTTATTAAAACTTGAAAAAATCTGCAACTCTGAATCGTGGAAATGGTAGGGTACGTAATCGTCTACTCCGAACCCAATCCGAAGCGTGGAAAGCTGGGAATGCTCGTTTCCTTTTTTAAATATCATATTAGCCATATTTGGTAAGGTGTAGTGTAGACTGAAATTTTTTTCTGACTGACTTTCTGGTTGCATTTCTTCAACTGGGAAAACATTGGTTTAATAGAACTGATTCAAGTTCTACTTGAGGTCGACAAGAAGACGGTTTAAAGGTAATTAGAAGAAACATGATGGTGTAGGCCCACCAACACCATTTCTTTAAACCAAGTACCTTAAGAAACTTCAGTTCACTACAAATATATATAATTATATATATTATCTTATTGGCAAGCATATCATTTCAAACAGTAACATTTTTCAAATTATGCCGTGCAACAATCATACAACAAAAAAGGGCAATATTGCACCAGTAAAATCAAGTAAATAGTATGTTTTCAAATAACAAATGGTGTTTAAAAATGTATCTCTCTGCTTAGACAATAAATATTAGGTGGAAGATGGTTAAAGCAGCTAGCAAGGATACTTGAAAATAATTGTTAGATGTTGTGGGCAATTTTTTCATATCACATAAGATGAAATGAGTTTAAAAAGTGTAACTATCGTGTAAAAACAAACACAAACCATGAAAAAACTTTAATCCTTAATTTATGCAAAATAAAAATTTAGATTATGGAAAGAAAGAAGATGCAAAAATTTGGAAAGATTATTCGTTGACAAAATTCTCATTTTTCTATTTTAGGTTTTGCAAAGTCTGTCTTCTCACATCTCTCAATGTTTCACTAAACTGTCCGTGTTGTCGGACACAAGTGCTACATTACGAAGTCGCTGAAGCGATGGAGGAGAGCATGATTTCAACATTGTTGACATGTGATAGGTGTCAAGGACAGGTAAGTATCAATAGGTATCGGCAGCAGTTGTGCGCTGTCAATGAGCTGTAGTATGTAGTAGAGCATGGAGACTTCAAAAAATATTTCTATTTGGTATAATCTTACATTTGTTGCAGTTTAGAGCTGTTGATGGAAGAGATCATGATGACGTGTGTGTGGATGCATATGTTTCGAGGCCTGTAGCTAGAAATCCTGACGTGGTGTAAGTGTCTCTTAGAGCTGTTCGTTTTTCCTAAGCGGTTGCTACAAGTTCATAATGGGAAATGGCTTCTTACTCATTCTACCATTTATTAATAACGTTTTAACCAAACTCGATTAATTCTGGTAAATGTGGTTAACTGGCCTTAGTAGTTGCGAGCGTGGACACGGTAGTTGTCTTCCCTTTTATTCTAAATGTATTTGAGATATCTGCCTCTCGATGCCATATTTACCAATGTTTGAGAGACTTGCACGAGTATTTTATAAACCAAAACAAAATGGAAATAGGACTTTGAACTGAATCTGTTTTATAATGTGAGTTCAGAACTTAAAAAAAAAAAACATTAATGTATGGTCATGATAGTCTATTCCTGAGTTCTTAAAACATCTGCCCCATTTTTTAGTCTAGATTTTTATTTCAGTTAAATTCTTCCGCTTTCTTAGTGTATGCACAAAATTGATAGCGTATCCGACAAGCCTTTAGGGGTGGGTTTTGACATTTTCTCTTGTCGATAGCTGTATGCCCCAAACTGTGTTAATCTTTGTGTCAGCGTGACTGAAACTTCCTGTTGTAGTCGGGCTCTATTGACATCATTCTACCCGTTACTGTTTCAGGACAGGTTCAAACACGCATCTGTTTTCTTGCGCCTATTGTGGGGCGAGGAACTTCTCCAGGGAAGGTCTTTTGGCACACTGCAATGCCAACCATAAACATGCGCCGAGCCACAAACTGGTAAGGCTCATAACTTCTGTCCTTAGCAGTTACTCTGCTAACAATCTGTATCATGGTTCATACAGCCATCTTTCTGCTCTAGTATAGACGCCTCTTGCCAGTAATCGGTCTGGCGCTAAGGCTTGTTTACCAACATAGATATAGTCCAATCATTAGTCACTTGGTGTTACGTATGCGCGGCACTGTAGGGCAAAGTTTGTTTGCTAGATGATCGTGATATCTGTTCAGATTTAAAAAGGCTCATATTGCACATGGTGATATATAAGCTAAATCTGTGTTTTTGGCTGGCTTGTTATGCTTATGATATACTATATCATTTCGAAAAGTGTCATACTAATAATAATGCTAAGGTCGAACAAAATATATCTTAGCTGAGGGTATTAAATGACCAGCAGAGTAATTAACAGTGCAAGCTGAGAATTCTGTGATATACATCTAGTTATTAGAGTTATCATTGCAGGTTTGTACAAATTATGTCGCGTATTCACCCATTGCAGGTTTGTACAATTTGTATCATGTATCCGCCCATTGCAGGTTTGTACAATTTGTATCATGTATCCACCTATTGCAGGTTTGTACAATTTGTGTAATGTATCCACCTATTGCAGGTTTGTACAATTTGTGTCGCGTATCCTTGGGGAGAATCGGACAAGACTAGCATTCATCTGCTGCGTCATATGAACTTGCGTCATCAGTTTGATTATGACTGGTTTGTGGTGAGTACAGTTGGTCTTTGGGAGAGACACTCCCAGGGCTATGATATAGCAAGAGGATCTGACAAATATACCGGTAGTTATGGTAGTCACATTCTTAATCATTGTTGATATCCAAAGCAGTGCTAAAACCCAGTTACTAGAATGCATTATTGTACTTTAGTTGTTATCTATAGTTGGAATTACATAGAAAAGAACTCTCTACATTTATCAATAGGAGGATGTTAAATTGCAGTAACTGAGATTTAGTTATATAATTTCAATGGGAGGAGGATGCTTTCTGCATGTTAGAGAACCTGATGAAATGTAGTTAGCAATATGAGCTCTTTAAAAAAATTCTAACTCAGGAAGTTTTTTGTTCAGATAAGCCAAATATAATGATATGTATCTATGGGGATGTATCTCTATGGGTATATCTATGGGTGTCAGTGGTGGTGTGTATCACTATCGATATATCTATGGGTGTCAGTGGTGGTAATGCGTATTTTTGAATATATCTATGGGTGTCAGCGGCGGTGTGTATATCTATGGGTGTCAGCGGCGGTGTGTATATCTATGGGTGTCAGCGGCGGTGCGTATATCTATGGGTGTCAGCGGCGGTGCGTATATCTATGGGTGTTAGCGGCGGTGCGTATATCTATGGGTGTTAGCGGCGGTGCGTATATCTATGGGTGTTAGCGGCGGTGCGTATATCTATGGGTGTTAGCGGCGGTGCGTATATCTATGGGTGTTAGCGGCGGTGCGTATATCTATGGGTGTTAGCGGCGGTGCGTATATCTATGGGTGTTAGCGGCGGTGCGTATACCTATGGGTGTTAGCGGCGGTGCGTATACCTATGGGTGTTAGCGGCGGTGCGTATACCTATGGGTATTTCTATTAACGTACGTGATGTGGATGGATGAAGCTAGATTCTTCTGTCTCCACTGATGAGAATAACTCTAGTTCGTGGCTCTATTAATAGAGTTGCTATGTATTGACTTTAGAATTTGGAAGAAGATGAAGAGGACTCTCTGCAGGCTGCTCTGGAAGCTTCTATCGCTGAGAATACTATTCATGCGTAGCTGTAAACACATTTACCACTCGTAAATTCTGCAGTCTCAATGTTAGCGAGAGTTATAGATGTATATAATTACCATATATAGTTGATGAAATAAATTATGCTATAAATTGGAGCTGTGTTATAAATTCATTGGTTATACAAGAGTATTAGAACTTGACCCTCCCCCCCTTGCAGCATTACTTCTGCAGCTGCTATTGTTTCAGCGCTCCTTCCTTGTGTATTCCTCACTGTAGTTGTCTGTTCATAGTCTAGTAATGGCTTCATGAAAGACTGAACATAGCTAAACTGGCCATCTTTAGTTGAATTCATAAGAGGTGTGTTCCCATCAGAGTCCTTTTGTTTGAAATATTCCAGTAAATGTTTTTGTGGTACTTTCTGTAGCAAGTCAATCTCGTTAAGCATGTCTGGTTCTGAAACTGTTTGGTGAAGTATAGGGTCATCTTAAGCCATCCTTTGACTCAAGATTGCACAGCATTCCATAAGCAATGTATGGTTTAGGATGGCCTTGAAGGCATTATGGCTGGAACTGAAAATAGCTTCACCAAAAGCGTTCCAGTCCTTGAAGGTTGTTTAAGCAAAGTATCTGATACGGGTTGAGTTTCTTTGCTGGCAATATGTAAAACTTTCTAAAAGCTTTATTTTAGTACTAAAGCAAAAGAAAACATCTGTAAAAACTCACGCAATAAAAAGGCATAGCAAATAGATGGCATAGCAACTCACTATTGTAGAAATAACACAACTGGTTTAAATGACACCTTGACCCCGGTAACCAAACAGGTTAGAATATACATCAATCATGCCACCCTGTGTGTACTATTGTCAATATCACTGCTTATAAGCTCAAATAATAAACACGAGCATATGTCCAGTTCAGTATTGATAAATGTGGATTTGCGTGAATTTCTTGCGGGTTTCTTACCAAGTTTAAAAATGTGCAAGTAAGCATTTTCCAGAAACACCACGGAAATCGTATTAAAACTAGCTAAAGAAATATCTGAATCAAAAAGGGATGCCAACATAAGACTTAAATTTTGTGCCATGACAAAGATCACTTGAAATTTTACATCATGAAATGCTGTTTGTAGGGTAACTATTACGCGTAGCTTAAAATACTCACCAACTGAATGATTTTTAAAACTAAAAGCTAAAATCCAATAATCCAAACTTAAAATACGCACCAACTGAATGATTTTAAAACTAGAAAGCTAAAATCCAAACTTAAAATACGCACTAACTGAATGAGTTTTAAAACTAGAAAGCTAAAATCCAATAATCCAAACTTAAAATACGCACCAACTGAATGATTTTAAAACTAGAAAGCTAAAATCCAATAATCCAAACTGAAAATATGCACCAACTGAATGATTTTTAAAACTAAAAGCTAAAATCCAATAATCCAAACTTAAAACACGCACCAACTGAATGATTTTTAAAACTAGAAAGCTAAAATCCAATAATCCAAACTGAAAATATGCACCAACTGAATGATTTTTAAAACTAAAAGCTAAAATCCAATAATCCAAACTTAAAATACGCACCAGCTGAATGATTTTTAAAACTAAAAGCTAAAATCCAATAATCCAAACTTAAAATACGCACCAACTGAATTATTTTTAAAACTAAAAGCTAAAATCCAATAATCCAAACTTAAAATACGTACTAACTGAATAATTTTCAAAACTAGAAACTAAAATACAATCAACCAAACTAATCTGCTCTAGTGAAGGTATAGAGACCTGGTTAGTACCATTCAGAGATAAGTTGAAAGTGGCCAGAACTTGTTTTAGGTAAAAAATGATGGGAGATTCAATAGAATTATCTGCTACTGGGCATGAATTTATAGACGAAAACCATTAGATTAATAGGTCAAGGTAAAACTTGGTCTTTCTACAAAACCTGAGTATCCAGAATGCGAGAGATTTGAGAGAAGTTTGTAGTGCTCACTAATAAGTTATTTTCCTAGACACCATCTTTTTCCACAGGAGTCGCAGTCTCTGTTTTCATGGTATTGGACAGAACTCTAGTTCCCATCTACGGTGTCTTGATTAGTAGCTCAGTCCTACAATAAATAACTGCTGTTAAAACTGACTTCAGTTAAACTGATTTTTCATAAAGTTATCTGTAGAAACTAACACTTCTTTGAAAAACACTTGGAAAGCTTTGAAGCATTAAGAGTTGTCTATTCAATTTTGTCAGATAATTTCGTGTCGTTCTCTCATGCATCATAGAAATAGTTTTGCTTTTGTCATGTTCGTGCTGATCAATTTGCTAAACTGTAGTTAGCTCCTTCAAGTCATATTAATCAGAATAAAATATATAGTATTATCATTATGTGAACAGTAACATATAAGATAACGCTACCCTTATATAAACATATTAAGGTGTGTATTTACCATTAGTTGTCCTCATCATCCATCTTAAAGTTTTGCTGTAATGTTGTCTCTTATATAGTCGTCTATGTCCATAGTAAATTCCAAATCTGTGAAATAACAGTAGAGGAGGGATCATTACTCAGTTCGTGAAAAGAATTATAGGAACTGAGCTATCATTTTGTTCTCATTGCTGTAAAACTGAGATGTCTAACCATATTGTGCTTGATTGTTACTGATTACTGGATGTTAGATTAGAAAAAGAGGTCATCATTCCACTTACTCCCAATAACTCTTGGCGGAGGAGTTTGGCCTTCCATCAGAGCAGCTGCCCCAGCGCTAACTACTGCTCCTGCTGTAAGCGCTATTGGCGCAGAAAGTGTTGCAAATGCTGCTGCTGCCGCGAAACCTGTAACAGCAGATATAGCCTTTACATAAGAAAATACTAAATAAATTAGTGAGTTTGTACCCTTCACATAATAAGCTCAACATTGACCAACAATTACCTCATAAAAAGATAACAATTATTTATTAACACTCGGAAAATACCTGTTTAGTTTGATAATAGTTGGTAACTTAAAGTAAGCGATCAAGTGGTCACTGAATCACCTTAGTTGGGCTATACATAAATATATATCTATCCTCTATCTTATATGTATATTTCTCAAAGTATGTCCGGATGTATGCATTCCGACTATAGCTATTAACATCTTGGAATAAAGAAACTGTACTAGAAGATTTGATCTCAGACCCTAATGTCCACCAGTTCGACACCATACTTAATAGGCCATAGAGAATGAGTTGAGAGCTCGTCGATCTAAGTCACTATATGGGAGCACATACCCAACGACTTTGCATACCGCGCTGGGTGATTACATAAGCGATTGTCATTAGTTAGCTTACTAAACTATTCCATTGCCAATCTGCCAGGCTAATAGCAAGTCGCAGGCAACTCTCATTACTTCTCAGTGTTTATAAGCTGATTTTTAATACTTGGGCAATGCCGAAAAGCACAGCTAGTATATATATAAAAAATTGTTTCCTCACCCTGGTTAACCCATATGGGTGGTAATTTCTGCTCCAACTCAGGTTTCCAACCAGAGACCTGGGAGTTTGAGCACTTGCCTCAAGATCTTAGCTGTTCCCAATAGCGCACTTTTCTGCAACTCACCTGGGTTGATTGCTGTCGGTATTTGGGCAAGCCACATTTTATGCGCCGGTTTATTGCGCCCAGTGCCCCATTGACTACTGGAATTACAGTTGTTCTTACATCCTAGCATATATATATATATATATATATATATATATATATATATATATATATATATATATATATATATATATATATTAGTACACAAAGCCATTGAGTATTTGCTCCCATATATAGGTATATATATATATATTTATATATATATATATATATATATATATATATATATATGTATGTATGTGTATAGGTATAAATATAAAAATATTTTTGTAAGACTGACCTGCATATTTTAACAGCTTCCATGCATCTTTTTGCTGAAGATCACGAATCCTCATGTCACAAATAGTAATCCTTTCCCTGGTTTGCGCTAGTTTGATCTCTAAAGTGCTATGTTTTTTCTCATAGTCCTTTATTTTATTTTCTAGCTTTGCATGTTCTCCTGTCATATCACCCGCTCTTTCCTGCAACATTCTCAGCTCGCGTTCACATTTGGCCTTCTCATTCTCCACCTCTCTCGACTCCGTATCTCTGTCCGCCTTTTCCTTGTTCAGCTTTTCCTGTTCTGCCCTCAATTTGCTGTATTCTGCACAACAGTACAGCCTTTGACTCGAGTTTTTGATACAAATGTTTGTTCAATAAATGAGAAAACTGAGCTTTTTTCCATTTACTGAATCTCAACTATTATCTAAACTGTAACTACAAAAATACTGACCTTCCAAAAATTCTGCACATTCTTTCGCTTGCATTTGTGAGGTAGTATTTGTTATTTTGTGAGTTATCTCTTGTTTCTTTCTTGAAGTTTGGTCTCGTTGTTGTTGAAGATCTTTGTTTTTCTTTTCATAAGTATTGATCAATTGATTGGTTTCAAGAATGTCTTTCCCCACCTTGTTAAGCTTCACTTGTGCCCTGGTCGTAGCCTCAGCTACTTGCTTTTTTGCATTAATCAGTTTTCTCTCACAGAGACACAATCTTTCCTTTTGCATTTGTAATGCAGCAGCAGTCAGAGGCTCTAAAACAGAGATTTTGTCTCATGATTTTTAGCCAAAACATCAGAGTATACCTAATATTTGCAAGAAAAATATTTTAAGCCTTTAAAAAGAGCCAGATTTGCAAAAGGGTTTGCTGCCAATCAGGTTTTAAAATGACCTGCTTATTTTTATGGTTTAAAATGATGGATACAGACTAATATTTCAGATTTCTATGCAGCCATCATTAGAACATGCAGCGAGGAAAACAAAAGGTGTTGAAATATAAACATTGTAGCGGGCTTGCAGATGCTGCCAAGTTTTGTGTTTCAGTTTTAAAATTCTTTTTTATTGCTTTTTTAAATTTTATGATGTTATGATGGTTTTCCGTGATCATAAAATGCAAATTTTTAACACGCAATACTATCACTTCTCAGTTTTTATGGCTCAAATATATCATTTAGTTACACAAATAGTTAGGTGCTTCAGAAAGTGTAGTTCAAACCTTAAAATACATTTCAGTCTAGAACGAAGAGCTCCTTTTAAAATGTTTTCCAAATGACTCAAGTAGGTGTGAGAGCAATGCAAACTGAAACCTTATCCATAAGTTAATTTTTCAGAAGGCTTTTCATAACTGTTAGCTTATTACATCAACTTGTTAGCATAATCAACAATAAAAATTCCGTGGTAACTCGGTTCAGATAAATCATCTGCTGCCAGACAATATCGCAGCGGCTGATCTCACCTTCGGTTAGTACTCCAATAAATCTCCTGATACCATGGTAACGATTTGCATCTGCTAGCTCCTCAGCACTTTTCCCTTGTTTATTTCGCACTCGCAGAACCTGAATTTTATGTTCGTAGTCTGGTAATATCTTCAGGAGTGACTCAGCATAACTATGCCGACCATCTTTGGCTGAGATCATAAGCGGTGTGTTCCCATCAGAGTCTTGTTGTATGAGATGTTCCACTAAGTCTCCTTTTGGTATTTTATTTATCAGACGATTGATAATGTCAAGCATGTTTGGTTTCGATGTGGCCAAATGGAGGACTGTGTCATATTGAGTTAGTTTTTGCTTCAAAATTGCACTGCATTCCATAGGCGATGTGTGGTTTAGGATGACCTTGACCGCATCATGGCTGCAACTTGAAATGGCTTCACTCAAAGGGTTCCAACCTTTTTTTGAAAGTTGTTTCAGCAAATCCATTTTCGTTTTTGCGTCCAACTTGCTTAAAGAATATTCCAAAATATTTGTCTGATTAGCTTGAGCGGCTGTGTGTAGAATATTTCGTTCCTCTGCATCCTTCAGACTGAGTACAGCACAGCTGCGGTTTTCCATTAAACATCTTAGAAGATCAATGTCCCCTTGTTTAGCTACGTGCTGTATAACACCAAATCCCCGTCCATCTTTAAGATTCGTGAGCACACGCAACAGTTGATCTTCAGATACATTTTCTAAGCACTTCTTCAAGGTATCTGTGTCTGTGATCGTTTTTGTTTGTGAGTATAAATATGGTAGCAAAAGCGACCTCAACTGCTCCATCCTTTGCCTGCAGCAATAAATGACTGTTAAAAATTGTGCAACCAAGTGGTTTGAATCATAGAAAGTAACCATCAGTCTCATCTGATACCATAGACCTATTAACGTTTTTTAGACTGGGCAATGCAAAACCGTGGTGTCCTACATAAATAGCCACATTCTTTCTGACGCAACGCGATTGCTTTGTTCACTTTCACCTAGTCAGGCAAGTGAGCCATCATTGTTTACATTGAAAGAATAAAGATACATTTTTGTTGCTACATGTAGTTTGACATAACTGCTAAAGTACACAAGATATTTGTTTCAAATTTTAGATATAAAGCATATACGCTATGTATTTTCTACCCTGCAAATTTGTAAACAAAGTTGAATATTTCATATGTAAAGTGTGAGTAAAAATGTATATTGATCCAATTCAAAATATATTGCAAAATCATCAATGTTGCCCTATACTATGGGCTAATATGTCAGGTAGCTAAGTGTACAAACTGATTTCAAATGTATACACACTGGTAAATGGTACACTGATTGCAGTCTGCCCTGAACATAAATGTTGGGTCTTGGGTATTATGCAAACAGCATTAGAAAAATCGCAGAAAACAAGTGACATATGGTACACTTTTCTATACATTATTGTGAAGGGCTAAACATGAGTAAAGACCACCAGTCGGCTGAGCCTTGATCTGAGATCACTCTTGTTAACAGCAACCTTTGTAGCCTCCTGGTGAATTATAATCCTGACATATCTGGAGGTGATAGTTTTAACTAACGCCGTGCTGTAGATTGAGCATGAAAATTCCTGATGAAAATTGCTTTGTAAGCCCAATGAAAGAGTTTTAGTGACCACCAGCTTGTGTATGTCTGCAGTGATTCCTTGTAAGTCGACACACTGCCGTATGATCTGTTCTGAGCCTAGACACATCTTTGGGATGACAGGATGAGGTGTAAACGGACCACCTCTATCTTTTACACTGATTAGTGCCGCATCATCCCTGGTGAGTAAATCTGGACAGGAGGTTATAAAGCTGTTACAGTCATTGCAGTTGAGTTTTAAGCTTCGTACCACATAACCTGCTAAATAAATAAATAAAATAAATAATAAATAAATAACCGATGCTAATATTATTATAAAAATCAGATGTATCAACCGTAATATAAATTTAACTACATCTCAGTGATCTGCTGCAGTATTATTTCAAGCCACTCTGCTTTCTGTATATCTGCTCTACACATTAACGATGAGTGAAAGTAGCTAATACCCAAATCATGTAACACAATAGGATCAGCCATGCAGTTTAGCATATGCAGCAAGGCTACAATGTATGCCAGATCCCTTGTTTTGCAGAAAATGTGGAAGGATTGATAATATTTACCTACCTATGTACTCCACTATGTCCGAGACAGATTTTGACAGAATGATTTCCAGCTGTGCGCTTGTTTCCAAATCATCATGGAAGTCATTGTTGCTTTCTACATGGCTTTTTCTTCGTTCAGATGAGAGAATACGATTACAATAGAAGATTCGATATACGTATCTCTGGTGCATTCTTTGGTCTACCTCGTGGGCGCTTATGTAGAGGGTCGATAGTGACCTCTTTAGATTGCTCGGCAGCTGCTGGGTCTTCAGAGCAAAATGAAGGTTCCACGGCTGGCTCATCTTGGTCCGGTGTAGATGATGTAGATGGCGTTAGGCGGCACTACAGTTGTCTATGCCTTGGTCGAGTCGTTTGTAAGTATTTTGGCAGAGAATCAAATATGCATGGTACAGCAGTTAGCTTTGGTATGGCAGCCATCTTTATACTCATTTACTGGCCTATGTCCGCCTGCCATGGTGATGGAAAGCTTCATAAACTGGGCAACACTTTGTCTACTATGCACTTGGCGCCTCTTTGTGTGATACAACTTTTCAAATTGTAGTGCTAGCATTGATCTTTCGAAAAAATCTTTGGAAAAAACCATTATTTGTATGCATATCTCGAAACAGTCCGAAATATTCCTTGCTCTATATATCTAGAGACCCCTCACAACCAAACTTGAAAACTAGAGCAAAATTTACCTTTGAATCCTTTCCGGTGCTGGTATTTGCTCTACTCTCCACAGCTTCCTACTTTAAATTATGGCCTGGACTAGGTAAGGTGAACAAAGCAATGATGTTGTGTCGTAAAGAATGTGACTATTCAAGTGGGGCAGAATGCTGAGCTGTGATGCATTAGACTGCCAAGTTTAGTATAATTAATAGGTCTATGTGTTATTGATCTAATCAAAATATGGAGACCAAATTATCTAAACTTCAATTCACAAAATTATTGGCCAATCAATTGGGTAGTAAAATTTACTTGAGGATTATGTAAACACAACTTGGTGCCTGAAAGTATAACTGATAATAATAATATAGAAGTGAGCATTAGCCAGCAGAGTGTTTTAATAATCTCTGTATTTAATTTATTATTAAATTACAGCGAATTGCTTTGATTTTTTTGCGTTGATGTTCTTTCTTCTCTGTTATTATCTATATAATAGATCCGGTTTTGTGTGCATGGGTGGGTTAGTCTGTGTAAATGTTTTAATGCTACATTTTTGGGCAATCTGGTTGCACCAAGGCCTCAAACTGATCCCACCCCGGCAACAGGCACTCTGATATGCTGGTCAGAGACGCCTGGCCAAGAGGGACGTCTTGCCAGGAGAGATGTCCTGCCGGATGAGCTCAAAGAGTAATATAGAAGTTGGGACAAAGGAGGTATGCCTCGACCACCCTGGCCGAGATGGCAGTAAAGGATACTCTTACTATAGTTCTCCAAAATTACTACAAAGCTTTAGAGCAGTGGTTCCCAACCTTTATTTGCTTTTACCCCTTTGCAAAGTTTTCAAATACAAATTCCCCCCTGGAAAATTTGGAGTGTGAACTTATACTATATTTTATTCACTGAAAGGGCTACACAGGTACATATATGTAGGTCAGCAGCATATATACATGTATTTATTTGTTAAATATCTGAGAGTAGCATATATAGTAATAAATCACGTCAACATTATTGTTATGTCAGTACACTCAACGGGTGTGGGGTGAGATTATGAATTTTAATGAGACCGCTCCTGCTGATGCCTCTGTGCAAGTTTGCACCAATCAGGCATTGTTTTTTTATAATGCACACCTCAAGTCGCTCTCAAGGTCAAGTTGATTTCTTTTCTTATTTTCAAGGTGCAGCATTAGTGTACTGATAAATTTCTTATGGTAGAACTGCCAAGCTGTTGAATGTTTGGACATTGTAAAGATCATGAAGAAAAACATTGCAAAGACGGATTTCAATGCTAAGATCAGAACAGTATCTGGACAGATGTCCAATGATGCAAAAAAGGCAAGAAATGTGACAATGTTCAACAAAAGAAGAACACAGCAGAATATAATGAGGACTTCTACTGAGAGCAGCCAAATGGTCACTTTAGCAAGTATGAAGATAGTTCACCGAATCAGCAGGTGTGAAAAGCTATCTATGGATGGGGAGTTAATCAAAAAGTGTAATGAAGATTCAGCTGATGTTAAATGCTCTGATAGAAAAACTAAAAAAACTTTTAAAGGTATACCCCTCTCCCGTCGTACAGTAGCTTGTCAGGCTGAAATTTTGAGCCAGGATATGCAGCGACAGCTACATGATAAATTGCAAGGTTTTACAGCATATTCCATCGCACTCGATGAAACGACAGATGCATAAGATACAGCTCAGTTAGCTGTGCTTATTTATGGAGTAGACAAAGAGCTCACTATTACTAAAGATTTGCTTGCTCTGTGTAACATGCATGGTCGTACAACAGGAAAAGATGTTGGCCAAAATATGAAAAGTGGTAGAACAGAAAAATCTTGATCTCAGCAAATTATGTTCTATAGCAACAGATGGAGCCTCTGGTATGATTGGCTGTGTCAATGGTTTCCGCAGTTTGCAACTGGATGAGCTCTGGAAAGATGGGATTAATCCACTTCCCTTACAATTACACTACATTCTACATCAGCAAAACTTGGCTGATAAAGCAATGAAACTGAATCATGTCGGGTTATCAAAGATGTTGTCCTCTATCTGGGACAGAAAGGGTTGAGACATTGTCATTCTGTCAGCTTCTCAATGATATTGAATCAGAACTTGTAGATACTCCATATTTTGCTCAAGTACCTGGCTATCAAAAAGAAAGATGTTAATCCGAGCCTTCAATTTGCAAACTGAGATAATATAATTCTATTGATTGCAAGAGAAACAGTTGACTGAGTTTCATGATGTTCAATTTTTAGATGACATCGCCTTGTGGATATGATGCTGCACCTTGATGAGCTCAACACTAAACTGCAAAGTGAAAATTGGTTTCTAGAAAATAGTCCTATCTATCTATGATACTGTTGTTAGTTTTTACGGTCGATAAAATATGTTACAATCAAAGTAAATAGAGGACAATTTAGATGTACAAAGCGTTCCAAGGTTTTGTGAGCAGCCAAGTGAACCAGAGCTAGAAAGTTATGCTGATGTTGTGTGTGATCTAAAGCAAGAATTCGAAGGACAGATCTCATGACTTCAAGAATGTAAAAACGAGCTCTGTCTGTTCTCAGCAGTGCTAGTTGTAAAAAACATTCCAATCTCATCTTCTACTACATGCAGAAGTGATTGATTCTAGAAATGAGCTCATCTGCTCTACGCTGTTTAACCCTGGCCAAGATCTCACCCACACCTATCGTATGCTTCCCTGTCTGATATACCCACAACTGAAGGCCTTTCCAGCATGAATCATGAGTACATTCAGAAGCACTTACATGTGTGAACCACTCTTCTCTTGACTGCATTATGTCAAAAATAAATACAGAACAAAGCTCACAGATGAGCACATCAACGGCATTCTCCATCTCTCTGCTACAGACATTCCGCAACGGTACACGCAGGTCATGGATGACATTCAATGCCAAGAGTATCATTAAAGGAGTTATGTGTGAGCATACACTGCCCTCTATGTATACTAACTCATGTTTATTTGCATTCCAGTACAATTACAGGTGAATGATACAGTCATTGCAATAACTGGACAAAGTTGAACTTCTTCCAATTTCCATAAACTTCTAAAATTTTACAATGATGAAACAAATTCTGAAAAATCGCCTATGAGCATTGACTTCTGAGAAAGGGTGATCTAGATAAAAAGGTAAACATTCTTTTGCCTACACTAGTTGTTAAAAGTTATAGGACATAAGTGATGGTGGTCTTTTATCAAATTACCATCTGAAAGTGGCCTTATGACCAAAAAGGTGGCCCACCCATGCTCTAGACAAAGTTTTGGGATCTCACCAGACTATCAAAGCTTGGCCCAACTATCCTTGCCTGATTGAGTTTCAAGGATAATCCTTGGTGAAGAGCGAGAACTGGTTTCATTCACTTCACAGTTGAATAAAAGAGCTCGATCGCACACCAGCCCTGATAAAGTCTCACCGAGGCCCTTAATATGAAAGGGAATAGGGCCAGAAAGCAAAAAGTTCAGGTTGAGTTAGAAGCCGAGCTGGAACTGGCATAACCAAGAGCTGAGGCTACAAAGAACCTGGTGCTTATTAAAGAGCGAAAAGCTCGGTTGAAGGAACTTTGGAGGCAATTGGAAAAATGACAAGTTGACACCCCAGAAAAGCCAGTTCGACCCCTGAGCCCAAAGCTAACAGCACCTGGTATCACTTGGCACAACCCTTCATTAGCTTGGATCACTCGGCAACTACACAGGTATGGAGAGTGGGCTTTGTTATCGGAAATGGCAGCCAATCCCAAGTAACTCTCGCATAGGAATACAGGGACCAAGAAAAGGTGGCAATCTCAGGAGCTTAGTAGGCCAAGGCCATTTGCTTTTGCACCCTACAGCAAGCAAGTACTCTCTCGGAGACATCGATACTTACACACCAAACACTGTTGTTCTATATTCTAATAAACCTGTCGACATGGCTCAACCAGGTGAGACTGTAAATTCTATCGCAGATATGTTAAGCCTGTTAGAGCCACTGGAAGTAGGGGAAAAAGAATGCTTGATGATCTATCTTGACTCAACCAAGGAGCCCGCGTCTGTGTGTAAGAGTATAGGGATGACAGACGATTCGGATGAGGCAGTGGGGCCCTCAGCACAGAGGAAAAAAAGTCTTTTAGCCAGGCTGCCTTTATGAGTGACTCTTTATCAGACAGAAAAGCTCATGTCGAGTCAAACCTGGTTAGCACTCAGCCTTCGTGCAATCAGTTGACGAGTGAGGCACCGAGTGAAAAACTCTTTGAGATCTGTGAACGACTGGATTGGGTAACAGTCGAGCAAGCTGAGTTCTCTGAGCCGGCCCAAATCTCTTGTTTGATTGTAGAAATTGCCTACTGAGCTAGCTAAAAGAGATCGTCTAGACCGAGTGCTATGTCAGTGGCGCTACCTGGTCAAAGGTGACCGAGCTGAGTCATCAGAGCCAGAGCTGACTCAACGATAGCAAATTACCTCTACACAGCTGAGCCGACCTGGGTTAACCCCGCCACAAGACGACAGCCTGCAAAAAGGAAATGGACTGAGGAACCGTCCAGTGGCCCACCTGCTTGACACAAGAGATGAGCCAAGGAGACCTTGCCACAGGCCGAGTCAGGAGGTCCTACTGCTAACAAGCCCTTCAATTGTCAGCAGGAGGAGAGAGCCTGCCGGCGGTGTGATAAAAGCCACCACTGGCAAGAAGTGGCTCTTAGGACTGCCAGCCTGATACAGACCTGAAAACCTACCGAAAAAGACTGGGCGTTTGCAGAGGCAACTTTGGTCTATGTTGATATTTCATCTTGATGCTGTCAGGGCCTCCACTAGAGAGAATCATGTGGTGAAAGATTATCAAGACCAGGGCTGGTTGCCTAGATGACTTCAGAGTAACCGATGTACTGACCAGACCATGCTCTGGGTCTGCAGAAGACACCACTGCTGGTGAGGCTTCTGGTCAGCTAAAACTTATCAAAGACAAAATGATATAAAATGATCGCCTGAAGTGCCGATAAACATAGATCTCTGGCGGTCTCTTGCATGCTGTTCATTGCATGAGCACATTTTGAATTGCTTAGATATATATATTATCAAATATACAGTATATATCTTTCATTGCCTTGAAGTCAGCAATTTTAAGTCTTGTTGAGTAGTAAAGGGAACATGGCAGTTTCCTTTACGTTAGTAATAATCTATTACTTATATTATAAATTGCTCAAAGTCTGGTACATTTTTAATATCACTAGTATGTATCTTATATGATCCTGCTGCTAAAGAGATCAATGTAATCACACTTAATTTGTGCACAGCCAAATTAATAGCAGATCTCTGACAGTTCTAAGAGTTAGATTTAGTTGCATGGTGAGTACATAAGATGAGGCGTTGTAGTGAACAAGCACTGATCAACATCGGTGCTCAAAAGCTAATCAATTTATGCTCTATTTATCTCAGAGATTATCTGATACAAACTGGTTAACTATTAATGTGATGTTGGTAAAAATCTATAAGCGTAACAAACAGAAACAATATCCTAACAGGAGGCTGAATAACTCAGGTTTTTATCAAAATCCTAGCGCATGCTTGTAAATATTTCTCCACCTTTCATTCCTCTATATCTATTGACAGATAGTTGACAGGGATTTTCTGCAATTTACGTTAGCAAACATTGCAAGTAACAAAATGTACTGTTGACCCTTTAAAAAGACAATGACTAAGACTAGGCTAGTATACTGTTAGGCTGGTGCGTTTTGTTGAAGAGTGAAAGCTTTAGCCTTCGTAGCTCACTTTCATTCTCTGAAGTGATGCATTCATTATCTATTGACCGGTCATGAGCCTTATTATGAGACTAGCGTTGCCAAAAAAAAAAGTTTTTTGCACAGAAAAGTTATTTTTAATTATCACTTACAACATTTACCATTCTAACTTTGAAACTTCAATTAAAGAGAAAAGTGTTTTGCGCAGTTCAAATAAATTAAGAGTAAAAATTAAATAGCTGTAAAGATGTTTAAATGGGAAATAATTAGCAAGTAATAGTTAGATATTTAAATATGTATTCAAAGTTTTAATAAACGATACCACTACCTTTCATACAGGTACAAACATTTAGTAGTGAAGTGCACGAGGGTACTTTGTAAAGGAGAGAGAATGTAGAGGCAAATCCTACTCTAGATAATACAACATTTTACGAGAAAAGTATTTAGCTTTTACAGATTTGGCTATTGACCTTACGAAAAACCAAAAAAGAGAAGTGTAACAGCACATTTGGAGTTAAAATGGCACATTTGAAAATTACAAATTAAAAAATAAGCAATGGATTTTAAAATGGCGTTCAAAAAAACTGTAAAAAAAAACAACCACAAAATCTAACTTTAAATAATAATAAAAGTACCTATTTATTGTGTGCAACTGTAATAAGGATAGATACATTTGAGGATGATAAGAACGGCTTAGCTTAGTGGCTAGGTGCGGTTGTTTGTAGATTTGCAATTTGAATACGCAGTTCAATTCCTGTGCTATCCAGATTTTTATTGATAACTTTTAATCAGCTGTGACTGAATACAAAGACAACAGATAACCAAACGCCAAACAAGCAGTGAGATTTATATATAGATAAAATGCTTCTCAATAGTAGCTGATGTCTGAAGACAAACAATACCATTATGTAAACCCAAGTCTATTTTCATTAGAATCTCGTCTTTAGTGAACAGTTAAACTGACAGTTGAACATGTAAAAATGTTTAAGGCGCACATACTATAACCATTGTTTATCTAGAAAATTAGATGGCAGCTATATCACAAGTAGAGAAATTAAAGTCAACAGAGTATTAGTGCCTTTGCCCTTTTACATTGGTACTATAACGTGTTTGTCGTTGTTGGGGACTACGCGCAGTCTGTATAGCGACGATGTTGTCGTTTCTAGGGGTGTGTTTTGTAAGGCTAACAATGGTTAGTCAATCACAATTTGTTATTTACATTTTTATCCAATAGTAACGTCAGACATAATAATGCTGAATTTATAAATTGGAATGTCGTCACGACGGCGAAAAGTATTCGTTTCACTCGCCGTTCACTATGTTTCCATCTTTAGTTGTGCACGTGTTCCTTTACCGATAGTCTGATTGCCACACATTATTATTGTGCCAATAGGCAGCAGAAATTGAGGTCAATGGTAGCTTACCACTTTTAGCATCTTTTTAGGCCAGCAATTAATAATTCGGTGCACTTCCACTCTTACAAAGTGAGTAAAAATACAAAAATGTTTTTGCTTCACGTCGTGAAAAATTCGGCGTATCTGTCAGCAGGTAAATAAAGATTTAGTAAAAAAACTAATGGTCGAAACCGTTGTTGCCGACAGGCTATTTGTCGAATTCGTAGACTATTAGTCGAAATTGAAGACTATTTGTCGAATTCATAGACTATTCGGTCGAAGTATTTGAACACTTTCGCGAAAATGTTATTTATTTAAGAGAGCATAACTCTAAGTACAAATTAGCCGTTTGCAGTTACGGTACTGCCGTTCTTCTGATTTTGATAGTTGATTCCTGGGTTTAAAGGTTGACTTGCTACAAAATTCACATTACAGTTATTTGATATCAAAAGATTCACCACGTCTTTGTTGTATAAATATGTGCACTTACATGAATTGATGTGAAGATGAAGAAGAGCCTCCGTCTTTCATCACACTTCCTTATATCCTCCCCATACTGCCTTATACTACCTAATCTACTAACTTTACCCACTAGCTTTATCCAGCTTTATGCGTTCATCGTAATTACTAAAACCACCTGTACTGCCTTGAGCTCAGACACCAATATAGCCTGAGCCTAACAAATCCCATAATACAACATGCCCTTTAATTTTTTCTTTTTGTTTTGGGCCACCCTATCACTACCAACAAGCAGACGTAGTAACTTACCTTACTTCTGTTGCTCGTTACCTGACTCCGTTAGGGCAGTCTCCATAGGCTATGCCTCTGGCTTGTCTGACTATGTGCCACCGTCAACAATACTCTCCTCATTACTGCCAGCTCCATTGCCCGTCTGTACTTGCTTTGTTATCGCCCTGACCTCCGCTGCTACCAATACTTTCACTGTGACCACTGCCACTACTTCAACCAACATCTCCAATACTACTTCCACCAACTTTGACTAGCCCGGAGTCTTTTGGTTGGGTCAGTAATGACTCCTCAACCTCATCTCCGTCTCTTCCGCATTTATCTCGCTCTCCCCAATAAGAGGTGGGCTCGACAGGCATCCTGTAGGAGGTCTCTACCTGGGCCGTAATTGGCTGCACAGGGGATGGTACCACAGAGCTGGGAGTTGGAATAGGCCCAGACCTATCTAGCTCGACTTCACCTGCCACCAGTTTAGGTCTGCTACCAGCAATTCTTCTCTGAACCTCGGCTAACTCCTGCACAGCTACCCTGAATGCCTGGACATTTTCCAGCTCCATGACTGCTGCCTTACGTATGGCTTTTAGCTTAGCCAAATTTTTCCTTCGACTTCCTCTGCACCTCCTTTTCCTCTTTTTCAATCTCTGCTATATTTTTCTCATGATCATCTTTGTCTAATGTTCTATTGCAGGACACCTCAGCTAAAAAGAGCAAACCTTTTTCATTACAGATACTGGTTCGGCTACTTTCTTAGCACCTTCACTTACGTCAGCGTGACTGTGTTTCCTGTTATGTCCCATAGACACTTTCATCTCTCTGCTGCCTTTGGCTGTCCCCCTTGACTACAAGTTTTTCCACCACTGTCCTTGAGCTGGTTTTCGGTATGCCTTTCTATTACTGCGCATCCACTACTCATCACTCCTCTTGACCTGTGTGACCTTTCTTAATTTCGCTCTCACTGTCAGACTTATTTGTCAGGTTTTGCAACTTAATACCATCTGAAACATAACTTGACCCAGCAATAATGGTTCTCGACGAAAACGGCTTGACTGGCTTAATACTTCTACACTCCTTGACAGGCTCAAACCTATTTTTGCATAACACATTTACAACAGCAAATAATTTTAGCTGCTTCAACTCAGTTATGCCCAAAAAGCTCCTTCTCAATCCTTTCACCACATGAACTTCATCCATGCGCCGGTGTTTACTTTCCAAATGAACTACCACACTTCCAACCACTTTTAACTCACTACCATCAGCAGTTTCTAACACTATCAACGGTTTCTTTAACCGTAGGTTCAACTTATTGGCTGTTGCCTCAGTTACTATTGACACCCCAGTGTCAAACGTAAACTACACATTTACTCCATTAACTTCTAAATACTGCGCAATTCTCTGGCCTTGTTCATTGATCTTCACCATATTTATCTCTATACCCAGCAAATTTTGCACTTCTACTCCTGCTACCTTCACTGTACTTTTCATCATGCCTATCCATCTCTTGTTTCTCAAACCAACTGCATCTCTCATACCTGTTCATACTGTAATCTCGGGGTCTATTCCACTTATCTCTTAAATCTTGAGAACTTTCTCTACCCCAATACCTTTCCCTACTGCTATCTTGACTGCCATACCTTCCTTCTCTACCCTTATCCCCAAAATATCAGGATATATGTCCTCATTGCCCACAAGAAAAACATTTAATGGAGAGACAACTTCACATCTCATGACCACTATGTTTGCAATTGTAGCATACTCTATCTTCACAACCTTCTCTACTATTTGCTCTATATCTAAAGACATGCCTCTCCCCGCTAATGTCTCTATACTTCCCATTGTCCCTGTTATACTTTCCACTTCTTGCCCAATACCTACTAACATCTCGCTCATCACTACTATCCCCATAATACTTTTTATCACTCCTAAGACTGCTTCTAAGAGAATATCTACATCCTGAGTCGTATTTTCTATCCCTACAACCACTTCAGTACTGCGCACGACGGTTGCACTGTGATACCCTTGCTACCTCTTTTTTAATCTCACTTTTTAAATTTCTACCTCTACTATCTGCTCTCACAAACCTGTCTGAATGATTCGCCATCTCACGAGCCCTCAATGTCTCATTAAACATCACCCAGGTCAAATTAGCATTCTTCATCAAGTTTCTACTCACTTATCTATCTCTTAACCCGTTAACTGCCACTATAAGCGCAAACCTTACTCTATCAGCATTATTTGTTACCACAGCATATCTGCTTAAACTCTCAACTCGTAACAAGAACTCTCTATAACTTTCACCAAGTGCCTGACTAGCCGTCAAAAACTTATGACCCTTCACAAACATGCTCTCCTGTCTACCATATTATTCCTGCAAAATATCCACTGCTTCTTTATAAGTTGAACTTGCACCATCTACATTAAACCCTGCACCCCTCAATACTTCTCTACCGTTATGTCCTATAGCTCTCAATAGTGGCACTAACTTAGCTCTACCTCTCATAATAGCCACTCTGTTGCCCTCACCATCAACTACATAACCTCTCCTCTCCACTGCACTCTCAATACACAAGTTCATCTCTTCTATAAACCGTTCCCATGAGCCATCACCGTTCTCTCCGAACACCAGCTTTGGAAAACCGCTCTCCATCTCAACACAATACGTTTATTTCCCGCTACAAATTCATTCTACCCCTCTCGTATAAATTTTTGTAATTCCCACCTTTTCTGATCTCTTAATAAATATCTACACCTCTCCAACCCCGATACTTCATCACTCCAATACCTCACAACTCGTCTGCACCATACCTCTACATGTCATCTCACCTGCATACCCATGAAAGGGTCTTATCAAACGTTAAACTTACACTGAAACCAGAAAGTTATAGCTAACGATAATACACAAAATTTTTTTAGAGCTTTGTCAACTGCGCCATGTTGTATAAATATGTGCACTTATATGAATTGATGTAAAGATGAAGAAGAGCCTCCTTCTTTCATTGCACTTCCTTATATCCTCTCAATACTGCCTTACACTACCTAACCTACTAGACTTATCCACTAGCTTTATCCAGCTTTATGCTCTCACCGTAATTACCAAGACCACCTGTACTGCCTTGAGCTCAGACACCAATATAGCCTGAGCCTAACAAATCCCATAATACAACAGTCTTACTCTGCTGTATTGTAGGTGCAAAATATGTGGAAATGTGATTACAACCTTTTAAAAGCTCAAAAACAAAAAGTCGCCGTAGATTGGAATCAGTTTATTTCTTTGACGTTTTCGTTACATTTGGTTATTGTTTTGTCACGTGATGTTCTCATGTGAATTGAAAGGCCAATAAAAGGCTCAATATAAAACTTCTCATAGCACTAGTTTACGACAAACACTTCGGGTTTTACCGAAGACCCCTGTATCAAATATAGATGCTCGCTACTTTACAGTTTTGTTTCGACTTGGTCTAATCGTCTAGTTGTAATCTGATCATGTGACCCAATACTTCGCAAATAATTTCTGCAGCGCTTTTTGATTATCACAGGTGACCAACAGGCTCCCCATGATTATCAGACAATGATATGTACTCCTTCGAGCTAAGGTTAAAAAATTAAACAAATCTTTACGGTATGTTACAATATATCAGTGCTGAAAGTAACAGCATTACAATGATGATAAAATAGACCCATAAGAACAATAGACATGGTTTTATTGAATGCGTGAAGTATATTTGTGAAGATATTTTGATGACTGAGGTTGCGTGAAAGTGTGAACAGAAGCCATTTCGTACAACTACGTCCCATTTGAGTCGTTTTGGAAATAGATTCTTATCTACGGCGGTTTTGTGATGGCTACGATTAACTGTTCGTTTTTGAGCTTTTAAAAGCTTGTAATCACATTTCCACATATTTTGCACCTACAACACAACAGAGTAAGACATAGTTAATTTTTTGATACCAAATCACTGTAATGTGAATTTTGTTGCAAGTCAACTTTTAAGATTATAAAGGTTTAGGCAATGACGTCATAGCTAATTAGCTGTGGCGGCGGAAATGCCACGCCTCCAATTGATAACATATTACCGAGACACTATCTTTCACCATCCAAAAACCCACTTCCAAAAGTAGCTAGGGTTACTTATCTACAACAATTCTACTTTTCCATTCTTCACTTTGTTGGTAATTCCCCTATATTAGAAGTTTTTGTTTCCTAAATGTTAAAAGAAATTCCAAAATCGTATATCAAGTAAGTGGTAAAATCCGTTTTTCGAGTAATGATTAATTTTCTAATAGTTATTAGAATTTAAACTTCTTTGTTAGTTTAGACCAATATATAAGTCATTATTTATTTCCAGTCATTATTTATTTTAGCACTGATTCTAAGCTTTAAAAAGTACAGCAAATGTATTAGAAAAATTCAGCTCAATGCAAGTGTATGCACATTTTTTGAATGTGCGCCGCCACCAAAAGTGAGGCTTTATATGAAACGATGTTTACATGGTTGTCTATATACTTCTGTGTTCTACTCAGGTTGATACTATTATCAGAGTTGTGGCTCATTAAAATTGTGCAGAGTCAATGTGTACTAGCAACACTCTCGTTTCATCTAGAGCAGTAGGTGATTCTCCCTTGCAGCAATACTACTTACTGTACAATAGGAAATACAAGTAGTTGTATTCTATGTATGCTACAGTGGTAAAAGTACACAATGCATATACACTGTATAATCATGGTATGCCCACTACTGCACTGCTAATGCAACTACATATATATCTTGACAATGATTTATTGCAACACATTTTACATCTTGTCATCTATAAGGACTTATCAATGTACCGTTTTTGTAATGGGCGCAACCCTAAATATTATATGTGTCATTTAACTTCACAGTACAAGATTATGTTACTAGAATATAAATACAAATATATTTTGTAATATGTATAAATTGTAAATTAAAACACCCCATACATGTGGGCGCGGTTTTGAGGCTGTAAGGTAGTCATGACCGCAGCCTTAAGCAGAAAATCTTTGAGACTTCATTTGCTGATTTCCGTGGACATAAACACTGTAAAAATAATGTATATCAATGACAGCTCACATGGTTTTGAGATATACTCAGTTAAAATTACAGCCAAACAATAAAACATATATATGTTATATTTTATTTAAGGCTGCTGTACTGAAGATCACCAAAACTGGGTAATTCTATAGTGTGTATTATTTTTATTCAGAATTTGCAAGCAGTTTAAATATGCAATTAAAACTTTGTATATTTTAACTCTATTGTTTTCATTCAACAAAAACCTGACACATGCTTATAGTTCATGCAAAAGATAAATATAGAGAAAGTGTTAAGGGTAGTTGTGCATTGGTTTTTGCTCTAATAAGTGAAAATGTAAATCTTGAGATGACTTTGAATCAGGCATGGCACTATTATAATAGATTAAGGGCAGATCAGCGCTATAGATTTTGGAGTAGAAGTTTAGAGTATACGTTTCTTTTATGACATAGGACATAGGACCTGCGGCACAAATTGCACATTGATTTTCAACTTATAGATAGAAATTTGTTAAAGGGAAAGTAAACACATTTTACTGATGAAGGCCAACTTTTACTCTATTTGTTTTGTGTAATTTACTACGTTTAGCAAAATATAAATTATTTCTTACAATAGATAAATACTCAGAATAATATTTTAAAAACAAAAAATGCCCATGCATTCACATATAACTGAGTACAGAGTCTTTCTCCAAATGCATATTTTGCAAAAATCAGATAGATAACGCCATTGTGAAAATGAGTGTGAAACAGGCTCGCCACTGGTAACACTGATTCTCAATCAATCATCCAATCACGCGAAATGTAGCGTTTGACTTGACTCTTTATTATCTAATGTGGTGGAGACCACATGTCCCCCGCAATTGTAACAACCCGGAAACAAGTGCACATATGGAACGCGTTCTATGATCATTATTGCTAATAAGTTTCGCTAAAAAATTTCAACTATAATTTATTTTTATCGTTCTTTTATTACGTTCATAATACGAAGGCTAAAAGACTCACTGCTAACACAACTACTCCTTTCTTGTCTACGGGTACCTTGGAAGAAAAACCAAAAAGTTAGTCTTTCATGCGTTGTTTCCTACATAATGTTACCTTATCCAAATGGGAGTTATGTAGGCTTCAAAAATGTAGAATCAGAAGATGATGATCAGAATGATGCAGATAAAGTGGAGCTTTTTATTATGGATGAAGGAAATAATGTAAGTTCAGTTGAGAGTTGAAAAAAATATAGTTTTTAGAAATATTTTAACTGAATCTGACAGCATCTTTACTTAGCTGATGTTCATGTCTTGTACAGTGAATAAGTGATTTTAACAAAATAATACAACCATAATGTATGGTTTGATAAATAATTACATTTCAATCATTTCAATAATTTGGAGTTGATCCCATAGATTTCTTACAGATAATCTTTAAAAGCTCTCTTCGAAATTCAAACGACTTTCCAGCATATACATTTCTTGTGCGACAGCCTTTAGCTTCTTTAGAGTAATATACTGTCATCTTCAGTTCCCCATCACTATCTTTAATAAATAATTTCTAATAATTACAATTTAATGCCAGTTATCAATCGTGTTAATACAAGTTCTGCATAAATTTATCTTTAATGCTGTTTAAGCTGTAAAAGTGGTATCCCTGCTGAAGAGTAGTGTAATCCATATATAGTTTTGTTGTAGATTGTTCAGCTTACCAGTCAGAACTTCTCTTCCCACATTCCTGTTGTGATCTGTCACTACTAGTTTGATTCTCGTAAAATATCCTGGGGGATCAAAGTCTATTCACTTTGGTGCATAACTTGATATGAGGCTGTGGAGGTTTTCAAAAGCACCAGTGTGTTGACCATGGTTCAACAGACGCAATGTGTTTAGCTGTCTCGCTTGCCCTAACGCATCACAAAGCACTTTGTGCCATGCACTTCCTGGAATTAACCATTTCACGTTTCTTTCCATTTCTCTGTGAACATATCAAATTACTCATTGTTATTTTTCAATATATTATAAATCTGCAAAGTTTCTGTTTATTCAAATGTCAACCAGCTGCAGAATATTTACCTTTTGTACAATCGCTGTTTAGTATTACGCAATAAATGACTACATCTTCTTATATCACAAACCAAAGGTATTGTAAGTGATATATAAAATATTATATTACACATTTGCCTGTGCTTTGTTATTTCTGAATATATTATTAGATTCAACATACAGCTTTCATGCCAAAATTGAGCGCAAATAATATATTTTTTTATCACTCACGGATCAATTGGTTCATGAGAGGAGTGGATGAACTTGTCATGTCCTGGGAAGCTCCTATGAATATTAGCGACATGGTATCTTATGCTAAGTACCATCTCAACCAATAGCTCAGCATCACCTTTATATTCAACCGCAGAATACCACACATGGTTCTTTATTTCCTTTATCCAAGGGAGCAACTCTTTTTGATCTTTCAGATCTGATCTAGTCAGATTTTTGGCCAGATTCTTGGTCCAATGCCATACATCCTATCAAAAAATTACAAATAAATAAGACTAAAGTTAATGCATTTGAATTGCTTCTAAACCATTACCTACAGTGTCACCACTACCACCACAAACACTATCACCATAACCGCTATCTACCACCATCACCTACACACACTAACACTACACATAGTTTAAAAGTTATACCTGATTGTAAGTATAGGCTAATCACTTCAAGCGATCTGTAAAGCCTATATTAGTAATAATAGAATGAATATAAAAATAGTAATGCAATCCAAATTTTATGATTATATTAGTCATGTATTTTATGAACAATTTGGGCATTTCTGACAATCCAGACCGAACAAAAAATTTAAAAGCAAACGTATGAAACTCAGCCTGAGTCTCATTGTCACCCAGTCATATTAAATCATTGCTTTGTACTCATGTACAGTACTAAATATTTTTAATTATCATATTTATTAATTTATATTATACAACTACTATATTGGTTATTTATTTAAAGTTATTTATAAATTACTTACAGTTGAGGTTTTCCTGTTCAATGATGCCCTCTTGCTGTATGGTACAACACCATTAGGGAATGGAACTTCTCCCTTTTTCACCCTTAATCTTGAGGTTGTCCAAAAATTTTCAGAATAAAGCTGGCTCTCATGGAAGTGCCTAATGCACACGACCGCACTAGCAGGTAGTCTGCGAAAAGTTAAATAGGCACGCTTGGCCTTAGACAGCCACAATTTTGTTAAATTTGATGACTGAGACACAGGCACTCTAAAAGAAGTTATGCCACGACTTCTAGTGTCAGATTCGCAAGTACCAAAGAGACATCTACCCATTGTAACTAACTGATTGTGGCTAGACAAAAAAATTCAAATGTGTTGGATGTTATCGCACTAAGGAAAAAGTTACCGGAAATGGCTGAATTGCGAACCAGTGATGTCCCGAGGTAAATGCACCAAAATATGTTTTCAACTATGAACTTGCTAAACTAGTGGAAATATCTGCTAAAATTTAGTTTTCTCGTTTAATTAACATAGTATCATCCATTACCAATTATATAAAACATTGTTAAAATTATGTGTTTACTTTCACTTTAATAAAGTTATTAAGCACCCCTCCTTCATAATTATTAATACATGTTTTGATAGCACAGCATACAGTATGATAATTTATCATTTTGTTTATAGCGGGTCAAATTCTTCGTCATCAATTATGCATCATGATCCAGGACCTGATGACTTTGACAACAGGGACCTTGATGATACGTGAGTCTAGATAAATATAATTCTTATTAGCAATAACCATACAATGAATATGACCAAAAAAGTATACCGCTTTTTGATAAATCATCATTATAACAATGTGTGGTTTTCATATACTAAACACACAATAATATACATGGAATTCACTTATTTTTTATATATAAAAGGAAATACAAATGTTATGTCTAAAGGCAAATTTTTTTTAGATCGATTCAAAACTATGGAATTATTGTCCAGCACCAATTGAAATGAACATCTATGTAGTTGTGCTATCAGGTGGTACCAAAAACATCCGAGAAGTCAACAGAGAGCATAACTGAAAAAGAAATAAAAACACCACGTATCATTTACATGTGTTATATGTTCATGGCGGTAATGTAATGTAGTTATCTCGTCTCACATGTTTGCAATTCTGGTGTTGTTTTATGGAAAGATAACCATAGCTAAAATCTATTTTTCTAGTGTGGTGAAATATGAGATTTATCCAGCCGGGAGCAAGCAGCAAGGAGAGATACTTGTGTCATCAAATGGGTCCAGCTATGTCGTCAATAAAACTCACAAAAATGGATGGTGGAAAAACAGACTATTTGATACGTTTGGCTGAAGCTTTTCATGCTAAAGATTAGCCTATAAAATGCTGCACATGACTCTGACTGATATTATAGATTAAAGAAGAAGCAAAACTGAAATCTTTCTTGAGTGCTATCTTGATAGTACACAACAATTTAAAAGAATCTATGACAAATGTACAGCCAGCAGCAGTCTTTCAAGACAAAATTTAATTAGGATGGCCAATAAGATAAAAGAGAGATGCAGACCAAAACATTCAAAGTCAAAAGATTTTGAGGTGAGTCAGCCTAGAATTTTATCATATAGAATTTTAATATAGAATTAAGAAAACTGGCCTTAATTAAAACAATTGATTATAATCTTATTGAGTGGGATGCTGCTTAGAAAACTAACTTCACTTGTGCTTTAATTTTGCAAATGAAGGTTGGTAATCTGAACATCTGACATGGTAATCTAACTATGACACAAATATCAATGCATATCTATATCATATCTATCATATCATATCTAAAACATCTTTTAGCTTCAACTTGATGCCAATAAAACTTCTTGCGAGCGGACATTCAAGTTGTTGGTGAAAAGCGCTTGATATTTTCTACTGACACTCAGCTAGATCAACTAAAGAAGTCAAGAACATTAGTAGTATGTAGAGAGCAGATCTACACAAAAAAGTGATGGATCCAGCGGGGGGATAGAAAAAGGGGGTTGCGAATTAAATTGGCTAAGGGTGTAGATTGAATTGGGTGGAGTTGAATGAGATGTTGGGGTTTGGGGGGAAATGGTTATGGATCCGCTCCCGGCGTAATCGGCGGATTATCTGTGGATGAGTCATCCGATTAGTGGGGGATGAGTCATCCGATTAAACGTGGATTATCGCGGGATTAGTCGGGGGAATCGTTGCGGATTAGTCGGCCGAATCGTCGCGGATTATCGGTGGATTAGTGGGGAGTGAATATCTGGGACATCGAGGGCTGGTTGGTTTTCCGGAGTGGATCTCGCGGATTATCGAGGAGAGCGAGAGATTACCGGATGAGTGAGGGGGTTAATATCTGGGACACCGAGGGGTTGATTTTCCGGAGATTGTTATATATTTGAAACATTGAATATATATGAGAAAGTGTTTATGTACAAAGTTATTTTTTGAAGATTTGATGATTTTGTAATGTTGAAGCTCTTGAATGGTTAAGAAATTTAAGGAATTTATTTTCGGTTTTTTTTTGTATTTTTTTGTATGTAAGATTGAAATTTGTTGGAGAAATTAATATGTTGAATGAAAGATCAGTTTTATTACAAAATTATTCACTTTAAAAGATATATTTATATGTATTATTCATTATTTCCATCATCATTTTGTTTCAATAAAAATAAAATAGTTTTTGTTTAACTTGAAATATATGAAAATATTCAAGTAGATAGGACACAATAAAGATAATATAGTATAAATGAAACATTGAATATATACATAAGAAAATGTTCATGTACAATCTTTATCAGTACTTTATAATAATTGTACATATACTTATTCTCTGTACTTTATTAACACACCTGATGATCTCTTACAGCACTTTATAATAATTGTACATATACTTATTCTCTGTACTTTATTAACACACCTGATGATCTCTTACTACACTTTATAATAATTGTACACATACTTATTATCTGTACTTTGTTAACACACCTGATGATCTCTTACAGCACTTTATAATAATTGTACACATACTTATTCTCTGTACTTTATTAACACTCTTGATGATCTCTTACTACACTTTGTAATAATTGTACACATACTTATTATCTGTACTTTGTTAACACACCTGGTGATCTCTTACAGCACTTTATAATAATTGTACATATACTTATTCTCTGTACTTTATTAGCACCCCTAATGATCTCTTACAGCACTTTATAATAATTGTACATATAATTATTCTCAGTACTTTATTAACACTTGATGATCTCTTACAGCACTTTATAATAATTGTACACATACTTATTCTCAGTACTTTATTAACACTCCTAATGATCTCTTACAGTACTTTATAATAATTGTACACATACTTATTCTCAGTACTTTATTAATACTCCTGATGTTCTCTTACAGCACTTTATAATAATTGTACATATACTTATTCTCAGTACTTTATTAACACTCCTGATGATCTCTTACAGCACTTTATAATAATTGTACATATACTTATTCTCAGTACTTTATTAACACTCTTGATGATCTCTTACAGTACTTTATAATAATTGTACATATACTTATTCTCTGTACTTTATTAACACTCTTGATGATCTCTTACAGCACTTTATAATAATTGTACATATACTTATTCTCTGTACTTTATTAATACTCCTGATGTTCTCTTACAGCACTTTATAATAATTGTACACATACTTATTCTCAGTACTTTATTAACACTCCTGATGATCTTTTACAGCACTTTAGAATAATTGTACACATACTTATTCTCTGTACTTTATTAACACTCTTGATGATCTCTTACTACACTTTATAATAATTGTACACATACTTATTCTCTGTATTTTATTAATTTTCTTGATGGTCTTTTACTACACTTTATAATAATTGTACACATACTTATTCTCTGTACTTTTTTACCACACCTGATGATCTCTTACAGCACTTTATAATAATTGTACATATACTTATTATCAGTACTTTATTAACACTCTTGATGATCTCTTACAGCACTTTATAATAATTGTACATATACTTATTCTCAGTACTTTATTAACACTCCTGATCATCTCTTACTACACTTTATAATAATTGTACATATACTTATTCTCAGTACTTTATTAACACTCCTAATGATCTCTTACAGTACTTTATAATAATTGTACATATACTTATTCTCTGTACTTTATTAACACACCTGATGATCTCTTACAGCACTTTATAATAATTGTACATATACTTATTCTCAGTACTTTATTAACACTCCTGATGATCTCTTACAGCACTTTATAATAATTGTACATATACTTATTCTCAGTACTTTATTAACACTCCTGATGATCTCTTACAGCACTTTATAATAATTGTACATATACTTATTCTCAGTACTTTATTAACACTCCTGATGATCTCTTACAGCACTTTATAATAATTGTACATATACTTATTCTCAGTACTTTATTAACACTCCTGATGATCTCTTACAGCACTTTATAATAATTGTACATATACTTATTATCAGTACTTTATTAACACTCTTGATGATCTCTTACAGCACTTTATAATAATTGTACATATACTTATTCTCAGTACTTTATTAACACTCCTGATCATCTCTTACTACACTTTATAATAATTGTACATATACTTATTCTCAGTACTTTATTAACACTCCTAATGATCTCTTACAGTACTTTATAATAATTGTACATATACTTATTCTCTGTACTTTATTAACACACCTGATGATCTCTTACAGCACTTTATAATAATTGTACATATACTTATTCTCAGTACTTTATTAACACTCCTGATGATCTCTTACAGCACTTTATAATAATTGTACATATACTTATTCTCAGTACTTTATTAACACTCCTGATGATCTCTTACAGCACTTTATAATAATTGTACATATACTTATTCTCAGTACTTTATTAACACTCCTGATGATCTCTTACAGCACTTTATAATAATTGTACATATACTTATTCTCAGTACTTTATTAACACTCCTGATCATCTCTTACAGCACTTTATAATAATTGTACATATACTTAATATCTGTACTTTATTAACACTCTTGATGATCTCTGACAGCACTTTATAATAATTGTACATATACTTATTCTCTGTACTTTATTAATACTCCTGATGTTCTCTTACAGCACTTTATAATAATTGTACACATACTTATTCTCAGTACTTTATTAACACTCCTGATGATCTTTTACAGTACTTTATAATAATTGTACACATACTTATTCTCTGTATTTTATTAACACTCTTGATGGTCTTTTACTACACTTTATAATAATTGTACACATACTTATTCTCTGTACTTTTTTACCACACCTGATGATCTCTTACAGCACTTTATAATAATTGTACATATACTTATTATCAGTACTTTATTAACACTCTTGATGATCTCTTACAGCACTTTATAATAATTGTACATATACTTATTCTCAGTACTTTATTAACACTCCTGATCATCTCTTACTACACTTTATAATAATTGTACATATACTTATTCTCAGTACTTTATTAACACTCCTAATGATCTCTTACAGTACTTTATAATAATTGTACATATACTTATTCTCTGTACTTTATTAACACACCTGATGATCTCTTACAGCACTTTATAATAATTGTACATATACTTATTCTCAGTACTTTATTAACACTCCTGATGATCTCTTACAGTACTTTATAATAATTGTACATATACTTATTCTCAGTACTTTATTAACACTCCTGATGATCTCTTACAGTACTTTATAATAATTGTACATATGCTTATTCTCTGTACTTTATTAACACTCCTAATGATCTCTTACAGTACTTTATAATAATTGTACATATACTTATTATCAGTACTTTATTAACACTCCTGATGATCTCTTACAGCACTTTATAATAATTGTACATATACTTATTCTCAGTACTTTATTAACACTCCTGATCATCTCTTACTACACTTTATAATAATTGTACATATACTTATTATCAGTACTTTATTAACACTCTTGATGATCTCTTACAGCACTTTATAATAATTGTACATATACTTATTCTCAGTACTTTATTAACACTCTTGATGATCTCTTACAGCACTTTATAATAATTGTACATATACTTATTCTCAGTACTTTATTAACACTCTTGATGATCTCTTACAGCACTTTATAATAATTGTACATATACTTATTCTCAGTACTTTATTAACACTCCTGATGATCTCTTACAGCACTTTATAATAATTGTACATATACTTATTCTCAGTACTTTATTAATACTCCTGATCATCTCTTACTACACTTTATAATAATTGTACATATACTTATTCTCAGTACTTTATTAACACTCCTAATGATCTCTTACAGTACTTTATAATAATTGTACATATACTTATTCTCTGTACTTTATTAACACACCTGATGATCTCTTACAGCACTTTATAATAATTGTACATATACTTATTCTCAGTACTTTATTAACACTCCTGATGATCTCTTACAGTACTTTATAATAATTGTACATATGCTTATTCTCTGTACTTCATTAACACTCCTAATGATCTCTTACAGTACTTTATAATAATTGTACATATACTTATTCTCTGTACTTTATTAATACACCTGATGATCTCTTACAGCACTTTATAATAATTGTACATATACTTATTCTCTGTACTTTATTAACACTCTTGATGATCTCTTACAGCGCTTTATAATAATTGTACATATACTTAATATCTGTACTTTATTAACACTCTTGATGATCTCTGACAGCACTTTATAATAATTGTACATATACTTATTCTCTGTACTTTATTAATACTCCTGATGTTCTCTTACAGCACTTTATAATAATTGTACACATACTTATTCTCAGTACTTTATTAACACTCCTGATGATCTTTTACAGTACTTTATAATAATTGTACACATACTTATTCTCTGTATTTTATTAACACTCTTGATGGTCTTTTACTACACTTTATAATAATTGTACACATACTTATTCTCTGTACTTTTTTACCACACCTGATGATCTCTTACAGCACTTTATAATAATTGTACATATACTTATTATCAGTACTTTATTAACACTCTTGATGATCTCTTACAGCACTTTATAATAATTGTACATATACTTATTCTCAGTACTTTATTAACACTCCTGATCATCTCTTACTACACTTTATAATAATTGTACATATACTTATTCTCAGTACTTTATTAACACTCCTAATGATCTCTTACAGTACTTTATAATAATTGTACATATACTTATTCTCTGTACTTTATTAACACACCTGATGATCTCTTACAGCACTTTATAATAATTGTACATATACTTATTCTCAGTACTTTATTAACACTCCTGATGATCTCTTACAGTACTTTATAATAATTGTACATATACTTATTATCAGTACTTTATTAACACTCCTGATGATCTCTTACAGTACTTTATAATAATTGTACATATGCTTATTCTCTGTACTTTATTAACACTCCTAATGATCTCTTACAGTACTTTATAATAATTGTACATATACTTATTCTCAGTACTTTATTAACACTCCTGATGATCTCTTACAGCACTTTATAATAATTGTACATATACTTATTCTCAGTACTTTATTAACACTCCTGATCATCTCTTACTACACTTTATAATAATTGTACATATACTTATTATCAGTACTTTATTAACACTCTTGATGATCTCTTACAGAACTTTATAATAATTGTACATATACTTATTCTCAGTACTTTATTAACACTCTTGATGATCTCTTACAGCACTTTATAATAATTGTACATATACTTATTCTCAGTACTTTATTAACACTCTTGATGATCTCTTACAGCACTTTATAATAATTGTACATATACTTATTCTCAGTACTTTATTAACACTCCTGATGATCTCTTACAGCACTTTATAATAATTGTACATATACTTATTCTCAGTACTTTATTAATACTCCTGATCATCTCTTACTACACTTTATAATAATTGTACATATACTTATTCTCAGTACTTTATTAACACTCCTAATGATCTCTTACAGTACTTTATAATAATTGTACATATACTTATTCTCTGTACTTTATTAACACACCTGATGATCTCTTACAGCACTTTATAGTAATTGTACATATACTTATTCTCAGTACTTTATTAACACTCCTGATGATCTCTTACAGTACTTTATAATAATTGTACATATGCTTATTCTCTGTACTTCATTAACACTCCTAATGATCTCTTACAGTACTTTATAATAATTGTACATATACTTATTCTCAGTACTTTATTAACACTCCTAATGATCTCTTAATACACTTTATAATAATTGTACATATACTTATTCTCAGTACTTTATTAACACTCCTGATGATCTCTTACAGTACTTTATAATAATTGTACATACGCTTATTCTCTGTACTTTATTAACACTCTTGATGATCTCTTACAGCACTTTATAATAATTGTACATATAATTATTCTCTGTACTTTATTAACACTCTTGATGATCTCTTACAGCACTTTATAATAATTGTACACATACTTATTCTCAGTACTTTATTAACACTCCTGATGATCTCTTACTACACTTTATAATAATTGTACACATACTTATTCTCTGTACTTTATTAACACTCCTGATCATCTCTTACTACACTTTATAATAATTGTACATATACTTATTCTCAGTACTTTATTAACACTCCTGATTGCACTGTGAGAGATCATCATGAGTAATCAGTATATTGAGAATTATTCCATGAAGCGGTAAAGCACCCATGGATCCTTTAATTAAATTAAACTAGTAGACTTGCTAGCATCACATTCTAACTGATATCTTCAAAATATGGAAAAGACTGTGAAGTGATATATAATACACAATCTTTCGATAAAATCATGACAAAATACTTTTGGTAAAGAGAACCCTGTTATCATTCATCAATCTTTGAGAGAATAAATGATACATACTACATTTATTCAAAACAATACATATATTCATTTTCTTTATATTCTCTTCAAAACGAATACTTACCTATACCTACCTTAGTACAATTCCTCCATCTGTCCATTGGGCCTTCTTTTTTTTTTGCTCATCCCTCTATTTACTGGGCAAGAGACTGTTATGGAATGGTTAAGCCAAACCAAACAGGAGAATTCCATAGGCAAGCCTAGGAAAACACTCAGGTCGATTGCCAAGGCGCTTGTCCACACGACAGCCTGAACACAGCGACACTCAACGAACTTAATCGCGAGTAGCCGGCTAACAGAATTCTAGCTGAAGCATACAAGCCTTATGGTATCAACGCTCGATTGCCCCAAAATCTCAATCTGTATATAAGTAGGCATCAGGAGCAGGACTAAGTGATGAAAAGGAAAATTACACTGAGCAAGCTTCTTATACAGAGTATTGAAGAATAGTGGCGTATCCAACAGAATCAATGAAGCGAAAATAGTAAACAGATTTTCGCGAAATTGAATTTCGCGAAAGTGAATTTCGCGAAATTACACATTATATATATATTATATAGTCATCTTTCGCGAAATTGAATTTCGCGAAAGTGAATTTCGCGAAATTACACATTATATATATTATATAGTCAACTTTCGCGAAATTGAATTTCGCGAAAGTGAATTTCGCGAAATTGGATTTCGCGAAATTACACATTATATATATTATATAGTCAACTTTCGCGAAATTGAATTTCGCGAAAGTGAATTTCGCGAAATTACACATTATATATATTATATAGTCAACTTTCGCGAAATTGAATTTCGCGAAAGTGAATTTCGCGAAATTGGATTTCGCGAAATTGGATTTCGCGAAATTACACATATATATTATATAGTCAACTTTCGCGAAATTGAATTTCGCGAAAGTGAATTTCGCGAAAACTGTTTAGCTGATTTTACAATTTCGTGAACATAAATTACACAAATTTAATGAACCATAACATTGCTTCTACTTACTATATAAGCAACGAGAAGGAATAAGTTTTTCATCTCATTTTATTTATAATAGTTTACAATGTGTGCTCGAGACAAAAACGTGGATAGACTCCTAACTCAGACAAATTGCATCGACACGTGTGTGGAGATATGGGGCTACTGCCCTTGGGGTAGAGAGGTAGATCCTGAAAAACAGAAGGCTTTTCGAAACAAGATCAAGCTTCAAAAGAAAGTAAGTATTACATTATAATATTTTACTAAATTATATTTTTGATTAAAGGAAACTTGAGAATATAAACTACATATTAAATATATTTCGAATTATAGGGTTTGCTTAAATGAAACAATTAAATTATACAAAGTAATTTGGAAATTATTGTAGAAATCATTGGTCATGCAGCGACAAAGAGAAGAATTATTTTGTAACTTCGATGTTACATTGACTTTAAAAGTAAGTATTACATTATATTTATTTCGTCTAATATCGTTGTATAATGATAAATCATGTAACTAAAGATCAAATACATTCAACAAAATTCACTCCAATTGGTATGTAGGAATGTTAAAATGAGTAACAGTCTGTGAAAACAGTAATTAATATTTGTATAACTTCACTTTAAAACAAAAGGTGTTGGAATTGAAATTCAAAGTAAGACCTGACTGTGTTTTAATTTGTCTGCGTATTCTACTCTGACTATAATCATTGCAATTGTAGGATCCTGGGTATCAGCGAACTAAATATAGACCTTTTCGGAGAAGGGTTTATAAATTTGAATCTTCAGTAAGTAGCACATTATATTTATTTCTTTGTTTTAACTGAATATCCTCCTCTGTCTGTGTGTCCTAGTCTGACTATGTGATGTAACATATTTGTTTTTGTTATTGTCTGTATGTCCTACTCTAGCTGATTGCATATCCTATTCTGTCTGCATTACATCTTGCATATCATTCTATGATTCGATGAGTAATGCAATTGAAATTTACAATTTAAGTTGGAGTCCATTGTGAATGTAGAGTCTACTATCTCAACAAGGTTATAGTAAACCATCCTGACTGTAATCATTGCAATTGCAGGCTCCCGTATCTCAACAGGAAGATTCTATTCAGAAAAAGGATGGATCTTCTTCTTCAGTAAGTATTACATTATATTTGTTTTTTAGTTTGAATGAATGATCTAATCTGTCTGTATGTCTTACTTTTACTATATCTCACTAAAAATAATGTATGTTTTGATTGTAGACAGTTCATTCTCTTTCGTCAATGAAAGAAGAAGAAAATTGGGGTTGAATGATATTCAATATTCAATAGTCTTTTTTTATATTATGTTTTAGCATTTTTATATACAAAACTTTTATTCAATAATATATCCATTGATAGTAAGTTTAATTAAATTCCTATGATATATCATCAAATAAACTATATAAAATTTAATCATAATAACATTTCCTTAACTAATTACTGTCTTGATATACAGAGTTTATAATCTTTGTTTAATTTCTCTCTGAATTCCTTCAGATTGCACGCTCCGTCAATCGTGAAAAGTTTTAATCCTGATGAAGACTTAGAGTTCATGTAAATCTCACTTCGATCCAATATCATGAGAGCTGGTGTCAACCATTGAAATGATGAGGGAATGTTATACTTTTGAGGTTCGATGATCGAACATAATGCCACACGCTCTCCCTTACGTTCAACGAAGAATTGCAACGCAATCTCACAATTGTCATTTTCTTCAGACTTATTTGCTTGTATTACTTCTAACGAAGCTGGAATATCCAAAACTTTTAGATCAATCCATTTCCATGGTTCTTGCATTTCCTCGGATTTAAAAACTGTTGCAATAGGTGACGTAATTTTCTCATCTCCTTCCATATAATTTTCCTTGGATTCGAATAACCGCTTTACTACCAAACTTTTTCTTGATGATCTTCGTAATGACGTAGTTCTGTTCAATCTAGACTTGGTTGGTCTTCTACACTGTCTTTGTTTCATATTCAATTGGGGAGTTCTTTCAGAAATATTGTCGATATTCATACTATTGGAAGTTGACTCCTCAGAAGCTTCAGTAACAATCAACACTAACTAATAATACTTCATCAATTTATACATTATCTTTAAAAAAGTAGTGGATCCATAACAGTGATGGATAATTTCAGAATTTATGAAGACGATGCCTTCGAGATATGCCCTTTCGTTGAAAGAGAATTATCCGGGTATCATTATATACAAGGGGCTAGTAACATCTCACAATACTCGCGATTACTACGATGTAGTATAAATATATCTTTTAAAGTGAATAATTTTGTAATAAAACTGATCTTTCATTCAAAATATTAATTTCTCCAACAAATTTCAATCTTACATACAAAAAAATACAAAAAAAATCCGAAAAATAAAATTCCTTAAAATTCTTAACCATTCAAGAGCTTCAACATTACAAAATCATCAAATCTTCAAAAAATAACTTTGTACATAAACACTTTCTCATATATATTCAATGTTTCAAATATATAACAATCTCCGGAAAATCAACCCCTCGGTGTCCCAGATATTAACCCCCTCACTCATCCGGTAATCTCTCGCTCTCCTCGATAATCCGCGAGATCCACTCCGGAAAACCAACCAGCCCTCGATGTCCCAGATATTCACCCCCCACTAATCCACCGATAATCCGCGACGATTCGGCCGACTAATCCGCAACGATTCCCCCGACTAATCCCGCGATAATCCACGTTTAATCGGATGACTCATCCCCCACTAATCGGATGACTCATCCACAGATAATCCGCCGATTACGCCGGGAGCGGATCCATACCCCCTCGAATTCAACCCCCTATTCTACACCACAATTTCCCCCCAAACCCCAACATCTCATTCAACTCCACCCAATTCAATCTACACCCCTAGCCAATTTAATTCGCAACCCCCTTTTTCTATCCCCCCGCTGGATCCGTCACTTTTTTGTGTAGATCTGCTCTCTACATACTACTAACATTAATTGGATGGAACCTTAAAGTGCGTGAAAATACCTTTTGAGCAGCTGCTAACTATTAATGCTTTCATAAGACAAGGATGCTTCAGCAAACAAGGGCTACTTTTATATGTATTAATGTCAACAAGAAAAAAATTGGGTTATGCTCAGGTACAAATCTTTATAGAATATTTGTATTACAAGAGCCAATTTTTACCCAACATTCTTTTTTTAAATGCTATCTCATTGTTGTTATCAGCACCATAAATTTTTTCAAGTATTGAAAGCCATTGAAAAACGGCTAGCACCTGGTTTGAATGCAAAATATGCAATGGCTGACTATGAGTTGGGTAAAAAGGTATTTTTAACACGAATATCAGGAATGAACATTTAACTACACAGGTGCTTACATTGGAATACGTTTCATGATGTAAAATAGGTTTGCTATGTCCGTTCCAAACTAAGTTTGTCACAAAAAGTAAGGGATTATATGCCCTACTTCAAAATATTATAGACACAATTTCAAATATTAAAAAGAAAATTAAATTTTGTAAAACGTTAAGCTGTCTCAGTATCGTCGTTGCGTAACTGGATGCATCTATGATTAGTACAACCATTTGGGTTTAGTCAATGGTAACAATGGTTATTCTCAATACAAATAAATATAATAATATGTTTCCCCATTTTTGCCCTGTGGAAAGCAGTCCATGAAGTGTTTAGAAAAGAACCAGAGCTGAAAGGTTGCCACTTTTACCTTTGCCAATCTATCCACAGGAATATGAAAAACTACGGACTATCAAAAAGCTACCGTAATAAGAACGGTAAGGTGAGAGAACTGGTCACAATGTTGTATGCGTTAGCGCTTGTACCAGCCAAAAGTGTAAGGGAGGTGTTTAATTACATCTGTGATAGAGTAGAAAGAGACATAGAGGAACAGGACTATAGAATGTTTAGCTTACTGGACTACTTTGAAAGATTGTGGTTAAGTGACAATAATCAAGGGTGGAGCCCAAAAGACTCGTGTGTATGGTTTAGAGATTAGAACCAACAACGACTTAAAAGGATGGCACAGAAAACTAAATGGGCTGCTACCACATTCACACTATAATATGTATTTACTTTTGTCCATATTACAAAGTGAAGCGAAGAATATAGACTATGAATATAAACTATGTAGTACAAATGTTAGAAAATGAGCAGCAACTAAGAAAACAGACGCAAAGCACAAAATATAGAAATACAGAATAACAAAATTTATGGAACAGCTTGCAAAGCAAAGCAATTTCACTTTCAAAGTTTGTCAAGGCAGCCAAAAATCAAACACCTACATTTGATAGATTTTGAGTGTGCTACTTGTACTATATTTTTGTTTTATTTTCCAGTATAGAATTTGATGATGTATCATGGCATTATACCGATAGTTATTATTTTTAGCTATTGGTCATAGTATTAAAGGTTGACTTGCAATAAAATTCACATTACAGTTATTTGGTATCAAAAGATTCACCATGTCTTACTCTGTTGTGTTGTAGATGCAAGATATGTGGAAATGTTATTACAAGCTCGTAAAAGCTCAAAAACGAACAGTTAATCACAGTCATCAGTAGATTGGATTCCATTTCCAAAAGGGCTCAAATGGGACGTAGTTGAACAAGATGGCTTCTGTTTACACTTTCATGCAGCCTCATTCGTCAAAATATTTTCACAAATATACTTCACGCATTCAATAAAACTATGTCTAGTGTCCTTACGTGTCTGTTTCATCATCATTGTAAAGCTGTCATTTGAGCGATGATATCTCAAAACCTACCGTAAAAATTCATTTAATTTTTAACTTTAGCTCGAAGAAGTGCATATCATTCTTTGATGAACATGAGGAACCTGTTGGTCACTTGCAATAGTTGGAAAATGCTGTAGAAACTGTTCGCACAATTTGGCAGAAAGTATGGGTCACATGATCAGATATCGACTAGATGATTAGACCAAGCTGAAACGATACTGTGAAGTAGCAAGCATTTATATTTGATACAGGCTTTCTGGTAGAACCCAAAGTATTTGTCATAAGCTAGTGCTACGATACATTATAAATAAATTTAAACATTTTTATAAAATCACGTTTTAAAACAATAACTAAACTGTTGAAGTACGTCAGCCAACTAAAGAGGATCCAAACTACGGCGGTCTCAAGTGTGGCTGCGATTAACTGTTCATTTTTGAGCTTCTAAGCGCATGTAATCATATTTCCACATATTTTGCATCTACAACACAGCAGAGTAAGACATGGTAAACCTTTTGATACCAAATACCTGTAATGTGAATTTTGTTGCAAGTAAACCATTAAATCTAGCTACAGATACATTAAATTATGTACATGTATATAGTGAAACAGCCTGTCTCTGTTTCTCGTATTCATATTTGCTTTTGCGATAAAAGTCTAGTCCTACTCGGCTCTATTGGCATATAGTTTATTTTGTATTTGCTCATGATTGCTGGGATAAAATTTTAAATCTAGCTACAGATATATTACTATAAATGTCTCAAGCAAGCCAAATAAGGATAATTGCAGATTTGTCATATCAGTTTCCTATAAATGCTGTGTAAGCATTTGAGTACCGACTACGATTCTACTAGTTTACGGTAATTAGGTTGTCAAGTTAACTTATTTCATTGAGGTCTTTGTGTCAGCAAAGTTCTCAGTTGCTACTCAGACCGGAAACTAGTTACTAGATAAATAAACAAGCCACATTTTTAAAAATAATAAGCTCAAACATATGGCGAAACCAACTGCATTCCTAAAAAAATCATGTATAATCAACGTTGTCTAATCATAATTAGTAGAAAAAATTAATTGGTCACATTCGATTAGTTGATTCAAGTATAAAATAAATAGTTGTATGAGTTGACCAAAATAGTGAGCGCAAAACAGCGTCAATTTCTTTGAAATCAATTAACCTACCATTTCTGTCAAAGGGTTAATAAAACCATTCTTGCACCTGGTTTGATGGTTTGTGGCATGGGCTCACCTGTTTTCACTTTGTTGCGTGGAGCATAAAATTTTTTGAGTAGCTCATAATATTTAGTTCGTTGGAATTGAGTTGAGCTATGCAAAAGTACCTGTCAGTACAGCTCTCATTACACTTCATAAATCACAGATGGCAACGGGGCTATGAAGTATTCAATATTTTCCACAATTTTGTTTTGCATTATCTTCAACATTATTATTTTATTATATAATTTTTATATGCCAAATTTTGTTATTAAAAACATCTATTCAAGTCGTGGTTACGCACATAGTTTTAGCTCATGTAATAGGACAAATTAATCTACTACAGCAAACTCAAACAAAACATATCATGGTTTGTGCAGCACACATTTGTGTCTCTCTTTCCCATTTATAGCAGTTTCCACCCTGACACAACTGCTCCACTGGTGCCGCCTCATAAACATCCAGTAATCAATAAAACCAATGTAATAAATATGTCATTCATAGACACGTGGTTCTAACATGTATCTACTGAAAGCTTTCAATTTGAAAGTTAGATCGATCGAGTACGTAAAATTAAAAAATGAACAAATGTTTATCAAAAGCATAGGTATGCCAAACCAACAATTTGAAGCTTTGTTTCTGGGAATTGAAAGTGAAAATTGATCAATCCATTTTCCTTACTTTCTACAAGTGAGAAGGGAAGGTAAATTCTAATTATGAATCTAATTTACTAGCTGAAACTGTCAAAGAAAATTTAAAGCAAATATTATAGCTAGGTCAAACTATAAAAAAAGTTATGACACCATGATTGGTGATAGCAAAAGGTTATAATTTTATTAATTAGCAAGCGTATTCATAATTAGTAAAATTATTAACTTTAGTTTAGTATATATATATATATATATATATATATATATATATATATATATATATATATATATATATATATATATACATATATATATATATATAAGAGACTCAAAAGTAAATTTAGCTCCATCCTTCTATCTTCCTTTGCAGCATAACGCTGCCGACGCCTGTCAGCTCTAACCATAAGCTGTCTGCCTTAATCTTTAACCACCTGATGCTCGGAAAACTCTGAGTTCCCTTTGCCGGAACTGGAAGCATTGTTACAATTCTGTTGTTCGTCAGAAAGTGTGTTGATGCAGTGATTCAGTAAATTAACTATGTCATTTAATTCGCTAAATGATAACATTTATTATGAGTTATATAAAAATTTTGCGCTGATGATTGGCTAAAGAAGAAATCTTATATTTATCGCTTGTGGGCTCTTTTCATGTGTCACTATACACATCATGAATGAAGCACCCGCTTGATTCTGAGCGTTTCAAAAAATGCTCTTATTTAACTGCTTATATCTTTGGACAGGGTTAATCTACAAAGACAAAAATGACATCAGGTTGTTGCTGATTTTCTAGACTTTAATGGTTTTACTTTCATTTGATCGGCGTTTTGACGCAATCACATCTTTAACAATAGTGTCAGCAGTAGGTATGATTAAAAAGGTAGGGGATGCTCCTATATACCTGTTAAACCTAAAACCTGTTACACTTCATGGTCCTGATTCATAAAAAATTGACACAAAAATGCCCAGCGGGTAACCAGACGATAAGTGTTTTAAAAGACATCCGTGTGATACAATGGAACGCCAGCTCTTTGTTGGAAAGGTAAGAAATTCCTTACCTTATGTCAATAGTTAGGCTAAAATATAGTTCCTGTCTGAAAAGTTCTGGAAGCATCATAGTATACGGTATATACAGTAGAAAACTTTCCGTTTTTACCCTAAAGCCTCTTTTCCGCTCTGACTCGCTAAAACTCATGTATTTCTTTCTCATTCCCACTCTGCAAGAACTTGATTGAGAAAATAATAAATAACAATCATACTTAACAATCATAATGGATATTTAGTACATCATTTTTATTGTTGATTAAAAGTCTACATTGTTGACTTTGAGTGGTATGTCTTTGACCAGTATATAATATACTAATTTTGTCATCAGCCTGAGGTGAACAGTTGTTGAGTAGAGCAATGTTGTGAATTGATTAAACAACAACCAGTGGTCACTAGCCTGTATATAAGCCCTTTCATACAGACAAGTTCATCACAAAAAGAGAACACCAAGTTCAGCAACAATTGTTATTGAACTTTGTGTCTTCCTGTGATGGGCTGGTTTCTCCTGGGTGTTCTTTTTATTAGACCTATTTATCATAGTAATTATTTACTAGGAAGTATTCACGTTAACATCTCAAATTCCACCTTTCCCTTTCCTTGATATTATTATCGCTGGTTGTTTGACAGGCCGATTATGATGGCAAACTAGCGATTGTGACTGCGTAGACATATAAAGCCTGACAGTTTGCCCATATTGGGTCCACTGTTTCTACATGTTATAAATAAATTTGCAGATAATTTATTCGTTATGTTATTATTTATCTTGTATTGCCTTATTGCATGTCTTATTAGCAAGCAGGTGTACTTCAAAATGGTCCGTGACAAAGTGATAGCACTCATTTTTGTGACGCAATGTAACTGTGCCTAAACTGATATTACAAGCAAACTAGATGGAGATCTTAAACATTGAAGAAAACTTTTCAATTGTATACAGGTTGCCGCTACATTCACAGCGGTGGATGAAACCAGCGAAGCCATTCAGAAAGCTTTCAGTATTGTGAAGAAATGGAATCCAGTATGGTCGCCAAGATCCTGGATCATAGATTATTCTCAGACATCAATGTCTGCTTTTGCCTTTTTCCAGATAAGAACCATCATTATTAATGTATCTCTAAATTATACTCACTCAACTAAAATAAAATAGCTTAGTGATAGGTGTAAGGGTGTGATATGCAGCTTGTAAAGATATGCATGTACATGTAATGTATTTGCAGAAGAATGTCGAGTCGGGGTATGTTTCTGATCTGGCATATGCATGTACTATTGTAGGTCTGAAACTCACTGATACAGCATCGCACTTAATAAAACAATATCGAAAACTGATCAAGTGACGATAGTAAAACGATTCGAAGACACTGTGGAAGGTATTGAACAGCCAGAAGAATATGAAATGGTTCCAAATGAAAGCAGCAACCAGAACGCAACCAGCCAAGCAGACGATGCCAATATTTTTGTTTAAAAAATGTCAATTTTTTTGCATGTATTATATATGATTTGTTTATGTCACTTGTTCTTGAATATATATTTGTAGCATTTGATAGCAGTTTTGGTTGCAAATCATTGAAAACATCAAGGAATGCAATAAGCTTTTATGCAACATCGTTAAATATAGTTATAAAATATGTATGGAAGGCTCAAACAAATTGCAATTCAAGCTACGGTAACATTGTAGATTAATTGCAAGCAAAAGATATCAAATAGTAGAGAATTTTCTGAGCTTTCCATTGCATATTCATTCAGAAGTCTATGATTAGTTGAAGGTAAGTTGCAGCAGAACTCTTGCATTCAAAAGGGTTAATGTCACTCTTGCCAAAGGAGAGTGCAAAAAATATGTGACATTAGCTTCGTCTGTGAAAGAGTTAAATATATCTTTCCAAAGTTCTGATGAGCTACTTGAAGAATACAACGCCAGCCTCTATTTGAATGTGACTTGTAATAAAGTGCTACTACAGCTGTACCTCTACATGCGGCTGCATCATCATGTGAGAAACTTGAGATATGAGCTGATTTCCTAGCAACTTTCTTCCGTGAAATACATGTATGAGTAATATTTGAGATACGAGCTATGTTTCCTCATAGTGGTGTCTACGCAACAAACATACACACACTGAAAATATTATATTGTTATAACTGAAAATTATATATAATTTACATATAAAATTTAAAATTAACTTATTACAAATTATATAACTTATACCGCTGACAACACAAAATGATCATACTGTAATCTGCCTTAATGAAATCAGCAACAGAACTGTGTTCCACTGCAAGCAACTTGCCCTCTGCTGAACCTTGTGCATCTGTTAGATAGTTGTACTTGGAGCTGAACGTTTCAGCTTTTGCCATGGTTACATTGGTTACCATGGTTACCTTGGGCTGCAAAATAAAAATGCATTTACAGTCTGGTTTTACTTTAAAGCAACTTTAATTACCTCTTTTAACGTATGCAGTTTGAGACCTATACATACAGGCTGCGCAAAAAAGCATAACTAGAAACTCAGGCTATGGTTAAATTGCCGTGTTTCTGTTTCTGTTTCTGTATGCTGTATAAAAAGTTTGCACAATCCAGAACACTAAGATGGTCCAATCTATATGCATATATCTCAAATCAAAATCGGTTGTACATGTCTGTATGGTTGTTTAAGCTAAATCTATTAAAATCTTGAAATATAAAATCCGTGTCATAGTAGATTTGAACCTACAACGTAGGCATCCACATTTTTTTACCCAGAGGCTCTACCACTGAGCTAGAATGACATTCTGGTCCAAGTTGTTTTCATATGCCGCATACCCCATACGCATGCTAATTATTATAACATTGCGCCCATGCATTACGATGCCCCTGTTAAGAAATATTTTTCGTAAAGTTCAATTACTATATCTGGGTCAAGGCCAATTCTTCTCACACGGACAGTTATGTTATCTCTGTAGAAAAAGTCTCGACATTCTCTGTCCATTTGGTCAGACAAGACAGTACGGTATCTCATTTTTAAGACACTCAGTATCGAGAGGTACCAGTATCGTCGTATTCAAAGTTTTCATGAATAACTTTTGGTGAAACAGTAGCCTTTTTTATGCACACACACACACACGCACGCATTTCTATGCAAGAACTGTTATTATTAATTCTACATATTCAGGATTGTTATTTTGTTTTCTCATTTTGTATTGATTGTATCATTACCGAATCATTTTTAATTGTATTCGTAGCAAAACCGACTTAATTTGGCTATTACTTGCTATATATTTTACATCTATATCTAAACCCTTTTATAGTTGTTTTATATTTTTTAATTTATTTGATCTGTATGAAAAAATTTCCTTATGATATGAAGTTTGAAAGTTACAGTTGTTTGACAAAGTTTGTAAACCTTTACAGTTGTTTTTATTTTCTTGTAAATTGTTTCAACTACATGAAAATTTTTTCTCATGATATGTAGTTTAAAAGTTAGAATGGCAAATTTTGTTATATACATTAAATAGAAATAAATTTTTTGTGCAAAGACTTTTTATTACTCAGGCAACGCCTAGTAGTACAGCTAGTCATAATATAAATATAAATGCATTACCTTAACATGGCCTGCCTCCAGTATTAATATGGACTAGAACAAATCAAATGGTCTGTGGACTTGTCTGCTCACTTTGCTAGCAGGTAAACTATTATAATATAATAGTTTACCTGCTAGCAAAGTGAGCAGACAAATCTGCATCATTCTAGACACATATTATGTGTCTAGAATGTTCTATTATCTACCCAGCAGCACTCTCTTTTACCCATCCTCAAAACCTTTCTGCTAAATTTGCTAGCTTTTGATTTTATACATTGCCTCGAATGGCAGGAATGTTTACTCAGAGGGGAGGAAGGGGGAAGATGTGAAAAGTAAATGAGAAAAAGGGTTGGAGTAAGGGGAAGGTGGGATACAAGAAAGTTGGGGCTGCTACTAATCATTATATACCTGCACATGACCCGAGAATTCGAATATGGATGAAATTGTTTCGCGTTTCAAATTCCTTTTTTCAACCAGCACTGCTGTAACGCTGTCAGACAGGAGATGATCAAAGCAGACTGGAAAAAATTCACTCGAAGTGAACCCTTTACGCAAAGTGCTTTTGTCAATGCCGCTGAAGTGACTGGATCAGAAGAACTTACAACCACCAACAAATATTTGTGTAAAGCTGAAAATAGTAACATATGTTATGTTTGATTATTTGAAAATAAGTATTCAGAATCTATAACATTTAATAACATGCGAAATTTTCTGAATATCTGTAGTAAGACTTGTCAGGTGCTTATGAAGAGTTGTTGCTGCAGCCAAATGCAGCACAAAAGTTTGGCATGGTTTTGGCTACAACAACATGCTGCAATTAAAACAATAGCGGCAATGCAGTAGATGCATTCATACATGTGTAGTAAAATTAGAATGGTTTATTTTGATAATTTCTTCAACTGATCAACCTTCAGAGAAGGAGTTGTGTAGGGGAGAAAATAGGTTTTTGCCCTCGACCATGTAGACAAGAAACCTCGAGCAGAAACTCCATATTAGTAAAAAAAGAACATGTTGACTGTCACCATCTCACGCAACACTACTGAACAACTGCATTCTCATGTTGTCTACACAAATGTTTTAATCTTTTTAGAAACAAGTAATTATATTAGGATGTAAGAAAAAATTGGGAAATTAAAATGGGAACATCTTATGTACTACCATTATTTTTATTATCTATCATGTATTTACCATTATCATTGCCTTTTTATTATCAGTAGTGCAATAAGTGAGACAAGTAATAATTCTGCCAACTAATGAATAGCGTTTAGAGCAGGTGTAAGTAAAAAAAATGAGACAACAGTAGTGTGTAACATGGCGGAGCTCAAGTATTATTGGTACTATTAATTATTATAATTTAAAAATATAGTTATTTTAACAATAATATTATTTGGTGATTTGATCGTTGAAAGTCAAGAAACAGGCAATAAATGGCCATAACTTAATAAATACATAAAAGGTTAATTATTTTATAATAATATTGAATATTATTATTGAGTAATAACTTAAAAAACAAAATCTACTGAAGCTGCTGGATTGTAACAAAAGTAGTAATGGGTGTGGGTGAGAGGAAGCAATAGTAGTCAGCAATGAGTACGGTGGATGAGTGTGTAGTAATTAGTAATAGAGTACATTAACAGGAAGTAATCATATTAGTAGGAGCTAGGAGCAGCTTTCTCATTTTTCCATGATTATAAAATATTGAAATATTTCCATATTAAAATTATTCCGAAATGTGAAATATTTTTCCCAGATGAGAGTTTGTGACAATTAAATATCAGTGTCTCTGAGTTCCCACCTGAAATTCAAAAGTTTGTTCATAACTGTTTGTTTCTTATCTTTCATGCTTCAAGTTTAAAAGAAAACTAGTTGATAATATAATTTTCTGTTTAAGCTTTTGCTTGGAGATGAATGACTGAATCAGCCTTCTTAAATATGTAAATTCTTCAAATTTTCTATAAATTTGACAATGAGATAGGACAGAATACTATTTGTTCATGCATTGGTAAATGTAAATTATTAGAACACAATTTTACCATCTTTTTATTAGAAATATCTCTATGTCAACCTGTTGTTGTCTTCTTAACAGCAATCTTCTGCTAATCCGCCCTTCTAGAACTTTAAGTTTTTGCTGATAGTATGGCAATAGCTTCAGAAAAGAGTGACCATAGTCAATACATGTGTGATATTTTACTCTTGGTAACCTTTTGTAGTAGCTATCTTCTTAGCAGTTTCCATCTTCTAATATAGTCTCATCTTCTTCTATAGTCAACAGTTGATGGTTATCGATGTATAGTCGTATCATATCGACAGTATAGTCGACTGTTATCACATGTATTATGTACTTGGCTAAATTGTGCTATATGATATGTTTCATTGAGTCTTTTTGTGGTGCCATTTTTACAGTTTGTTTGTTTATCTAAATAATTTATGTGTGCGCATTCATGTAATTTATGCATGAGTATCAACTAATACAGAATTCTTATTTATTAAAATGCTGACAGAATTATATTGCATGTTTATTAATAAGATACTAACATATAGGATTAAAGCTGTTGCAATGCTTGTCTATGCCATGTGTCAGCACTGACAGGAGTGGGAGCAGCTCTGACTACTAAAATAAAAAATGATTTTAATATGATTTATAATAAAAAGGAAAGTATCACAAATTGGCTAGCTTTCAGCAGCCATAAAAGCTTTCAGAATTACAACATGTACAAATTATGTATTTTACTTTGACAGATAGTAAGTCAAATAAAATGACGAAAATCCATCTAACAAATTTTAAGATGACAATTTAAACTCAATATACTTTTGCATGTAATCGTATGTTATAAGCTCATTAGGATAGACATTCTAAAATGCCAAGGCTGGGTAGACCTCTTCTGCTTGGTGATTAGCATGTCTTCAGTACATTGTTAATGATTTTATTAACAATGTACACTGTTGTATTGTTGATAATTTTAGTACGCTTAGTAATGAAAGGTGCCTTGCATATAGGATATCAAGGGCAAGTATACATTGCTATTGTGTAACAAAATCTATAACATGTCTGATTATCGTTAATCAAATAACACACTATTATCTCCTGATTTAAAGACTGGTTTTATTGATCTGTCGATGTGAATCAAATACTGTAAGCCTGCTTTGTAACAAGCACTGGTTCAGCTATTTTGAAACAAAAGTGAAGGCCCTGCTGTATTACACCGCAAATGATCCCAAAGAGTTTTTAGAATGCAAAATTTTATAGCGACTATGGCAACTAACCTGAAATTTCTACAGTTTTTATATCTCAGCTGAAGTGACCCAAAGTTGTGAAAACCAACTGAAATCAAAAAATTAGCATTGTTTCAGCTATTTCTTTTTTGTGTTTGCACGATTCCATTTGCTGTTTTCTTATTTGCAAATAAATCATCTGTTTGTCAACAAATAAAGTAAATCTTACATTCAGCCATAACAATCCAATCAATAGTGAGCTTCAGTTAAACCTGACCAAGCGCATATGAGCTACAGTGGAACCTGACCAATCATACATGAGCTTCTAATGAATCCGACCGAGCGCATATGAGCTACAGTTGAACCTGACCAATTGCATGTGAGCTACAGTTGAACCTGACCAATCACACATGAGCTTCAAATGAACTCGACCAAACGCATGTAAGCTTCAGCTAGACCTGGCCAATCAAATTGAGCGTGACCAAAGAAATGTAGATGCATGACTTCATGTTTCATTTGCTTTCGTAATCTTTTGTAACACATACATGTAGCTTCAGACATCGCAAGCTTTGCTTCGGTTGCTGGGGGGCCTCAGTTTTTGCGTATTATTTCAAAGTACATTATTTCAAATATTAAAACAAATTAAAATGTTGTTAGATTACAAAATTGGGATGGTTATTTCATGAATTGAAACTGTTTCTCTCACTGGGTATTCATGCAGATTTAAATGTAACTATGATTCAATGACTTATGTCATTTGTAAACTGCACATTGTTATAGAACTTTTGCACCTGCTAATTACACCTTTGAACCTTATGTCACAGATTTATTACAAAGATATGAGTAAGATATATCTGGTACCATGTATCCTGTTACTAGTTGAATGCTTGGCGTTGCTTGGGTAGTAAAAAAGTCTTTGGACACAGAATTTATTTCTTTTAACGTATATAACATTTATCAACTACATTGAACTTTTAAACTTCATCTCATGAGAAAAGTATGTTGTGCAGTGTAAATAAATTAGGAGAAAAAATAAAACAACTGTAAAGGAATTCAAACTATTTCAAACAACCGTAACTTTTAAATTTCATATCATAAAAGAGATGTTTTGTTGAAATAAATTAAGAAGAAAAATAAAATTGGAAAGGTGTTTAAATGTAAATGTGAAACCATTAGCAAGTTCTGGCTAAATATAGTCTGTTTTGCTACAATAACAATATGATTTTAGTTTGTTTCAGTGTTGGCATCATAAGGCGAAAATATCGTATAGGCGTATAGAGTGGTATAGAAACCCATAATACTTACATGTATCTATATCTAATGCAATCACTGCCTGATAAAAATCATCAAAGTCATCATCATAAAAAATAGTAACGAAACAATATGTTAATCTTAGTAACTATAGTTACCTACATTGACTTTAGTGCATTTTGGGGTTATGAAATGCAAGAACATATAACATTACAGTGGACTATGTAGAGAGTTTTTACCTTCGAGACAGACGCGTAACATAAACGCTAAATTTAGCTTAAATGAATTTAGCTTACTAAACAAATACTTGAAGGAAGTTTTAGTCTGTATTTTAGTAAATTTCCAACCTTGAACTAAAATTTCATCACTCATCTGTTTGCGGATTCGTTTTTACCATAACGGATAACGCTCAATTCTCTATGGCGAGCAGCGTATATCTGTTAATAACGTATATAATCAGTACAAAATCGAAAAATTAAAATTTTGAAAGAAATTTTTGTCAATATTATATAGCGGGAAAACAAATTCACCTTAGTTTTACTAAGTTAAGCAAAAATATTTTATAGCAGAGGCATCGTGTCAGTTATGTAATGTGTCAACTAATACGTCATTTAGCGTAGCAAATCAGGAAAAGGGTATACAGTATATTGAGAACCATATTGTTGTAAGGGCCTTAGTAGACATGTGGGTAGATGATTGGTTTACAAACATGTGGTTACAATCTTTGTGAGTTTAAATCCACCACTGTGTGAGCTTTGCATTCCAAGATTTTAATGACTATAGCTGGACAGACTGAAGTACACACACACAAACTTTGAGATTTATATTTTCTGTTATTTGTCAGCCAGGAAATATTTTGCATTTTATTCATTATAAATTTTCAATGCATAACAATAATATCATGATAATACGTATATAATGTATCACATACATTGCATAACAAGAGCAGATAAATTTGATGGCTAGTCTTTGTATACACGATTGAACGTACATGTAATTGTCGAGGAAAGATATAAAGTTGAAGTTCAACAAATCATTGAGACAGGCATTATAAAATAGTGACCTTGGTCTATACATAACTGACACAGGCATTATAAAATAGTGACCTTGGTACATATAGAACTGACACAGGCATTATAAAATAGTGACCTGGGTCTATATATAACTGACACAGGCATTATAAAATAGTGACCTTGGTCTATACATAACTGACACAGGCATTATAAAATAGTGACCTGGGTCTATATATAACTGACACAGGCATTATAAAATAGTAGCCTTGGTCCATATATAACTGAGACAGGCATTATAAAATAGTGACCTGGGTCTATATATAACTGAGACAGGCATTATAAAATAGTGACCTTGGTCTATACATAACTGACACAGGCATTATAAAATAGTGACCTGGGTCTATATATAACTGACACAGGCATTATAAAATAGTGACCTTGGTCTATACATAACTGACACAGGCATTATAAAATAGTGACCTTGGTCTATACATAACTGACACAGGCATTATAAAATAGTAGCCTTGGTCCATATATAACTGAGACAGGCATTATAAAATAGTGACCTTGGTCTATACATAACTGACACAGGCATTATAAAATAGTGACCTTGGTCTATACATAACTGACACAGGCATTATAAAATAGTAGCCTTGGTCCATATATAACTGAGACAGGCATTATAAAATAGTGACCTGGGTCTATATATAACTGAGACAGGCATTATAAAATAGTGACCTTGGTCTATATATAACTGAGACAGGCATTATAAAATAGTGACCTGGGTCTATATATAACTGAGACAGGCATTATAAAATAGTGACCTGGCTCCATATATAACTGAGACAGGCATTATAAAATAGTGACCTTGGTCTATATATAACTGAGACAGGCATTATAAAATAGTGATATGGGTCTATATATAACTGACACAGGCATTATAAAATAGTGACCTTGGTCTATACATAACTGACACAGGCATTATAAAATAGTGACCTTGGTCTATATATAACTGACACAGGCATTATAAAATAGTAGCCTTGGTCCATATATAACTGAGACAGGCATTATAAAATAGTGACCTGGGTCTATATATAACTGAGACAGGCATTATAAAATAGTGACCTTGGTCTATATATAACTGAGACAGGCATTATAAAATAGTGACCTGGGTCTATATATAACTGAGACAGGCATTATAAAATAGTGACCTGGGTCCATATATAACTGAGACAGGCATTATAAAATAGTGACCTTGGTCTATATATAACTGACACAGGCATTATAAAATAGTGACCTGGGTCTATATATAACTGACACAGGCATTATAAAATAGTGACCTTGGTCTATATATAACTGACACAGTCATTATAAAATAGTGACCTGGGTCTATATATAACTGACACAGGCATTATAAAATAGTAGCCTTGGTCCATATATAACTGACACAGGTATTATAAAATAGTGACCTTGGTCTATATATAACTGACACAGGCATTATAAAATAGCGACCTTGGTCTATATATAACTGAGACAGGCATTATAAAATAATGACCTGGGTCTATATATAACTGACACAGGCATTATAAAATAGTAGCCTTGGTCCATATATAACTGACACAGGTATTATAAAATAGTGATCTGGGTCTATATATAACAGACACAGGCATTATAAAATAGTGACCTTGGTCTATGCATAACAGACACAGGTATTATAAAATAGTGACTTTGATCTGTATATATCTGTCACAGGCATTATACAACAGTGACTTTGGTCTATATACATCCCACACACACTTGAATTAAATATTTACTAAATAATAAAAGTTTTCTTTGTGTAATTCAGTATAAGTTTTCAACTCCAATTTAGTAGCTGTCCTTTAAAGTTATTTTCTTCACCATCTTGATTTATGGCACATATGAACACAATCAACTCTTGACTTGTAGTTGTTTTAGCATACTAATTCTTCAACATTTTTGTGAAATTCTAACTAATATTTCAAAGACCCCCAATAAACCTTTGACTTATGCTGTGCATAGTTTTTTAAAGCATTCCTTTTGCAACATTTCAAATGTTGAACTACATGCAGATACTAGTAAATAAAAGGCAACAATGATAAACAAGTAGAGTTAAGGTAGGCCTATTCTCTCTAGAAAGCTCTATCCTTCATGTCCATTTCCCTTTTTATGGCAATGCCATTTTGAAAGGTTGGTTTGATCAATAAACTGTTTAGTAACAATCAATGCGGTTGACGTGAGTGCTTTTACACATTTACTGCCGTCTAGTGACCAGAATGAATATTTTTTTGTAATTATTGTAAACAACAACTTTTCTTAGGAATAGTCTAGAAACTCACTCTTTTATACAAACTCAGAAATTTATAGCAGGTTGCATTAAATTATCCAACAGCCCCGGTCTGGCTATTCAGCTGTATGCTTGGCATTTCTGGTGTAGATCAATCCTTGAGCTGTTTTATTATCAAGTACTTGTTGACTGGTGACCAGATTAGGATAAGAGTAAGTTTTTTCTAGTAGTTATCAGTTCTTATCAGAAAGAGAAACACTTTACACCTTTTTATAAGTATTCGCGTGACTTGTCCAGATATATTGAATGTATCACTTGAGGCTATAAGGGCTAGCAGCGAAAGTATCAGCCGATTGCACTGACATCAGAAATAACCTTAAAATACATATGTGCTCTTTCTTAACAGAGTACTAGCTTTGTCTTAATTACGTTCTGTTTACAATATTTCTCTACATTTTGTTACCTGTAGCGCTTGCTAACATAAATCGCAGAAGATCCTTCTGTTAGTCAAAAGATATCAAGGTATGAAAGAAGGAGGAACGCTTACAAGCATGCTGCTAGGCTATTGATAGATAAAAGGAATTGTTTGGCCTCCCGCTGGGATATAATTTCTTTTTTGTTGTATTTATAGATTTTTTTTCTAGCGTCAGCTTAATTGATGTTTGGCTTGTATACATTGCCAAACATCAATTAATAGATTATTGTCGAGGACAACTTAGATTATTGTCGAGATCACAAGATTATAAATTGGTCAGCTATTTTATGAGTACCTCACTTGACGGGTACTTGTTCACTGCAACACCTCATCAGATAGACTCACCTTGCAGCTAGATCTAATTATTCGGATTGTTCGTGACCTTACTTTGGAGATATAGCCTATTTAATAAATGTGACTGCATTCTTCTCTTTGGCAACTGGATCATCTAAGACACAAGTAAGATTGTACAAGGTATTAGTGAGACGTGATCTTGAAAATGAAAAGTTTGGGCATTTTTTTATCTAAAGAATCATTAAATATCAAAACAGTAATAAAAATAGTATAGTAAAATTTAAGCACTGCAGTTCATTTTTGGTTATTTTAATATGATGAACATCAAGTCACACCTGAGAATTGTACATGAATATATAATTGTATAATAATTCTTTTGCAGATAGACCATGGGGCAGCTGGAGTTTATTTTGCAAGGTTATGTAGACTCAAAAGGAAAAAACAAAATAGACTTAGCTCTGTTAAGAACTCTCTTGAGGAATGTTTCTGAAAACAGACTGTTGGATCTTCTTAAAGAAAAAAAGCGTTCAAGTGGCAAAAGTGCTCTGCACTATGCTGCTAAAAAAGGAGACACTGCTTTATTAGAATGTTTAGTGGAGAACCGCAGCTGTGCTCTACTTTGTTTGTTGGACTCAAAAGAACAAAACATATTACATTTAGCCATTCGAGCTAACCAGACCAATATTCTGGAATATACTTTCGAAAAGCTGAAAGGAAAGACGGAAAAAAATTATTTGTTATTGGGGATATCACAAAAAAACGTCAACCCGCTGGGTGATGCTATTTTAAATCAAAATTTTGACGCAGTACAGGTCATCTTAAACCATATATCTCCGGAAGAGTGCAGTGAGATCATGAAACAAAAACTACCTAATCTTGTAACAGTCATTCATTTGGCAGCTTTGCCTCGAAACATGCTTAAAGTTATCGACCTTCTACTACAAAAAGTACCACAAGAAGACTTATTGGAATATTTGACGCAAAAGGACTCTGATGGGTATACACCTCTTATGGTTTCAGCACACTTTGGTCATATTGACTACGTTCGACTTTTCCTGGAGGTATTGCCATCCTCTCAAGAGAAAGTTCAAGTTTTGGAAATACAGAGTACGCGGCTGGAGACAGCTGAGAAGATCGCTGCTGGAAACGGTCACCAAGAGTTGGAGAGTTATCTCAGAAGTGAGGCCAAAGGTTAGTTCAGGTGTTGAAAAACTGCTTACAAATGTTTCAAGGTGCTTTAGGGGTTTCTAAACTATTTGTTTAATTTTTTTTAAGGACTATTGATTTTCTTTTATATTTTCATCAAACAATTTCTGTTTTGATATAACCATTATGAACATACACTCAATTTGGGCTGATGAAGTGATAACTACTGCAGGTATTAGCATGATTTTATAGAAAGGCCATCTATAATTGTAAAAATGAGGTTGTCATTTCACAGTTTAATATCATTGTATTGTACTGCCAGACGCTGACTTTATCTGAAAATTATAAACAACTAGCTGTGCCTCCAGGCGTTGCCCGGGTATTAAAAATCAACTTATAAACAGAGAAAAGTGATGAGATTTGCCTACCACTTGCTGGCAGGCAACTCTCCAGCAAGTGGCAGGCCATTGCCAAGTGACCTGGCACATTGTCAATGGAAAATTCCACTAAGCTAGTTAATAAGCTTCTAATGCCGGTAGGCCATGACACTGCGTCAGCATTGTTGTCCGGCAACGCTATTCTAATAATAGCTATAGTTGGACATACCCGGACAGAAAACAGAAAACATATTTTGAAAAAAATATATATAGATGGTGGCCTTTCTTGTGTCAAACTCAAAAATATAATGGCTCATTTTAAGCTCAACTCACTGCATACATATAGTTCTTGTGTAGATCTGATTCCTTGGTTGTTGCCTCTTTCTTTTTAAACTATTTTATACATTGTTCTACTTTGTGGCAATATGTCTAGAGCAGAAAAACCAACAAATTCAAGGAAATGAAGACTTTTAGACAGCTAGCAGTGATTTAGATTATCTTGAAAATTGATTGTTACACATTTATGTATATTTTCAATTTTTACCAACAAACTTTCCACAGCTTTTGTATCAAATACTTAAAATTGAGGTTCGTATTATTATTTTTGGACAGAACACCTCGGATTGAAAACATCGCAAGATGAGCTGAAGAAAGAATTGAAAATTGAACAGGAGTTTGAACAAGAAGAAGAGAAAGTGAGGTGTGAGCTTGAACAGATAAAGTTGAGCAAGAAAGAAGATGACATGACACAAGAACAAAAAAGGCTAGAGAAGAAACTTGAAAAATACAGAGACTTCATTGATGAGGCGGAAACAAGGTTGGTGAAAACAAAACAAAAAGTCAGACGTTGCGAGAAAAAGATTGACAACATTAGAGAATCTCATTTTGAACAGAGCAGCAACCAGCAATCTTCTCAAAAAAACAAAGACAAGAAGAAGGGTAAGTTATAGTATATAACATATCATTAGCGTAAGTTAAGATACATAGGCTATTGTTAGGGTCAGTTCGGGTTTATATTTTTTCATTACGGTAATAAGTTGACATACATAGGCTATCATAAGCCTGTACTGTTGTGAATTAACTATTCAGATGTTAGAAATTGAAAATATTATTTCATTTAAATTTTGAGACAGAACATAGGAAAATATTTTCAGTTATTACAATAAATGGTGCAGCCTTTGGTTCAAATAATTTTTTATGAACTCTGAGGGGAAAAAATGTGACTATTATTCACATAAAATAAATTCCTTTTTTTAGACCACTTTGAGTTTAAGTACATGACAGAATGTAAAGTAGTAACCATTTTTCAAAGGTTGTTTATAGGAACAGTATAGTAGCACTTTGTTCTTATGAATGCTGAAGTATTCTGTTATCATCTCTGATAGTTACTAACACAATCATTAAAGTCTTTCTTATTTTCTTTTACAGTTGAATTGAGCCGAACAGAATTGGTCGCTGGTGGTCTTGCTGTTGGAGGTAAGCATAAGTTTCAATGTTGACTGCTGGCAGGAAGTTAGTAGAAAGGAGAAAAGCAGAAAATTTGCACTGTTGCTTCTTGAAAGTTTTCAAGTGTCTGAAATTCTTGGTAATTTTGTGCGATAAATCTAGCAAGGTTTTCAAACTAGCCAATAGCTTTTCTTATTTTTGCCAAGGATGTTTTTTCTTTCTTCCCCTTCATCATTTTTTTCATTATTTCCAGTTTCACTTTTGTAGTAATCACCTTTTTATTTTGCCCTGTACCAGCATAAACAACTCTAAGATCTTTGCAAATGAATTAAAATTTTCCAACCCTATTGCGTAAGCTGCCACTATGTATAGGTCGTAATTGTTTTTTTAAATTACAAGTATACAGCGTGTATTACATGCAGCGTGTATAAGCCGGACCTGCTGTTTTTCAGTCATTTATTTTAGCCTAGCTACGAGAGTTATTTGCCAGGTTTATTGTCTCTGTTCGTTTAAACACCCATATTGGCTGACTCGGTGACAATTGACCAAAAAGTGTTCTCACCTTTGCGGAAAATATTATGCCTTCAGCAAACCACAATAAACTAGTACGAAATCTGCAAGCACATTTGGTAACCAACATAATTGAGAAGAGCAAAATCCCAAGTCACACTTAAATTGAAAGTTGTGCAAGAAGCTTTAGAAATTACCAACTGAAATGCTGCAGCAGTTTTTGACATCAACGAAAAGCAGCCCAATAAATGAAATCAGGAGCTGGAAATGTTGCATGACAGTTGCATGATCTCATTACCTGAGGTCTAAATACTGAATAATTTTAACCTTATTGTTGAATTAAGTTTTTTAGCATTTACACCTGTTCACAGTTAATTCAAAATTTATTATTAATTGTTCATATAAAAAACTTATTGAATTTATTCCTTCTACTGATTCTTCAACTGACAATAGAAAGTTTCTCCTATTTTTCCCAGGCATTGTGGGATTTTTGTCAATAGCTTATTCGTGTCTTAGTAATTTCTCTCATACTGTAAGGAGGGCGAAGCAAATGCCATAAACAAAAATAAAAAAATCGTATTCCACCTCATAATCAGAAAAAAATGCGCATTAGAGCCACTGCATTTGAGGTGTCTACTGAAGATGAAGTTCCAAAAAGAGGCCTTTTATTGATAATTTGCTATGGCATAAGTGAGGATCTTTCATGGCACACTGGTTGAAAATGCCTGCTTTAGAGAAATGTAGTTATTTATAGGACTGAAGGATTCACTTTTGAAATTAGTTCATAGTTTAATATTGTTGTGGAATGTGATCTATTGAGAACTGAGCCTAGTGCTGAGCTAAGCCGAGCCGGGCTGTGCTCAGTCAGGCAGAATAACAAGGTGAGAGTTAAGCCAGTCAGAGCTAAGCCGAGCTGAGCTGAGTAGAGCCAAGCCATGCCAAAAGCTAAGCCCAGCCGGGTCAAACCCAGCCAAGAAGAATGAGAGGCGGGGCCTACTCGCTATATAAGCCTGAACATTTTTGCTAAAGAGCAGAGTTGTTCTGGGCCTGTTCACTGCCTGTGCTTGATTATTTTTGCATTCTTATGAACTAAGCAGAAATATATGTATAACCTCATGCACTGAGTTTTGTACTAGTGGAAAAAAGTAAGGGTGGCACAAAACCTTTACACTGGTGGCAGCAGTGGGATAACTACTATCCCAAGAAACACTCCACCACGAGACTCGTACGGAATCGCTGGATTTCTGGATGAACTTTCTACTGCCTTAAAAGCAGTAGCAAAAAAACTCAGGCAACACGGGACAAGGGTCTGCCTGAAAAATGGCAGCACTGCTCCTACTGGAAGAACCTCTTGGCAACAGGAGGAAACCCAGAGAGAGCTGTGTAAAACCCTGCTGCAACGGACCCAGTAGATGCACTGCTCTAGGAGCAGAAACCTACTGAAGGCTCCGACGGGACTTGCCTGAGAAGGCAGCACTGCTCCTACTGAAAGAACTTTCTGGCAACAGGAAGAAACCCAGAAAAGAGCCGACGGCCATGGACTCAGTAGATTTATTGCTCTGAGAAAGGAGCAGAAAACTACTAAAAGCCCCAAACATGGCCAATAGAAAAGCACGAAGCGCCGATCCGAGACCCGACCGACTAGTCGAAGCACTAGAACGGGTGCTCTTGATGCCAAGGGCTCAGGGACCGGCACCACGCTTCAGGACTTTCCAGTACACAAGAAAGGGGGATGTAGAATATTTTATTGCCCGCTTTCTGGAGGTAGCTGACGCCAACCAGTGAACGGAAGGTGCAACACTATTACACCTCGGAGAAGCACTGGGCAAACAGGCCGAGGACTGTGAACGGGCTGAGGACTAGGAGGCCAACTTTAATGCCCTCCGAGCAAGATTCGGGCTATCCCCCAGACAGGCACTAAGCCAGCTTAACGCCCTTAAACGAGAGGAAGGAACGTCACTTCAGGAGCATGCTATGTAGGTCGAAAGGCTGGTACCCATTGCGTATGAAGACTTGCGGAACCGTCACCAAAATAACATGGCCATGGAAACGTTTTGTAGCTCGCTAAGGAATTCTGCCCTGCAGCAACATCTGTTGATCCACACTAGCTGATGCTGTACAGGCCGAAAATGACTACCTCCAGATTCAGGGAGGCAAGCGCAAACCTGCTGGATCTTCAGTGCGATCCTTGGAGGGAGGATCCTCTGACCAAGTAAACTCAGCCGAAACTAACGTCATTGGTCGACTAGCTCGGCTAGTCCAATCTCTCACAGAAAAAGTGGAATGACTCCAGGAGCGAGTTCACACACAGACCAAGAGAGGAATCCAGCCAGCTACCCTTTGCTAGGCTTGTGGCCAACCAACGCACATTCAAAAGAACTGCCCCCGCTACTCAAAACTGGCTTCAGGAAACGAGGAGAGGCCACAGCAGTAGCTCCGGCTACTGATGTGTCAAGGTCAAACGACGCCGGAGACGTACCAAAACCACACGGGATTTGGTGAACGCTGACGGATGGTCCCAACCAGCAAGGACTAGATCGAGGAAATTTCATGCACAGGAAAAGCCTGTGGAGACACGAAATTATTATCAGCTTTTGAGTGGTGCCAGCCCTGACGCTTTTCCGATCCCGGATGCCGCTTATGCCCCTCTGAGCAAGTGGCAAGGACGTAATCAGAAACGTAGGAGGGTGACTACCAAATGCCCTCCACTCAAGACACTGAAGACCACCCCCACAGGACAGGATAGTCGGAAGCCTGCCTTAAAAGCGGCAGGGCCGGCACCTTCTCTGCCTCAGGAGTGGCGACTTCAGGAGCCGCAGGTCAACCCCGGACGCGGGACGGCCCCAAGGTCTAACTTCGCCCCATTGCAAAAGCAGGGTACTTCAAGTCCCTCAGAAGAAGTCTTAGAGAACACTACTATGGCGCAAGCCCTTAGCCGACCTCACTCCACCAGCTATTTCCTTCCAGAAAAAGTGGAGGGACGTCCATCCAGTTTCTCCTGGACACGGGTGTACTACGAACCTGCTATATAAACAGGTCTTTGACCAACTACCTGGAGCCGTATGAGACCAGCTCAAGGAGAGCAACAGCTGCGGCCTACTGGCTGAGAGGACAGGGCTTCCCTTCTATAGAATAATCAGGCTGACAATTCGTCTGAGTGAGGTGAGGATGGAAGAGGTTTTGGTAGTCAGTCGTCTAAGCGAGGATGCCATACTGGGAATGCCATTTTTCGTGGCCCATCAATGTTCTCTCGAGTTTGAACAGCCAGTGGTCCGAGTGGATGGCAGGCAGCTAGTCTGCACGGACCGGCATGGACGACTTCTACAGAGCAAAGTGCAGGTAATCAGGGTGGTGATGGTTTCAGTCCGGACAGAGATGGCGATACGTTGTGGCATCACCACGCGGAATTACTGCCCCATAGGTCTGATTGAAAGATTTCACGATGGACCCCAGTGGCAAATAGCCTAAATCAGCCGGGACCCAAGGGTCAGGTCATCATCCGCTGTATGAACACAACGGAGCAGCCATTGACCTTTCGGTCTAGAGCCACCATTGGCACATACACAGGGGTGAATACCCTACAGGTCGAGGAAGATGACCCCTTACTATATGAAGCCAGTCTGATTTCAGCCAATGAAGTGCCGGTTCACCTTAAGGAGTTGTTTTAGTCGGCCTAACCGCACTGTGAAGGAGTGAGTCAGACGACAAGGTTGGCCTCCCTGCTGAGTCGGTATGCCACTGTGTTCAGTACGGACGATGACGATGTGAGAAGGACCTCTGAGGTGGAACACTCCATCCCACTCAAGGAGGTCACTCATCCAATCCGGCAGCCCCCACAGGCTCGGGCCGAAAAAGGAGGCAGAGGCCGAAAGGCAGGTCCAGGACCTACTCAAGAGAGGGCTCATTTGAACCAGCTAGAGGAGCTGGTCTGAAAGAAGAGCAGGAAATGGCAGTTTTGCCTCAATTATCGGCGGCTGAACGCCGTCACCGAGCAGGAGGCTTACCCCATACCCAGGATCGACGACAGCCTGGATGCGCTGTCTGGGAGTTGTTACTTCAGCACGTTGGACTTGGTGAGAGCGTATTGGCAAGTGCTCCTGGATGCGGAAGCACAGGAGAAGTCAGCGTTCTCAATACGATCCGGATTGTGGAAGTGGAAGGTGCTCCCCTTCAGATTGACGTTCGGCTCAGCTACCTTCCAAAGGCTCGTGGAACGCGTCTTACATGGCCTCCACTGGAGAACGCTGTTGCTATACCTTGATGACATCAAAGTCATCGCACCGGATTTCAACACACACTTGCACCGGCTGGAGGAGGTTTTCCAGAGACTCCACAAGGCCCGATTAAAATTAAAGCTATCCAAATGTGAACTGTTGCAACCCCAGATCCGCTACTTGGGTCACATAGTGAACCAAGACGGAGTCTCTACGGACCCTGACAAGGTAAAGGCAGTCAGGGAGTGGCCGAACCTAAGCGAAGTCAGGGAACTCTAAGGGTTCCTCGGGACAGTCGGCTACTACCGACAATATATCCCAAAGGTTGCCACTATAGCACATCTCTTGCACCAGCTGACCGCAAAGTTAGAGTCCTGGAGATGGACGGGAGAGAAGCAGATCTCCTTCAACAAACTGAAGAACAGTATCAGCACCGCCCTGATCTTTGGCTACCCGGACCCCCGTAGGCAGTACATCTTGAACACAGATGCCAGTGGATGTGGAATAGTAGCGGTGCTGTCTCAAGTACAAGAGGGCAATGAGACGGTCATTGCCTATTACAGCAAAACCCTCACCTCGCCGGAGCGCAATTACTGCGTCACTCGACGAGAATTGCTCGCGATGGTCAAAGCAGTGAAGCACTTTTGGCCCTATTTGTATGGACAAGAGTTTCTTCTACAGACAGATTACACTTCACTCCGGTGATTGTGTAGGAGGAGGGAACCTTCGAACCAAGTGGCCAGGTGGCTCGAAATTTTGGCAGAGTTCCGCTACATTCTGGAACACCGGTCAGGAACTTGCCACGGAAACGCAGATGGGCTGAGTAGGCAAACCTGCGAAGACTACCGGCAATGCGCGAGCATTGAACAGAGGGACGGAGGCCCCTCACAGAAGGAGTTGGCACAGGAGCAGGAGCCATTAGCCGCGTGGGTACCAACCAGTTGCCTGGATGGGACTCCCACCTTCGACAAAGCGGGATTGACCCTAGGCAACGTTGCATACCCCGGGGTGCTGACTAGCAGCCCGCATGGGACCTCCCCCCAACAGTGGTGAGATTGAATGTGAATGCTGGTGGTACCCCCAAAGGGTTACTGGCTTCGCCCGGGAAGCCAGAACAGAAGGACGAGCTGGCAAGGCTACAGGCCACCGGACAGGGACGAGTGGCCATTATGTACCGGGCAATCTCCACAGGAGAGGAAGTATCGGCGGAACATTTGGAAGTCGGAAGCAGAGAGCTGGCTATAATGTATCACATGCAGGGCTCTTTGTGAATACGACAGGACGGCGTGCTGGAGGCACACGCGGCCCCACAGGGCCGCACTAGATGGTGCGCCATCTGCTCGCCATCCATGCGGAAAACCACGGTATGGCAAACACGTGCCCTGGCCCACTTTGGGGTAGGAAGGACGACAAGCTGCCTCCAGTTGACCTGGTACTGGCCCGGACTGATGTCCACAGTCAGACGGCTCATCAAAAGTTGCGAGGTGTGCCAGGCCGCAAAGCATGGAGGGACAAAGACGGCCGGAGGGAAACAGAGATCTGGAGATAGGCGTGGATCTGGTTGGGTCATTTCTGGCTCTCCAAGAGGAAATAAGTGGGTGCTGGTCCTCACCAAACACTTCACCCAATAGCAGGACGCGCTGGCGCTGCCTGACGCCTGACGCCACGGCACCGGTGGTCGCAAACGCGCTGGACGAGCAGGTGTTCTGCTACCTGGGGCTTTCAGAGCAGATCCACAGGGACAAGGGTGTGCAGTTTGAGAGCCAACTGATGGCCGAACTGTGCCAACTCTGGAATGTGGAGAAAACACATACCACTCCTTACCACCTACAGGCCAATGGAATCGTGGAACGGAATAACCGGGGACTCTGAGATTCCTTGAGGGCATTACTCCTAGGACAGGACAAATGGAATCTGTTGCTTCCCCAGCTGATGAGGGCATACCGAGGCACCTCCCATTCCGCAACCGGAGAAACAGCCAACATGCTGATGTTGAGACAAGAGCTGAGGTTGCCAGACCAGCTGGAAAGCCACTCCCACTGACCGAATTCTTTCCTGCCCACGGGCACGCACTCCAGGTTCAGCCAAGGCTACAAACGATGCACCAGGAGATGAAACAGGAGGACCGGAAGGAGCCACCACTGTACACCCCAGGCAACTGGGTATGGCTCATGAACAAACGTCGGAGACGGGAAGAAAACCCCAAGATACAGGCGAAGTTCGTGGGACCATACCAGGTCCTGAAGGCCTGGGGCAACCACACATATCTGGTGGAGCGACAGGGCCAGACCTCCATCCAGAGCGAGGCAAGACTGAAGCCCTACCATGCTTGTTCAGAGAGGCTGGGACAAGCCCCAGTCACTTTGGAGCCAAGGAGGAGCCCTAACATAAAAGGGGCTCGACCCAGCAGGCCAGAGGGAAAGCCGGAGAAGGTCAGGAACAACCCAGTGCCAATAATGTCACCCCCCAACTGGGAAAAATTGTTGATGGAAGCCGCAGAAAAGCAAAGGCAAGAGACAACTCGCGAAGAAAACTTGGCCGGACCGGAAGGGGAGCACCAAAGACCGAGTTCGGTAAAAGTCAATCCGGTCCCACTAGAAGAAGTTCTGGAAGAACTGGAATCAAACCTGAAGGAGGCCAGAGAAACCGCAACTCCAAAAATCCCATCAGTTCCAGTCCGGTACAGTCTGAGGCCCAGAAATATATGTATAAACTCATGCACCGAGTCTTGTACACGGAGTCTCATGCACCGAGTCTTTATTACATTGAATTGCTCCTAATCAAACTCTTCATTTTGGAGTAAATTCCAAAAACTCATATCATTGCAGTTCTTCATACTTATTATCTGTATAACCATTGCATGTGCTTATCGGGTTTTTCAGTAATGCTAAGTATTTATCAAATTACCCTCACTAATTTTCTCAATATCTTGGATAAAAAGGTTCTTTCAGAAATTACTATAGCACTGTTTTAACCACACCCTTAACACTTTGTAACCCATTGGCCATGCAGAGGTGTTGAATTATGTAGTATTGATGTGGCATTGATGTGGTAATGCCTACAGACAACTTCTAACTAGATAAAAATACACTCACTTTCAAATGACATAAATAATTTTGTTGTCAGGACACCCATCAAATTTGGGTTCATCAAAAATAACATACTTATAATCATGCTGCAGTTGTCACCTCACACGCCAAATACCTTTCACAGTTACCTTTTATCTAAGCTATATCTTGACCAGATATCTACATAAGGCAAAGCAACGTACAACTTTGGGCCAATGATTATTTATTTATTTACTCCAGCAATCGGTGGAGGGATGGCTCTAGCAGCGTATAAAGGCGGAAAAATGGTACTAGAAGCGTATAAAAAATTTTTCTCATTCTCATTCCCACCTCCATTACTGGATTTTCAAGGCTTGCCAACAACTCAAGGAGTACAACCAGAGGATGTGAAAGAAGAAATTGATGGTAACTATTTCTGTTGTTAAGATGTAGTTGCGTCAAAAATGAAATTAGGACCCATAAAAGGCTAAAACATCAGCTACAATTTGATGCCATTTTTGTCTTTGTAGACCAACCCTGTCCAAAGATATATGCGTTTGAATGAGGCCCTCTTTTAAAAAGCTCACGTTCCAGCGGGTGGCTATTTCGTGACGTCACAAGCTTGTTATCTGAAACGAAACCACAAGCGATAAATATGAGGTCGCTTCGTTAGCCAATCACGAGCGCGAAATTTTTATATAGGCCGTAATAAATGTTATCACTCGTAAAACGCGTTGTCTGTGATCTCGAAGATTCTCATCGCTAGAGAATTCATTATCATCGTTACTGATTCAACGCGTTTCAACAATTACTAAGTTATACATAGTTTTAAAATGGCTTCAAGTTCGAGCGACCGCTACTCAGAGTTATCTGAGCAACTTTTAGTAAAATATTAGAGTAGACAGCCTATGGCCAAAGCTGACAGGCGTCAGCAGCGTTTTGCTGCAGAAGAAGACAGAATGGAGGTAAATTAACTTAGAGTCTTCTATACTTTAGTAAATGTAATATTTTTTATAGTCATAAATACATATACTAATTAATAAAATGATAATTCTTTGCTATCTCCAATCATCGTTTCATAGCTTATCTGCCGTTTTACCTAGCTATAATATTTTTTTCGAATTTTCTTTGGTAAATTAGAGTCATGATTACAAATTATTTTCACTCGTAGGAAGTGGGTAAAATCGATTGATCATTGCAAATCTTTAATTTCCAGAACCAAAGCTTCGAATCGTTGGCTTGGCGTACTTGTGCCTTTATTAAATGTTTATTCGTTTTTAAAATTACACTCGAAATCTATTTAACTCTCAATTTGGAAGCTGTCAATAGATACGCTTTAGAATGACATATCTATGAATGACATATTTATTGCATCTACTTTGTTTACATTTACTTGTTTTACTGATTACACAATGTTTATGTCGTCCAACCAGCCGAAGAAGCTTTGTCAGTGTGGAAACTGCTATAAAGGAGAAAGCAAGACTTGAATGCGTGCTGGATGATGTTTTGTTTGAGTTTGTTGCAGTAGATGAATTTGTCTTATTGTATCAGCTAATACTATGTGAGTGGCCACGACTTGATGAATATTTTTAATAAAAGCTTTATGCCGAGATGAAAATATTTTTGCTTGTAAAAATTATATAATAAAATAATATTGTTGAAGATAATGCAAAACATGATTTGCAGAATATTGTAGTGAATCGGATATGGTATATGGGTGTCCGCAGAACTGGAGAATGTGAGTTCAAATCCAGTTTGCAGCAGACTTCTCATCCTTAAAACTCTATCCCTGTCTATATTCTTTTCAAAGAGGTGGCTTGCTAGTAGTAAGAAACTAGTAAGAAACTAGTACGTAGGCAATAGGCGACATAATGTGGGCGGGGCTTATGGAAGGCTGTATATCGTTTATATGGGTAGCTGCAGAACTGTGCTGATACAAAGACCGCGTTCTACATAAAGTGACTAGACAGAATTACCGTAGACCGGTAGAATTGGTAGTCGGTACCCAAATGTTTACACAACATTTGGAGAAAGTGAGTAGAACAAACTTTCAATTTTCGTTATTTGAGGCCTTTTAAACATTCATAATAATGCATCTGTAGCAGGATTTAAAATTTTATTCTAGCCAACACGAGCAAATACAAAATAAGATATATGCCAATAGAGCCGCGTAAGACTAGACTTTTATCGCAAATAGCCGATGTGAATACGAGAGATAAAGAGAGGTTGCCAAACGCGTGACATCATTTTTGGCGAGGCTGGGCACGTTTTTGTGGCCTGAGCGTTTTTACGGTGATCAGATTTTTTCGGTTTTAATCTTCAAATATCTTGGCAATGCGATCGCGTAACACAACAAACAACATATCAACTGATAGAGAAAAAAAAATGCTTTCTTTTAAGATCAACTTAAATTTTGACGCAACTACATCTTTAATCTGATGCTTAACAGTCAGCTACAGTCAAACTTGTGTCTAGTAAAGGCTGGTTCACCCTGTGTTGCTATATGTCATTTTTCATCATGCAATACTTCTGTGGTCATCTGTAATAACAATGTTTGCACTAGCACAAACCCATCCGAGTTCACACCAGCAATTACTCAGTGGTATAGCGTTTTCATCATACAAGGTGATCACGGAAATGATAAAATCCTAGTCCCGCTGCAACTGTCATAGAAGAAACTATAGATCAAGCAATCTATGATGGCCAATCATCATCGCCAAAGTAGTGCACATTGCATACGATGTCATGGATGCTCAAAGAACTATCAGGAAGATTTGACAGCTGCAAACTTTTTCAACAGGTCTGCTTAATGTAAAACATAAAATATGATTGGCACGCACATGTAAAACTTTTGAGGAAAAATTAATCTGGATAGAGAGTGCTGTTAATGAATACGGGAATATAATTACAGAGACTAAGAGTATGAATATGGAAAAATAATTTGTTTAAAATTAGTGATGGATGCAAATATTTTTTTTCAGTCGATTTATGAACAACTGTAAAAAGCTTAAGACTATGAATTTTGGGAATAGAGCAATGACATTTACCAATGGCAGCTGTACACAGACATTTGTTTGATGATAAAAGATGTTGTCTCAGATGTTATAGTTTATAAAATCCATAGCCGTTTGAATGTGATTTGTTATTGAGCAGAAACCTCGTTTCAAAAACTACTTGCGATATAGTTTTGGAAGCAACTAAAACTTCAAAAACTATATACTATATATTGCCCTCGGCTACCTTAAGGATGCTTGGCTAATACACCATGCTCAATTGTTAAAACTTTTCATCGCTTAGCTATTTTTCCTGCATACATGGGTTATTAATACATACTGTACCCAAACTATAACAGTCAAATAAAAATGTTGCTTTGACTGACTCAAAAGAGATAGATGAGTGTTAGTAATTGAAATTATAGCCATCACCTGTTATGCTTCTGTGAAATAGTCGGTAAGGCTGGGATAGGTACTCTGCATTTATTCATCATGTATTGCATGATACATACTACAACCCAGTGCTGAAATAGTGATAGCAAAATGATAGCTTAGTTCATATTATTTTTTTACAATCAGAATAGTGATGTTTCTACTACATTTGTATTATAGATAACGTGTTCGGGGCAGATACATACCAGCAGACAGACAGTGTTCACCAAGGGCTATCAGAAAAAGATTCCGAGAATGAAAGAACTAGTGGTAAGTAACTATGTTACTTGCTTAAATAAGTAACTATGTTACTTACCACTTATGTAAGTAACTATGTTATTCATCTTAACATAGCTATGCTAAGTTATTCACAAATAGTTCAATTTTTGATTTTATATTAGGTACTGTCCACTTAGTGAAAATACTGCATCTCAGTTACTCAGGCTAAAATGACCAAAAGTAGTTCTGTCCAATATTGCAAAGAATCAGCAAGAAAACTAAAATGGAAAAGCTATTTTTACGCATGAGAGAACAACTCTAAATAATATGGTGGTATCAAACAAATAACTCCCGACGAACTAAAATTGGGCTGAAAAAGACAATTTAGTAGAACACATATATGAGTACAAGTTGGATCTCATGCACAATTTTCATTATAGTGTCAAGTGATGAAGTGTCATAGAGAAGAAGCGGAGATCTTTCCGAAAGTACAGAAACAGCTTATTCTGTTGAAAAGATTGATGATAACAAGAAAACCTATCATTTAGCATCTGACACATTTCTGACAAACTACCTGCACAACTTGTCAGTACTGGTTGAGTGTTATTGTTTTATTAGTGATGATTGGTTTATATTTATACTTGTTGGGCTACCTGCATAACTTGTCATTTGTACTGGTTGGGTGTTATTGTTTAATTAGTGGTGATTGGTTTATATTTATAGTTGTTTGTCTACCTGCACAGCTTGTCATTTGTACTGGTTGGGTGTTCTTGCTTTATTAGCGATGATTTGCTGGTATTTGTCTCTGTTTATTTGTAGCCGAAAAACTCATTTGAACTGAACGAGTGTCAGCTTGAAGCATTTTGTTTTTAATTGACATATAAAGTAGATGAAGTGTCTTTTTTATCTTTTAATGCTTGTAGCACTATATATGCATGTCTTGTGTAGTTTTCTAGTTTCATAAATACATTAACTTAGGTTTGAGATCATTTTCTTTTTATCTACATATAAGCTGCAGCTTTTGAAGTATTACGTATTGATAGCCCAGAAGTACAGCTTGTATCAAATAAATAATTGAGAGACTTCTAGTTTTATGAATATGCATTAGAATTTTAATGAGTAGTACAGAACATGGTAGTGGGTTGAGCTTTGTACAACTCTATGCCCTTCCAGCATTTCAGGAAAGGCTTTGTGCAAGTCAATGCGTTTTCCTCCACATCTTGTCAGAACTCAAGCTTATTATAATACTATGATATATCTTTCAGCCTACATTTATATTTATATCCATTTATATCATATTTAGTGACAAAAGAAAATCAAAAGGAATATTTAGAAAACACTTTGTTATACTGCCTTGAAATAAATAAATACAAATAAACCAACTTACAATATGGAAATAAAAGGTAAATTTACAGCATTGCAAGGGCATTGAGATTTTATTTAAGCAAGTACTAGACTAGGCCTACTGAAACTAAGAATACATTCCACAATACTTTTTTTCTTCATATATAACCAGATTAATCCTATTTTGAGGATCTGTATTCATGATCACAGATTAAAGTTTCGTTGATACAGTTTTTTCTCTTACTCATAAAGTTCTGGCAGTCGCTAAAACAAGCGCTGCTGCTTCCTACTTAAAATTGACACCTTTTAGCCTTTTCAAATGCATTACCTAATTCATTGCCATTTATTGTCAACTCTTGAATAGCAGCTAATTTGACAATGTCATTCAGGTGTTTATTTGCTAACCATGAGGTCTGATTTGTTTTGTTATTGCTCATAATGGAGAATCCCTGTTCCCAAAGATGAGGGGACCCAAGCATAAAAAACCATGCGTGCTAAATTGGTTAACTTAGCATAAGGGATTGATAAAGCATATCTAATCTCACTGATCCTAATTTACCCTTCACAGTTGAACCACACTGCAGGTCAATAAGCTCGAGTCAAATATCTGCTGGCACATTAGAAAACCTCCTCAAAATTGGTGAGAGAACACAGCCATATTTATTTTCAAGTTCACTGAATACCTAAAACATCTGCTCAAGCTTTCAGGAAATCTGTTGTTTCTTATACATTTATTCTAATCAACACTTTGAAGGTCTGGTACCTTTTAGCTGCATAAATGTGAAAAAATGGGTCCATCATAATTAAAAAGCTGCAGCTTCTACAGTGACAGTTTCATATTCAACATATTAAGGTGGTTGTAATGTTGAGTAGCGACTATGTTACAGTCCCACAATGTACTATAAATGATAATCAAATGATGTGAACATATCGACTATAAAGACAATATCCTTCACCCATTCTTAGCATTTAAGTTCCTTTACTTGGCGCCATTTCTTCTTGAGGAACTGTACAATTTTGACTCTCAGCTCAAAGATGAACTCAAAGGTGTACTGCACCTCTGCTTAACTACCTTCATGTTGACCTTGAGGTCATTCATGCGGACAGTAAGGTCAGCATGAATGGCATTATCACCATGAAATGTGTTAGCATAACACATAACACCTACACTTATACCATGGTCTAGTTGCAGTTTTTTGTAGAATAACTCATCCTGGTGTAAAATACAGTGAAATGCCCAAAACTCTTGCTCTCTTTTTGTGCGCTGTACTTTGCCACATAACTTTGGGATTACACCTGCCTATCTTGTGACCTTTAGTGGGGCACTGTCTGCAGCCAGGCTCACAGCAGAGATTACTTCACTCCCATGCTGTCCAGTACTTCAATGAGAGTACAGAAAATTTTATCTGCTGCTGTGGTGTTAGTTGTTGATGTATCAATATCAATATCTATGATCTGATTCCCTAACAATATTAGGAATCTGCCAATTATTATCTCCTACTCACTCAGTACACCATTGCAAATTTTTTTACTCATCTCAAGTTTTTATGTTCCTTTGTGTAGCAGTAAGCATTAACTAGAGGCTGTGGTTAAACTAATTACGATCTGATTAAATGCCAGTTTCTCTTCTTCACGCCATGCTCACAGCTCCCATACCGGTAATCTTGTAAAGGAGTCTGACCATGGTGACAAACCTCCAGATATACCGGTAGTGATAACTGATGGCCCAAAACTGCTCTTTAGTTCTCTGATCCTTATAGGGTTCAGAGGTAGTTTTAGGTAGGTTCCAGCAGGTGGGTTCCAGACCACCTATAATTTTAGGGTTGGTAGCTATGCTGCCTTGGCTGACTATATGACCCAACTATTTGACTTTGGGCTGTAGCAGTTTGCACCTAGTTGGCTTAAACTCTACACACACTGTTAGAAAATGACTGTATTAATTCATTCATCACTTTCTTATCAGGCAGCAACCAACTCAGCTGAACACAGCCAGCTGGCAGTCAGTTTAAAAAATTATAAATTTATCAATTACTACAACTATGCACACGTTGCAAACACTGCAAATATGTGATTCTTCGTTTCATTTACGAGAGTATAATATTCTATTTTGCATTCTTGCTGGAAATTAAGTGTAACTTTATATAAACCATATTCATTTTCATGTTTTCATTCTAACGTGTTTTCTTTGCATGCAATTTTGTTCTGCCATTGTTTATGTTTTGGAATGCAAATCTTTATGCTATTTCAATCTAATTATAAAAAAAATATTATTGGTTTTATCTAGATTTTTGTCATCTTCTGTAGGTGTAGAATAGCATACAATATTTCATGGTCTAGTGAAGCACACTTTATAGATGCATGAGAAGGCAATAGTATTGTAAGTTCATCATTTTTTAGCTTTAGATTATTATCTTAAAATCGTATTGTTACGCAAAGTTATCTTATTATGTATTGACACTCACTGTTTTTCAGTATGTTCACAAGAACTTTTTTAATTGTATCAAAAGATAGACTGCAAGCAATTTTCAAATCTCCAGCAATATTTTGTGTACAATGGGTGTGCGATTTTATGGTATAACTTGAATTTATGGAAACAAATAAATGGAGTCTGCTTGTTTCTGTCCTCCCTCAGATGTTTGATCAAGTGCTCACACTAGTATAACAAGCATCTCTTTAGTGGTGGTCAATAGCTCATCAACACCTTTGGTGAGTTTGGCCAGTCAAGCAATATTTTAGCCAGTTAGTGCTCAAGTCAATTGAGAGTTCAGTCAGCTGATCTGCAACACAGTTTTCATCATTAGACTAATATTGGCGCAAGGAGTTTGATTTACAAGGCACATGACTTTTGAAACCTTCATCATTCATGCTTTTACAAATTTTGCAATCAGACACTATAGCCAACTCTTATATTCCGATCCAAAACATCCCACCAGAAACAACTTTGCTTATTTTATCTTTCCTAATTTGCCTTCCCAAATAGTGATACCTGTCTTGATGTTGAGCCCCTTTATGATGAGTTCTTTTATGGCAAATCCTTTTATGCTGAGTTCCTTTATGATGAGTCTCATTATGATTAGTCACTTCATGATGTTTCCTTTATTGATGAGTTCCTTTTTGATAACTCCCTTTAAGGTGAGACTTTTTATACTGAGACCCTTCATGATTTGTCTCTTTATGATGAGTCCCTTTATGATGAGTCCTTTTATGATGAGTTCCTTTATGTTGGGTAACTTTATAATGAGTTCTGTAAACATGTCAAATATTAAACACTTTGAATACAGCAACTTGCTGGTTACATACCAAACATACTGGTTTGTATTTACTAACCATTGCATAAATCATGGGACTAAATATGTCACAATGGCTTCAAGCTTTTGGGGCACATAACCAGCCCCTGTTTTGTTCACCACGAAACTAGCATAAATCAGATGACCTAGATTATAATTGTTTAATCAAGTTGAAGTTAACCATGGCTGAATGTTTTGTATTAAAAACTTCTACCCTTCCATCTGTGACTCTTAAATTGTTTGATTACACATCACATGTCAATCGAAACAGGAATTAATTAGCATTCAAAAACAAAAGTTTTGTTTGGCATCGATACAGCTTTTTCACTTCAACTCTTTTTATAAAAAAAAAACTGAAACAGAGGTATTATTACAGATGATATTAGTTAAACAAAAAACGTTTTAACATTGTTGTTAAAAAGTTTTCACTTCAACTCCACTTTAGTGACAGATCACTTCACTTTGTTATACTGGTTATAGGAACAGTCAAACCTTCATTCTTGGGTGACAAAAATTTCAACACTGTATGAAATTCTAACAAATATTTAATGCTACAGCTCAAAATAATTTTCAACATATGCGGGCAATGCTTTTTCAGTGGGGCAATTTCTTTATTGAAACTGCAAAGGTTGAAGCAAAAAATTAAAAGCTGCAGAAAACAATGGCAGATAAACTGAGTTAATGTAAGTGGATTTTTCCTGGAAGGTTCTTTACTTTTCCCTTTCACTCTTCTCAATTTGAGAATGGTATGTTGAGAAGAGTGTGTTGACCAATAACTTAGTTAATAACTATGATATATGAGACAAAATTTCCGGTTCATTATTGTCTGGACATAGCATTATTTTCTGTAATTATTGTGTATTTGTGACTCATAATGAAGAAAAAACCCTTTACCCATTTACTGCCCTTTTGCAGCTAAAAGAAGTGTTTGGTCTGCATTTATTCTAAACAATGACTTTTGAAGGAAATAATCTAGGGACTTACTTCTTGTTTACATACTCATAAATTTCTATCTGGCCTTATTAAATCACGTACAAAAGGTCAGGTATTCTCATAACCTGTTCAGATATACTGAATACATCACTTGAGAATGTATAAATATATATATATATATATATATATACATATATATATATATGTATAATATATATATATACATATATATATATACATATATATATACATATATATATCTATATATATATATTATCATGAGTTTATATAAAGATATATAGACTATTATTATGGTAAGTAAAGATATATGGGTTATCATCAGCTTATATAAAGATATATAGGCTACTATTATGATAAGTATAGATATATGGGTTATCACCAGCTTATAAAAAAGATATGTAGACCCTTATTATTAGACATTATTAAATATATATAGGTTATTACTAGAATATGTGGAGATATATAGACTATTATAATAATAAGTAAAAATATCCATGTTGCCATCAATTTATATAAATATATATAAACCTATATTATGATTAGTAAAAGTATATAAGTTACCATCAGCTTATACAAGTAGACTTTTATTAAGATAAATAAATATATATGGAATATCATCAGCTTATAGAAATGTTTATAGACTATAATTTTGAAAAAAAAGATATATAGGTTATTATCAGCATATATAAAGATATATAGACTATTATAATGATAAGTAAATATTTCTATACAATATATGTAAAAAAAAATATATATATATATTGTCATCAGCCTATGTAAAAATGTATAGATTTTTATTATAATAGGTAAAAATGTATAAATTATAACTGGCATAAGTAAAGATATTTTTGTTTTATATATATACATGTATGGTGAAATATAGGTTTTGTGCGTTACCTTTACTGCTCTACCAGTACAAGACTCAGTGCAAGAGTTTATGCATATATTTTATCTGCTTAGTATAGAGGGGTACAAGAATAGCATCCAACAGTGGTATAACAGGCGCAGATCAGTTCTGCTCTCTAACACAGTTGTTCGAGCTTATATAGCGGGTAGCCCCGCCCTTGTTACACTTGATTGGACTAGACTCGGCTCGCTTCGGCATGGCTTGGCTTGGCTCGGCTTGGTTCGGTATGTACATATAATCCACCACACACCTCCCCATGGCGACTAGGGTCTCCAATTAACATCTTTGGGGAGAGCTAGCTGTGCCAGGGCTTCGTGCTGGCGGGTACCATAGCGGAGGCGCTCCACTTCTTCTAACAGAAGCTGACATTTTTGGCTCGCCAACTGTTCTCGGCGTAGTTGGCTTTGCATTGCCTCGGCGGCCTTCTCTCATTCCCAGGCATCCTGGGATAACAAATGGGCTCAGTTACGCTGAGTTTGCAGCAGCATCTGGCTGACGGGTGTCTGAGCCACTATTTCAGCCAGAATGTTATGACTAGGCCGGTCTTGAGTTGTCTGACCCAGCCATGTCAAAACCGGACGTGCCCGAGCTGGTGAGCAGGGTCTTGCCGCGGGTCGCTTGGTTCCTCTGCGTGGGCTGCGTCGCCTTTTCCCCCGGGTAGTGGGGATGCATGCAGCCATGGGTAGAAAGCCCCGCATGTTCTCGCGACTGAACTGCTCCAGGTGTCTTGATCGACCAGGTAGACAACTGGGTCGACCTCCCCTAGCTGTGTGTAGCCTGGTGGATCAATACTTGATCCCGCGAAACATGTTGCCAATCGCAAGGGCATACAACTACTGCGTAATGTTGCAATACAATGTTGAAAGCGGATCCACCGGGTGCTAGTAGTGAACCGGCAAATCTGACAGCTCCCTCCTTGCACTTGGTATTCCACTTACACGGTAGTCCGAGCAGACAGGTACTTAACAGTTTTTACCATTGGTTTTTTGATGGTAGAATTCTCCTTCAGTCCTGGTTCCTTGACAGACATGCTTTCACAGAGTGCTACAGACGGAGAAAAAAAGGCAAGTCCAGGGAGGGTGGCTCGATTCGTCTTCTATATGTTCTTATTGCAGCCACCCAAAACACCTCTTTTTTGTCGTCTGTTAGAGTTCTATCCAACCATGCGTCTCCCTCTGCGTCATCAGCTCCAACACGGCAGGTCCTGAGTGGCCTATTCCTCCTCGTGCCGTGCCTGCTTTTCTACCACTTCCCTTGTAGGCCACGACATTTGCCGAGGCTGGCCTGTCCAATGCTTTCTCAGCTTCTTTCAAACTAACTGTGACCAAAGTCAATAAATCCTGTAGAGAGGTGTTACCTGCATTATCCATGTTCTCGAGTACACTAACGTTGTCCGGAGTAAACAAGTGTTTTAAAATGAAAGCTTTGGTAGCGGCCGAGAGAGCCGTTTTACTACTTTCCCCTCGACCTCCTGACCATATTTCGGCAGTGCTATGGAGTAACATACTCCGCTTTTGTATTGTTCCGGCCTCCTAGTAGTCAGGGCAAGCCTCGGGTTGTGTCGGACCAAGTCTGATGGGATTTCGGGTGTCGGAGTCATTCCGGTTTCTTCCAGGTTCGATTTCGGTTCTCCCGGAACTTCGAGTGGGACCGGATCAGTCATTACTGAGCTCGGTCTTTGCTTATCCTTCTCCTCTGGTCTGGCTGAGTTTCTTACAAGAGTTGCCTCCCACCCTCAAGGTTTTGTGGCCTCCATCAGCAGTTTTTTCCAGCTAGGGGAGGGGGTGGCATTACTAGCAAAGGGTTGTCTCTGACTTTGGATTATTCCCTGGCCTGCTGTGTCGGGCTCCCTTCATGTTAGGGCTCCTCCTTGGCTCCAGGGTGGCTGAGGCTTGTCCCAGCCTTTCTGGACAAGCGTGGTAGTGCTTCAGTTTTACTTCGCTCTGAATTGAGGACTGGTCCTGCCTCTTTACCAGATAGGTGCAGTTGCCCCAGGCATTTAGGACCTGGTACGGTTCCACAAACTTCGCCTTTAGCTTGGGGTTTCTCCCCGTCTCCGGCGTTTGTTCATGAGCCATACCTAGTTGCCTGGGACATACAGCGGTGGCTTCTCTTGATTCTCTTGTTTCATCTTCATCTGGTTTTGTCGTAGTGTTTCAAGTACGGTTTGCAACCTGCACGGCGCTTTGAGGGCATGTTCGTGGGTAGAGAAAAACTCGGTCGGTGGGAAGTGGCTCCCCAGCTGGTTCGGCAACCTCAGCTCCCGTTTCAACATCAGCATATTGGCTGTTTCTTCAGTTGCGGAGTGGAGGATGCTTCGGTATACCCTCATCAGCTGGGGATGTAACAGGTCTCACTTGTCTTGTCCTCGAGCTAGTGGTAACGCCCTCAGGGAATCCCTAAGTCTACGGTTGTTTCATTCCACGATTCTGTTGGCCTGTGGGTGGTAAGGAGAGGTGTGTGTCTTCCCCACATTCCAGAGTTGGCACAGTTTAGCCATGAGTTGGTTCTTGAACTGCGCCCCCTGGTTTGTGTAGATCTGCTCTGGCAGCCCCAGGTAGCAGAACACCCGCTTGTCCAGAGCAATCTTGACCGCCGGTACCGTGGCGTCAGGCACTGCTAGCGCGTCTTTCCATCAGATTAAGTGGTCGGTGAGAACCAACACCCACTTATTTCCTCTTTTAGTCGTCGGTAGTGGCCCGACCAGATCCACGACCACTTTCTGCCAAGGACTTCCAGCGTAGAGCTTCTATTTTCCCCCAGCTGCTTTTGTCCCTCCATTCTTTGTGGCCTGGCATAACTAACAACTTTTTTATTTGTGATTCGCGATTTATTTCCATCAACAAACTTAGTTGAGCAAAAGAAAAAAGCTGGAGGAGTGATGAAGCCCATAATACGCAATAGCATAGCTAGTCATGGCGTGGGCTTGTCGTCAATGGTTTTATTCACATGCTAAAAGATACAACCTGAGTTCTCTTTTGAAACTGGTTTGGTTTGAAACAAGTTGGTCTATTGAAAATAAAAAAGGAATGAGTGTTAGCTACAGTAGATGAAATCTATGAGCCGTCTGACTGTAGACATCAGTCCAGGCCAGTACCAGGTCAACTGGAGACGGCTTGTTGTCCTTCCCACCCCAGAGTGGGCCAGGGCATGTGTTTGCCACACCGTGGTTTCTCGCATGGCCAGCAGGCAGATAGCGCACAACCTAGCGTGGCTCTGCGGGGCCACACGTGTTTCCAGCACACCATCCTGTCGGATGCGCAAGGAGCCTGGCATGTGATTCGGTATATCCAGCTCCTGGCTTCTGACTTCCAGGTCCTCTGCCAACACCTCCTCTCCAATAGCGATTGCATGGTACATGACGGCCACTGGTTTCTGTCCAGTGGCCTGTGGCCTTGCCAGGTTGTCATTTGGTCCTGACTTCTCGGCTGGGGCTGGTAGCCCCTCGGGAGCAGCATTGGCACTCAGGTTCAATCCTGCCACGGTTGGAGCAGGAGTCCCATGCAAGCTGTCGGTCGGCGCCTTGGGGTATGCAACTTTACCCAGGGTCAATCCCGCCCTGTCGAGAGTAGGAGTCCCATCCAGGCAACTGATGGATTTCCACACGGCTATTGGCCCCTGTTCCCGAGCCAGCTCCCTCTGTGAGGGGCCTCCGTCCCTCTGTTTAATGCTCACACACTGTCAGCAGTCCTCACAGGTTTGCCGACTCAGCTCGTCTGCGTTCCCATGTCGGGTTCCTGACCGGTGTTCATGGGTATATCAGAACTCCGCCAGGATCTCGAGCCACCGGGCCACATGGTTCGAAAGTTTCCTCTTCCTACACAACCACCGGAGAGATATGTGATCTGTCCGTAGAAGGAGCTTCTGTTCATGCAGATAAGGCCGAAAGTGCTTCACTGCCTTGACCACCGCGAGCAATTCTTGTAGAGTGATGCAGTAATTGCACTCCAAAAAGGTGAGGGTTTTGCTGTAATAGGCAATGACTCTTTTGCATCCTTCTTGTACTTGGAACATCACAGACCCTAATACACATCCACTGGCATCTGTATCTAAAATATACTGCTGCAAGGAGTCCTGATAGCCCAAGATTGGGGCGGTGTTGATGTTGTCCTTTAGTTTGTTGAAGGCGATTTGTTCCTCCTCAATCCATCTTCAGAATTCTCCCTTCGCCGTCAACCGGTGCAAGGAATGCGCTACAGTGGCAAACTCCGGAGTATATTGTCGGTAATAGCCGACTGTCTCGAGGAACCCTTGAAGTTCCTTAATTTTTTGCAAGTTTGGCCATTCTGTGACCGCCTGACTGTATCAGGGTCTATGGAAACTCCATCCTTGCTCACTATATGACTCAAGTAGCAAACCTGGGACTGTAATAGCTTGCATTTGAATGGCTTCAACTTCAACCTGGCCTTGTGGAATCTTTGGAAGACTTTCTTCAGTCGGTGCATGTGTGTGTTGAAAGCCGGTGCAATGAATATGATGTCGTCGAGGTATAAAAGCAATGTCTTCTATTGGAGGCCGCGTAAGACGCACTCTGTGAGCCTTTGGAAAGGGGCTGGGGCAGAAGTCAGCCCATAGGGTAGTACCTTCCACTTCCACAACCCGGACCGAGTCGAGAAGGCCAATTTCTCAAGGGCTCCTGCATCTAGGGGCACTTGCCAGTACCCACTCACCAGGTCGAGTGTGCTGAAATAGCGGCTGCCAGACAGCGAATCTAGGCTATCGTCAATTCTGGGCAGGGGATAGGCATTTTGCCCAGAGACGGAGTTCAGACACCGGTAGTCTATACAGAAGCGCCACTTCTTGTTCTTTTTTGGACCAGCACTACAGGGAGTTCCAAGCGCCTCCTTCTGGCTCAACAAATCCTCTTTTGAGTAGTTCCTGGACATGTCTTTTGGCCTCCACTTCCTTTTCCGGCCCAAGCCTGTGGGGGGTTGCCGGATCGGTCAAGTGCCTTTTTGAGCGGAATAGAATTTTCCACCTCTGAGGTCCTCCCCATGTCATTGTCGCTCGTGCTGAACCAAAATTTGCATACCAAATCAGCAGGAAGACCAACCTCGCCGTCTGGCCCGTACCCTCACAGTTCAGTTGGGCCACTTAGAACAACTCCTCAATGTTAGCCGGCACTTCATTGGTTGAAGTCGGACCGGCTTCAAACAATAAGGGGCTGTCCTTTTTGACCTGTGGGGTGTCTATCCTCGTGTAAGTGCCAATAGTTACTCCGGACTGCAGGGTTAATAGCCGTTTTGTCGTATTCATGCATTGGGTGGTGACATGTCCCTTGGGTCTCGCCTGATTTAGGCTACTTGCCATTGGGGGTTCGTCTGAGAACCCTTTGATCAGCCCTATGGGGCAGTAATTCCTCGTAGTAATGCGGCAATGTATTGTCATCCCTGTCTGGGCTGGCACCACCACTCCCCTGATCACCTCCACGTTGCTCTGTAGGAGACGTCTATGCCAGTCCATGCAGACTAACTGCCTGCCATCCACTCGAACCACCGGCCGTTAAAACTCGAGAGAACGTTGATGGGCCACAAAGAACAGCATACCCAATATGGCATCCTCACTTAGGCGACTGACTACCAAAACTTCCTTTGTTCCTATGTCCCTCAGACAAATTGGCAACCAGATTATGTTATAGAACGGAAGCCTTTTCCAGTCAGCCAGTACACCATGGCTGTCACTCTCCTTTAGCTGGTCTCAAACAACTTCAGGTAGTCGGTCAAAGACCTGCTTATTTAGAAGGTTCGTGGTACACTCTGTGTCTAGGAGAAACTGGATAGGTCGCCCCTCCACTCTTCCTGGAAAGACATAGCTGATGGAGTGAGGTCGGCTGAAGGCTTTCGCCATAGTAGTGTCCTTCAGAGTATCTTCCGAGGGACTTGGAGTACCCTCCCTTTGCAGCAGGGCAAAGCTAGTTCTTGGAGTCGCTCAGCGCCCAGGGTCAACCCGTGGCTCCTGAGGTCGCCACTCCTGAGGTAGGAAAGGTGCCGGCCTTCCTGCTTTTAAGGCAGCCTTCCGACTGTCCCGTTCTGTGGGGATGGTCCTTGATGTCATAGGCAGAGAAGATTTGGTAGTCACCCTCCTACGTTTCTGGTTACGTCCTTGCCACTCACACGGAGAAATGTAGACAGTATCCAGGATCGGAAAAACATTAGGACTGGCTCACCCAAGGATTGATAATAATTTTGTGTCTCCACATGCCCTCTCTGTGCATTAAATTTCCTTGATGTAGTCCTTGCTGGTCGAGACCATCCGTCAGCGTTCACTGAATCCCTGGTGGCTTTGGCACGTCTCCAGGGTTGTTTGGCCTTGGCACAGTCAGTAGCCAGAGCTACTGCTGTGGCCCCCTCATTTCCTGAAACTGGTTTTGATTAGCCGGGCAGTTCTTTCAGACGTGTCCTGGCTGGCCTCAACCCTAGCAAAGGGTAGCTGGCTGGCTTCCTTTCTCGGTCTGCGTGTGGACTCGCTCCTGAAGTCGTGCCACTTTTTCTGTGAGAGATTGGACTAGCCGGGCTAATCGACTAATCCTGTCGGTTTTGGCCGAGTTCACCTGGCCAAGGGGTTCTCCTTTCAGGGCCCGCACCGGAGATCCAGCGGGTTTACGTTCCCCCTCTTGAATCTAGAGGTAATCATTCTCGGCTTGTATAGCATCGGCTAGTGCGGATGTATGTACTGTCAACTGGTTAGCATCAGCCACCTCCAGGAAGCGAGCAAGAAATTATTCCTCGTCTCTCTTTCCCGTGTACTGGGGAATTTTGAATCGTGGTGCCAAGTCCTGGGCCCTTAGCATCAGTAGCCACCATTTTAGTGCTTTGACTAGCCGGTCGGGTCCCCGGTCGGTGCTTTGTGCCCTTCTATTGGCCATGTTTTGCGGCTTTTAGTAGGTTTCTGCTCCTGTCCTAGAGCGGCTCATCTATGGAGTCCGCTTTTGCAGGTCGGGTTTTACGCAGCTTTCTGTGGGTTTCTTCCTGTTGCCAGGAAGTTCTTCCAGTAAGAGCAGCGCTGCTGTTTTTTAAACAGGCTCTATTCCGTATCGTCTGGGTTTCTTCCTACTGCCCATTCTAAGGCAGCAGAAAGTTCATCCAGAATTCCAGCGAGTCTCGTGGTATAGTTTGTTTGGGATCATCTTACCCCGCCGCTGCCACCAGTGTAAATGTTTTGCGTGTTACTTTTACTGCTCCACCAATACAAGACTCAGTGCAAGAGTTTATACATATATTTTATCTGCTTAGTTTACAGTGGTTACAAAAATAGCATGCAATTGTCATATAACAGGCGCAGATCAGCTCCGTTCTTTAACACAATTGTCCAAGCTTATATAGCGAGTAGCCACACTCCTTGTTACACTTGATTGGACTAGACTCGGCCCAGTTTGGCTCGGCTTGGCTTGTTTTGTCTTGGCTCGACTTGGTTCGGTATGTAGATATAATCCACCAAAAAATATATGTTATCATCAGCTTATAGAAAAATGTATAGACTATTATAATGATAAGTAAAGATATATAGGTTATCATCAACTTTTATGAAGTTATATAGTCTATTATTATAGGTAAGTATATAAGTTATCATCAGCCCATGTAAAAATATATGGATTTTTATTATGATAAGTAAAGATGTATGGGTTATCCCTGTCATATGTTGAGATATATGTAATATTATTTTGATAAGAAAAAATAACTAGGTTACCACTGGCATATGTTCTGATATATAAACTATTATTTTTATAAGTAAAGATATATATGTTATCATCAGCTTATAGAAAGATATCGTTAAACCTCTAATTGAACGCCACCTCTATTCAAATTCCACCTCTAATTGACTGCCACCCAGAGAGAAAGGTTGAAAAATAGACCGCCACTCTCCAATTGAACGCCACTTACATTTGATCGCCACTTTGACATTATTTTATCTTTACCAGTCCGTAATATTACCTAATCAGGAAAAAAGTGTCCCCAAAATCGTGTTAATGATAAATTGTTCATATCATTAACAATTAATTCTCTCATTGTCTAATTCCTAAGCTCTTCTTTTATTTGTTAAAACTTTGGAGACAACACCATAGAAATAATTAATAACGGTTTCAGGCTAGTAGTAGTTCTCTGTTTAAAGCGGTCTTTCTACTTCGAAGTAGCCTACATATATAAAAAACCATTTTAAATCTATGAAGGTAGATAAACTTACAAAGCAATGCTGCAAAATAACTACTGTCTAAGACCAATAGTGGCTCCTTGTTTAATGCAGTCATGATACTTTGAAGTACATGTACATTTATAAAAAATGGTTCAACTTTATTATGGTAAGTAAAACCTTGAAAGCAATGCCACAAAAATAACTACTGATTTTGGCTAATAGTAGTTTCCTGTTTAACGAGGTCCTAATAATTAAAAGTACACACATATTAAAGCTTGTTTGCAAGTTTTGGACCAAGGGTTATGCTTAGCGAGCAAACTTTTATGTGTTCTGTTGGTCTTAAATGCAGCGCGTGAATGTCTCGCTCTGCTAAAATTGTTTGGATGCTAATATTGTGGTGGACGCCGAGCCAATACTTTACACTTCTTGTAAATATTTTATTATGTGTTTGTATTTATATTTTATATGTCTGTAAATATTTTATTATATGTGTTGTCCTTTTTTTATTATAGCTTTGCTACTCATTATTCTATCAATTATTGTTGTTTATGCTGTCATATCAATGCATTTACAGGCCTAATTATTCACATTGTTAGCCGGTGTTTTTACTCGGTCCCGTTAGCCGGAACGGGCGACTTCATTGTATGTAAGGGAGCAACGCTCACTTAGTAGAACAGAGCGAATGGCCGTACGCTCCTCGGCTAGTGAATTTTCTTCGCTAATAAAACATTGAACGAAATCACACGCAATTTATTTCTGTAGGAAATAGACTAGATCGTGCCAAGTGAAGGCCGGCAAATTCCTTTACAATATTGACTAGTTCAGCAGTGCAGAAGAAGAGCTGAGGCCACAAGTTATTGTGGAAAGTATTAGACAACTAGAAGATGTTCGTTCCATTGAAGGCAACAATCAAAACCCAACTGGCCGAGCAAACGATGGAAATATTTTTGATTTTAAAATGGTAATTTTTGTTTCTGCATGTTGGATAAGTATGGTTCATTTATATCACTTGTTCATGAATATATATTTGTATAATTTGATAGATTATTATTGAATAGCTTATAAATATGCAGGTTTATAGCATGTTATTTAATAGCATCCATGCGGCTACCTTAACATGGCTTGCAATGGATTTATGCTCATAACTCCATTTTTATTGCACATAAAATGTAGTTATGGCTGCAAACTGTAGCAAACATATCAGTGAGTGCAGTGAACTTTTATTCAACAATGTTAAATATAGAGATAAAATATGTCTTCAAATTGCCAACAAATTGCAAAGAGGGACACAGGCTATAATATCATCGCAGGTCAGTTGCAAGCAATAGACATCAACTGGAGGAGTTGTCTCCCTAGCCAATTTCTTCGGTAGAGGGACGTCATCCCAAATGGTTCCTTCCTTTTGTAAAGAAGTTATAAAGCGGAACTTGCTTCTCCCTTTATTAACGAGTTTTTCCATGCTGTTTCTAGAGCTGTTCCGAACAATTAATTCTAATGCGCATGCTCCGGTTTGAACTGAATTTATGTTCGAGATCCGAGACGAACAAATCTCCATTTTTTGATTGAAAACCGAATTGGTCAAGAGCTGAAGCGTTCGTGAACCGAGGTGCCACTGTAGATAGACTATTATTATGATAAGTGGAGATATATAGATTATTATCAGTTTATATAAAGATATATAGACTATTATTATGATAAGTAAATATATATAGGTTATCATCAGCTTATATAAATATATATAGACTATTATTATGATAAGTAAAGATGTATAGGTTATCATCAGCTTATATAAAGATATATAGACTATTATTATAATAAGTAAAGATATATAGGTTATCATCAGCTTATATAAAGATATATAGACTGTTATTATGATAAGTAAATATATATAGGTTATCATCAGTTTATATAAAGATATATAGACTATTAGTATGATAAGTAAATATATATATGTTATCATCAGCTTATATAAAGATATATAGACTATTATTATGATATGTAAAGGTATATAGGTTATCATCAGCTTATATAAAGATATATAGACTATTATTATGATAAGTAAATATATATGGGTTATCATCAGCTTATATAAAGATATATAAACTATTATTATGATAAGTAAATATATATAGGTTATCATCAGCTTATTTAGCGATTTATAAAGTATTATCATATAAAATAAAGATTTTGATGCTGCTTTTAAAGAACAGTCTAACAGTTTTTTTGTGACTAAAAAGCATTCAATTATCATTTCTAGTGGTTAAACAATCAATAGTCTTTATTATAATTTTTACAGTTGCACAGCACCGACCAAAATTTTTGGCACTTGAAGCTGTGGGAACGACTAGAGGTAAGCATAGTTATAAATTCTGACTGCTGAAGGGTGTTACAGAGGTGAGGAAAGCGTGAAGTTTTACTGTTGCCCTTGCATATTTAAACAGACAGTAACTAATTTTTGAGTTAATAAACACGTTGTATATTAGTTTCATAATACTTCTGGGTAAATTTTTAGAACATCTACTAATCAGGCCTAACATAGATCCTATCTGTTTATTCATTTTATTGGTGTGTGTTTCCCATATCAGGTGACTGTCCAAATGAATTCCTAAGAATTTTATAGAATATGTCTCTTTCCACTTTGAATCAAAGTATTTTATAGATTTTTCCAATCTAATTTTCTTTTGATGATTTCTCATTACAATATACATTGTTTTGTCTATGTTTACAGTTAATTTAATTGTATTACACCAAAGATCAATTTTTTTAAGTTCATTATTGACTATATCAATATCATTATTCAAATTGTTAGACTCAAAAAATAAATTTGTGTTTTCAGTATATAGTATATGTAGGTTTTACATAATTAGTAGATAGCACAAGATCATTAATTATTATATTAAGAATAAGGTTGGACCAAGGATAGAACTTTGATGAACGCTGCAATTTATACTTGAAAAGCTAGATTTATAGTTTTCTATAAGGATTACTTGTTTTCTATATTCCAAGTAGTTTCTCATCCAGTGAATAGAAGACGATGAAAAGTGAATATAATTTAATTTGTGAATGAGTATATTGTGGTCAATAGTGTCAAAAGCCCTACTGAAATCAAGAAATATTCCTAATACTGCTATGCCATGGTTTATCACCAATAAAACCTTATTTGTGAGCTCAATTAATGCTCCGCTAGTGTTCTGATTTTTTTCTAAAACCAAATTGTTGTGCCGTAAGAATGCTTTTATTTTATAAATATCGGCATATTTGCGCATTAGCAACTTTTTTAAAAATTTTACTAAAACTGACAACATAGATATTGGTCTATAATTTGATAAAAGCTTTGGTGAACCCTTCTTAAACAAAGGTTTAACTTTTGCTATCTTACGGTTGTCAGGGAATATGCCTAATTGTAAGCTAGTATTTATAATATGAGCTAGAGGATAAGCTAAAGCAGGTGCTGGAATTGAATCTAATCATGTAGCTTTATTTGCATTTAGCCCACACAACAAATCCTCAACATAATCCCCACAACACTGTTAAACTGAAACTACAGGTCTGCTGGTAACAGATAAACATTTTCCACATTGTCCCGAAGACCTGGGGTCCTGCTAAAGGCCTCGGCTAATGTAGTTCCCATGGATATAAAATATTGGTTAAAACATTTGGCTATCTCTTGTGAGTTCTTAATTTCTGCATCGTTGTGAATAATTGATTTTGGAGCACCGCTACATATTGTTGATTTCCCTAGTTGCTGATTTAAAATTTGCCAGTATGTTTTGGCATCCCCTGCTGACTCTAGTAGATTTTTCTAGTAAATTTTTAAAATACGAGGATTTTGCACTATGTAGTCTTTTGTTTACCAACTTTCGAAAAAATTTGAACTTTTGTTTCAATTTTGTATTTAAAGATTGTTTAAATATGTAGTCTCTCTTTCTCATCATTAATAAAATTTCATCATTTACCCAAGTTTTTTTATATTTGTGTTGTCTAGAAGATGTTAGATAGTTTTTAAAAGAGGCATTCTTATCACAAATTGACTGAAATTTGCTCAAAAATTTATCATACATTGTATTTACATCAGTATGAGAGCAGACAAGCTTGTACCAATCTGTGTTAAGACATACAGCTAAAATTTGTTTTCTTTAAAGTGTTTGAGGTCTCTTAAATATCAAAAATTTTTGAAAAATTGTTCAGTGATATCTTCAATTAAGACAAAGGTTGGAAGATGGTCTGATATGGTAGTAGTAATTGCTCCTGATGAAAAATTTTTCCTTGCAAAAGTTTAAGCAGATATGATCTATACATGACTCAATTCGAGTAGGAATATTAATTAAACTATGATGACTTATTGTTTCAAGAATACTTTTATATTCATCGCTAGTCCCAGCTTTGTTCAACGTGTTGATATTTATGTCACCCATGAATACATGAATTCACATGCTTTTGTTGTGTGAAGATACTGCTCCAGGTCATCTAGAAATTCATGAATATTAGAACTTGGTTGATGGTAGACTACTGTGATAACAAGACCACTTGCTAATTTGCTAAAGATTCCGTCATGCAACCTGATAGCCAATGACTCTGCACCAGATATGCCAACCGGGTTTGCATCCACGCTCTCTGCAATGCCACAGCGCACATAGGCCCCAACACCACCTCCCAGACTGTCTCTTTATTTTCCTAAAAAATATAACCAGCAAGAGGAAAATAATGGTGTTCATACTCGTAAATGAAGGTTTCAGTTAGACACACAATGCCAACTGGTTTAGAAAGAGACCCTAAAAAGTTTTCAAGTTTGCTGAAATTACTTCGTAAACTTTGAATATTTAAATTTATTAAGCTAAGAAAATTTTTATTTTTTAAGAAAAAGATCATAAGTGCCAAGTGCATGGCTAAAACAATGAAAAAGACAACCTATGAAGTCAGTTAAAGAAAAAAAAATAGAGTGAATACAAAAGCAAAAACATTCACAAGCAAACAAGTTAGGTTATGAACGTAGTCTTCAGCAGAAAGTTCATTAAAAAACTGTCCGGATTTAACCATGACAGCAGGAGAGTCACTTGTTTTCCTCAAAAATATTTTTTGGTTGACGTTCTAGGAAGACTTATAATCATGCCGTTTGTTAAAAATTTGAGTCAGTTTATATAGCTTTGCTTGAGTGAAACTGAAAAGCTCATTAACAAATTTTTTTTTTGTTTCTTTGAAACCAAGGTCGGTGGTAGTTGCTGGTGACTTTTTATAAGCAGAATAGAAAGCATCTCGTTGGAAGGTGAGCAAAAATTCCACAATAATGCGATTTGTCTCACTCTATAAATTGAGTCTATCTCATTTGATGCATTTATTTTACTGTTGAGTTTGCTAGCGATCTTCTGTATGGCTTCAATCAAGTTTTCTCCTGAACGATATGGAATTTGGGTTATAACAAGCTGTTTTTGGTGAGCATAGAACTCTAGAGCTTCAACTGCCTCATTTACACCTGTACTGGATTTCAACATTTCCACACCAGATGTAACTGAACCTACTTCTCCATAGAAGAAGTTCAAACTGTTGGTTGGCTCCTTTTGCTCTGTTTCTAAATTTTGCAGACGTAAATCAAAGCTGTTCAGATGCTTGATAATCAGATCTAACTCATCATGCACAGAGGCAGAACTGTCAGTAGCTTCAGTAACATTTTGCTTTCCTATTTTTCCAGTCATATTCACGAAGGAGAAAACTTACGCTGTTTAGGGGTGGCTCATAGAAATTACCCCATCCCCTCTGTTGAAACAGTTTAATAATCCAGGAATAAGTAGTTGGCTTCTAATAGCTTGTAATGTGAGGATATGTAGAGTCTGAATGTATATGTATACAAAAACAGCAGAGCACAACCACAACACAACCTTTCGCTTCAATTGCCAACTGCCAACTCAGTATATATATATATATATATATATATATATATATATATATATATATATATATATATATATATACTGAGTTGGCAGTATATATATATATATGTGTATATATATATACTGAGATATATATATATGTATATATATATATATATATATATATATATATATATATATATATACTTATACTGAGTTGTAACTGTCTATATATGTAAAGATATATAGACTATTGTTAAGATAAGTAAATATATAAATGTTATCATCAGCTTACGTAGGGATATGTAAAGTATTATCATAGTAAGTAAAGATCTCAATGCTTTTTTAGAGAACAGTCCAAAAGTTTTTTTTGTGACTAAAAAGTATTCAATTATCATTTATGGTGGTTACACAATCAATAGTCTTAACTGTTATTTTTACAGTTGCAAATGACGTACCAGAAAGTTTGGTATTTGGAACTGTGGGAACGACTGGAGGTAAGCATAGTTATAAATTCTGACTGCTGAAGGGTGTTACGGAGGTTAGGAAAGCGTGAAGCTTTACTGTTGCTTTTGCATGTTTAAAATTAAACTTTTTAAGGGACCGTTGAGCTACTTTCTTGACCGACCACCGATCTTACTTTTTCTGTTTCAGCACTTGGTTTAAATCCTTTACTTGTTTGTTCTCCTTTCTAATTTATTAGTAATCGTCATTTATCCTAACTGAGAAAATCTAGATATGTAGAGCATCTGTGTAATTTCTTACTTCATAAAATGTTAGAAATATATATACTATTTAACTATGTGATAGTCCTAGAATTTACTGGTGCTTCATGATTAAAAAGTTACCTTTCATATTTTGTTTAGAAGTCTAACAAAGTTAAGTATTTGGTAAAATTGTACTTCTTCAGCATCTAGAAAGAACATTTTGTGGTAATACTGTTACATTAGATAAATCATTTTTGGTTACAATGCCTACTCCATTGCCTTATGTTATATAACATGTTACAACAGGTGCTGCAGTTTGGTCAATAGTAGCAGTTGCAGTTGGGGCAGCAATATATAAAGGAGCACTGGCTTTATACAAGTTATTATTTCAACCCTCTTCTCCCCCAACACCACCACCTTCATCCCCTCCTCTACCACCTTCATCTGAGGATCAAGTTCGACCAACCGCTCAAGCAGTACAACCAGAGGATTTGCAAGAAGAAATTGACAGTAATTATTTCCTTTTTTAATCTAACGTCTAACAATTAGCTGCAGTCAGACCTGTATCTAGGACTAGAGAGTATAAAGTAAACCAACTTCAAAACTACTAACAATAACTATCTAGATTTATTGGTATACAGTGTAACCTCGGTTTTCGAACGACTCACAGTTCGAACAAATCGGAGTCCGAACAAAAAATTCAAGCAATTCTTGCTTCGTAGTTCGAACAAAAATCGGAGTTCAAACGCCGGATGCTGAGCGGCGTTGACCGTGACCAACTGTTGTCACATGCGGACGAGCTGCGTTTTGCTCTCGCGTTTTATATAGGTGTATGAAGTGTTTTAGCCCCTAATCATGCCTCTAAACAAAGTCGGTGCAATCAGCAAAGTGCCCCGACGTCCGAGATTAAACAAATGTGTAGCAAATGGGCCGAGTTACAGAATTTCGTCAAACTCCACCACCCCGATAAAGCTGCAGCCACCAGAGTCATCGATGACTTTAACGACACTATCATGAACCACTTCCGAAAAGTGCTAAAAAGAAGGCAGAAGCAAGTGTCATTGGATAGATATTTTAAGAGAAAAGAACATCCTGTATCCTAAAAAATCCTATTCATAATTCTTTTCTTTATCCTTTTTTAATTTTTATACGTTCATGTTAGCGTAATCTTTCGTATGGAAGATTACAATAATTACATTACGTTTTACGGGTTACATTTATGTTTATGTTATTTGTGTCTTTGCCATTTTGCTTAACCTTTTCTGAGATATACATTGCTTTTTATGTGTTGGTCAGCATTTTAATATGCAATTTCATGCATAAAATAATGTATAAAAACATGTACATGTACTAACAAGGTAAACATTCAGGGTGTTGGAACGGATTAAAACGATTTACATTATTTGTAATGCGAAAAATGATTTCGGTGTTCGAACAACTCGGTGTTTGAACAACCTTTAGGAACGGATTATGATCGAGAACCGAGGTTACACTGTACTTAATTTAATTTTTGTAGCAATTTTTATATCCATTTATGTCTTTGTATACTAGTATGCGATGATTAAGACATGCATCACCATTCTGATCGCTTATGTTTTCATCCAATCGGATGCTTAGAGTTTCAACTACCAAAAAGCAAAATAAGAACTTTCCAATCAAGGAGAAGCACGTAAGCTATGCAGTTCAGCAATTTGTTCTCACTCAGCCTTGAATAATGGTGCCGCAAACTCAAAATTTGCTTTGACTATCGGCTGGCTAAAGTCACATTCACTCAAGAGCGCAGCAGCTGCAAGACTCTATTCCTAAATTCGGTAATGCCTCGAGTATCATTGTTTTCTCCAGCTCTGACTGGTGCACACCCAGCACGTAAACTGATCCTTGGACAAAGAGCCAGCGCACAGAACTGCAGCAGTGTAGGGCTAGACTGTCAGTCAACTGGTGCTACTCGTACAGCAGAATTGAGGAAGCAATGAAACCAGAAGAACTAAGGCTCTAAACCAATGCAACCTTGGCAAAAGACATTCTGAGCCACTGGTCGGCGACTTCCTGTCAAGATGGAATTTTGCCCGGAAGAGCTTGAGAAGTAATAGAGAGAGGATATAGACAAAGTCTGCCCCTACCACTCCAGACAAGGCGGCAGTGAAGGAGTCTTTGGTCGTAGCAATCGAGAATTACGACGAGGTCCTAAAGAAGCTGGAGCTAGTATACCTGGAGGACTGTGTAGACAACTTCCAAAGATAAGCCAGTACGAAAGACCAAGGTCTTTGGGTAGTTGAAAATGTTCCTTAAAAGTGGCAGAGCAACTTGCACAAAGCCACCATTCCTTCTCGGCTAAATCAACACATTAGGTGTATACTCCAGAAATGTTTCCTCTAAAGGTCACACGCGTAACCTGTCATACATGTATGCTTATGGATATTTGTTTATTAAATATACATATCATTGGTAGTTAACACTCTGTGTTGTTATTTGACTGTCTTGTGGGAAGTAAGAGAACTCACATTGTATTTTACACTACTACAACATAAGGCTAAAGTGGTGAGAGTAAAATGATAGCTCATTTCTTATTGTTTTTCTCATCTTGAATAGTGGTACTTCCCCTCCTTTTGTTTTATAGATAACATTTCCATGGCAGACATAGACGAGTGGACAAACAATGCTGAAACTCTGTTGCAGAAGGAGAATGAGAAAGCTATAACAGATGGTAATTATGCATATAAAAACAGCCACAATATAATAGCTCCATTTGTGTTCTAGTACTGTTTACCTGGTGACAATACTATACATATTTTATTTCTAATTTGTGTGGCCTGAGGCAAGTCAAACTTAGCAAGTAGATCAGGAAGTAAGCAAAACAGACAGCTCTATGTACAAGAAGACAACTCAAAGCAGGATGGCAGTATTGAGCACATAGCATCAAGTTGAAAAGAACATTGCACTGGTTGATAAAAACAACATGAATAAAAATTTATATTAATCCTGACATCTTTTATTACAGTACTGAGTGATGAGTCAGCAATGATGGGAATTGATGATCTTTTCAAAGTCATAAAACCAGAGACTGCTTCTTCTATTGAAAAGGATGGTGCCAGAAAGAAAACCTATTAGTGAGCTCCTGAATCATTTCTGATAAGATACAACAGTTTAACTGTTGTATATGTTGTTTAACTGTTGTTATAAAACTTTTATAACGTCTCTTCATGGTATTTCTATATTGAAAGAATACCAACTTTTTACAGTTTGACAGTTTGACTGAAATCTTAAGCAATGTCTGAACTTTAGCATCTATGAAGTAGTTTAGATATGCGTGTAGAAACTTTCATAACATCTCTCCATGGTATTCCTACTTTAAAAGAATACAAACTTTTCAAGAGCCAATAGTTACCTAAGTAACAACATTTACTTATCTGTATGCAAAGAAAACAGTGGTAAACAAAATATATTGTTCTGTAAAGGTTATGACTTGGCTTTATAAGTATGTACATACAAAGGTACCTGCTGAAACAACGAGGATATGGTAAGGTCAAAATAGCTTAGTGGTTAGCTCTTGTGTCCGTAGGCCTCAAAGGTCAAGGACAAAGGTCCTCTACGAAGCGAATTTTCTGTTACTAAAATTTTATCACTGTAACTGTACAGAGGGACATTGAGATTTATAAATATTTGCATTTGTAAATTTGTCTTAAAATCATTATTATAGACCGATTATTATTTATTTAAACATAACTTTTACTGTGAGGAAGATCACAAAAGCAGGTAGAAGCTGATCGGCTCAAGTTCTAGAAGAAACCTTTTCTATTAGCTTAGAACTTAGCTCTCGTGCCCGTAGGTCTAAAGGATCTGAGATCAAATCCTCCGCAAAGTGAAATTTTCAATTCTAAAACTTTCTCACTATAATTGGGCACATGGACACTGAGATTTGTATATGGAGATACAAAATATGTAATTTAAGTTTAGACATTTAATTGTTTTACATTGTTTTATATAATGCCATAATTTCTATGCTTGACACACTTGAAGAGTTTATGATTGTCGTATGAGTTTCTGAAACTGAATTAAACAGAATACAATATACTTTTATAAGAATATTTCCTTCAACATATAGCAGTTATGACATTTAAAACAAATATTAGAATGGATCAGTTTCATATTTCAAAGTTTGACTGTACATATAAAATGCATGAGATTAATTATGAGATAAAGATGTGATTGCGCCAAGCTTTAGTTGATTTTAACATAAAATATCGATGTTTTTTATCATTGGAATTGTTGTTTGTTGTTTTAGGTAATCTCACTGTCAAAATATTTGAAAATTAAAATCAACAAAAATTGACGGCGGTAAAAACGCTCAGAAAAAAAAAGTGTTTAGACTTGCCTGATGTATATAGTAAAACATCCAGTCGCTATCTTTTGTATTCACATCGGCTATTGCGATAAAAGTCAAGTCCTACGGCTCTATTGGCATATATATTTTATTTTGTATTTGCTCATGAATGCTAAAATAAAACTTTTAATCTAGCTATAGATATAGTATTATAGGTGTCTCAAACGCCTCAAATAATGATACTTAAAAATTTGTTGTATTAGTTTATTCTAAATGTTGTGTAAACATCTGAGTACCGACTACGATTCTGCCAGTCTACAGTAATTAGGTCGTCGAGTTAACTCATTGCATCGAGGCCTTTGTATCAGCAAAGTTCTCAGTTGCTACCAACACTGGAAACTAGTTACTAAATAAAATAAGCAAACCCCATCTTTGAAAAGAATATGTTCGAACATATGGCAAAACCAACTGTATCCCTACAAAAGTCATGTTTAGTCAACATTATCTAGCCATTATTAGTATCAACTTGCAAAAAAATAATTTACTGGTCACATTTGATTAGTTGATTCAAGTGCAAAACAAATAGCTTTTTGAGTTGACCAAAATAGCGAACGCAAAACAAAGTCAATTTCTTCGAAATCAGTTAACCTATCAATTCTGACACTAGGTTAATAAAGCCATTTCTGCACCTGGTTGTCGGTGTGTGGACTCATCTGATTTTACTTAGTAGCGTGGAGCATAAAATTCTCTGAGCTTTTAATATTTGGTCTGTTAGAATTGCGTCGAGCTATGCAAAGGTACCTGTCAATACAGCTCCGACTACACTTCATAAACCCATATATCAGACAAGACTTTGTCACAGGTGGCAACATGGTTATGATGTATTCAATATGTTCTGCAAATCATGTTTTGCACCATCTTCAACGTTATTATTTTATTAAATAATTTTACAAAACAAAAAGCTTTCATGTTAGCAAATTGTTTTCATTAACAACATTCTTTCAAGCCATGGCTACTCACATAATTTCAGCTCATATAATAGGACAAAATACTCTACTGCATTAAACTCAAACTCTGTATCTACATGTATCATATCTGAGTATTCCTTTGTATCTTTGGTCCTAAAATATGTCACTCTCACTATGTTGTACCCGCAGGTTGGTGGTGATCACCATTTTGCTCTTGTAAGGGTTTCTGGGTATTTCCAAAATACCAATTATCTGTAGGTGCAAGACTTCCTCTGTCTTTGCGTACCGTATTGTACATCTTATGTTTCTGCAGCCTTTCAAATGGTTTTAGACACTCCGCATCTGGATACTTAAGTAATAACAAAATATTATAATTTTATTATCTTTGGATAACTTATTAAATGTTGCCTGGAAACATCTAGTAAAATTATCTGCAACAAAAAATATATTTAGCTACAAAACTTACCATGGTAGTCTTGGTACTTATGAAAGGCCACTCTAATGGACTTGGTTTTATAAGATCTTTAATCTCCTGCACTTATGCAACACGCTTAAGACCAGGCTGAGAAACAAAATGCCACATATTATGGTTTGTGCATCAAACATTCATGTCTCTCTTTTCTTTGTATGGCAGTTTCTACACTGGCATAACTGCTCCACTGGTGGCACCACATAAACATCCTGTAATAAATAAAATAAACGCAATAAATACAATGTGTATGTCATTTATAGATATGTCATTTTAACGTGTAACTATTGTAAGCTTTCAATTTGGGAGTTAGATAGATTGAGAGTGTAAAATTACTAAATGAACAAATGTTTACCAAAAGCATAAGTACATCAAGCCAAGAATTTGAAGCTTTGTTTCTGAGAGTTGAAGATGAGCATTGATCAATCTATTTTCCTCGCTTTCTACAAGTGCAAATTGAACATATATTCCGATCATAAATCTAATTTAAGAGCTAAAACTGCCAAAGAAAACTTGAAGCAAAGCTTACAGCCAGTTAAAACAATAAAAAAGTTATGAAATGATGCTTGGTTAAAAGCATTGTTAAAATTTTGATGTTCGTCAATAAAACATGTTGACTCAGCGTGCGCGATCTAGTAATTAAGTAAAATTCCTAACCACCAGAATCTTCGAGATCACAGCAAACACTTTTTACTAGCGATAACATTTGTTACAACCTATATGTATATAAAATTTGTGATTTTATATAAAAACTTCAATGATGCAATTACATCTTTAATAGTGCAGGAATAAGTTTTCTATTGTAGGCAAAATAACTCTTGCAAACACATGCGTGCGCGTATGTTGTAGAGACCTTTCAATAATTTCAAACTAACCACATCAAAACATAGCCATAACCAATTTTAATTCTACTACAAGTATGTGCTGTCTTATCCATGTAACCTGCTCATCCTTTCTGCAGAATTGTTGTTAAATATGTTATTGTTGAATAATAGGATATATGTAAACATATAAGCAAGGTTGGAGACACCTGTGTGAATGGTTGTGGTGAAAGCTCCTCACCACATGAAAGTATACCCTACCGTTGTGTTGTCCCTTTTCTAGAGAAGTTGATTGTGTCTAATTTTTTAAAGGCTTGGCATAATGGGTGTCTGGTCATTTGCTGACCTTTTTTTTACCTGCATTTAGCTCTGATTACATGTATATAATATATATATTATTATATATAGATATAAAATATATATATTATTATATATAGATATAAAATATATAATATATATATATTATATATATATTTAACTACAAGTATCTATATTTATTTTGTTAGCTATGGCATCTCAGACCGATACAAACATTACAGAATGAAGGAAAAATGATTTCCTTGACAACAAAATCTGAGATCCAAAAAAATATGGAAGAGGCCCGTATTATTAATATTGTCAAAGAATATGGTCCTAACCAATCAACTATTGCAACTATTATTAGAAACAAAAAGTCCATTAATGCAAGCAAAGCAAGCACAAGAAAGAGCTTACGACTGATGACCTAAAAGAGTTAGAGGCCATGCACAGCATCAGCATTCAAAAGGAGCAACAATTTAGTGGTGACGAGGAAGTAGAAGTGACAGAAAAACCTACATCGGCAGAAATCAAGGAAGTGTCAGGGTTTGAAATTATAGATGACCAATAGGTCAAAGGAAATAATAAATTGTGAGATCATGTAATACCGCAACCGCTGCAAAACATTGCAGCAAGCACTGCAATACATCAACAAGCAATTGAAAATCTAAGGCACTTGCTATGCTGCTAGAAATATCAAACATGGAAGTTGTCTAATCATTACACCTGATGCGACGTGAATATATGGGACATCAGTTGGATTGGGAGTTGTCTGAGCATTACAATGAAGAACTTATGAATGAAAAACAACATAAAACTGTTACTAAATCACGATTATTATTGATCAACACCACTCAATATGAAAGAGACTAACTAGCTACAGCAAATACTAACAGACATTAAATGAAGCCAACAACTCTACAGAGTGTTGGACACTAGCAAAGGTAGATCACCAATATTATAGGAACCAGTATTATCATTGTAGCAGCCAGCATGCACCAGATCAGCAACCAGTCATCAGCGAGTCCAATATTTACGACACTTTATTTAGTATATTTAAATATAGGCTAGCTTGTAACATCATTTTAGTCTAGACAATGTTGTATTGTATAGCAAAAGCAAAATATAGTATAATTATTCATGAACTCAGACAATACTGTATTGTCCTATTAGGAGATTCCGGAACCATCCAGAGCACTTTTCTTCTGTCAAAATCTCGGAAATTGCGAAATCGGCATAGTGTACACTAGTGCTGGGCACGAGTACTTCTTGGTCAACGGGTTTAGACCCGCCCCCTTCTGTTCGGGTTTTTCGAGTATTGGGTAGCTAGTAGTGCTAGGCTCGGGTATTTCTTTGCCTACGGGTTTTTCGGGTATAGGGTTGGTTGATATGGATTTTATGTTTAAATTTTCTAAGCAGATATATCTTCAAATTTACAAAGCAATTATATTTCTTTTCAATTTATTTATCATTTTTCAGTTTTTATTGACTGAGATTCGTACTCGCAGCGTTAACAGGTGGATTGTTAAACAGTCAAGATAGTCTGGGGCTACAGGGCATTTTCGTGTCAACAGGTGGCAAAAGATAGGGTCTATGGTAGCTTAATACTTAAGCATGTTCTATGTACCTCTCTGACTTTTTGTAGATGGTGCTCCAAATATCATAAAAAACTTTACACTATCGGCTTTTTCTGTTAGTAAGGCTTGTTGGCTTAATAAAACTTGGTTATAATGAATTATGTAATCCATAATAGCTAGCTGTGGTAATCAATTTAAACAGAGTTATTAAATGTTCACTGCTACTATCAACGCTGATAGCTGTTTTTAACAAGGCGATAGCGGAAACAGACTAAGAACCTATGTGTTATCGGTGATAGCGAACACGCGCCGTATTAAAAATGGCATAGATTTGTTTACGAAGCCGATTTGGCTAATTGCGCAAATAAAATTTGATGTAAGTATTTCTTCACAGCTTTTAATGACAAGTAATCACTGCTTGACTGCAATATTTCTAGTAGGCATAGTAAATAAGGTATGATATATTTTATTCTATCTATTAAATTAAAGACTCGTTAAACCCCATTGTCATGCCTCCTTAGCAAAAATGACACAGAAATGCCCTGTGGTCCCAGACTAAGAGCGCAGAGTACAATAGACCGAGTTTTTGTTAACACTACCCGACGGATCCGTGTACCAAAACCCGAACTTGAAAGTCAAAACCCGAACCCGAAGGACCGGAATACCCGAAATCTCTATTACCCGATACTCGAGAGAAGATAAACCCGCGAGTTCAACGAGTATTACTACCCGTGCCCAGCACTAGTGTACACTGTGGAAGTCATTACGTGACACTAAAATTCTCAGGCCCGTATTCCCTGAGGCAGCTGGGCAGCTGAGTCGCCCCAACTTTTTAGTGATCTTCGGCGGCTAATATTAGTAAGAATTTCAGTCTAAGCTCATTCACTTGGAATTTCCAACAACTAATTACCTAGCGCTCTAGCGCAACGTTGCATTCTAGCGCTACTAGCGATAAAGTAGAGAGGCTGCCTCAGGGAATACGGGTAATTCTAGTATTGATTTTGCCTGCCACCAATGTAGTGGACGAGAGATACTTTTCTGCATTGAAGCAAATCCAAACATCGATGAAGAACACCATAGGGCAGGCTGTCTAAATAATCTTCTGATATTACACATATATAAAGATGTTGATATAGATACAGAATCGGTTGTGAAAGATTTCTGCCATGGACACATTGACGGAAAGAGAGCTTTTTAAAAAACAATTGTCAAGCCATAACAATCAATCGTTTATGTACACATGTACATGTATGTTTGTGTTTGCAGGCTAAGTTTGTTGCTCATAGCATTCCTAGGTGGTCATAATTTAAACATAGTAAGTTTTGAGCAGGCCAAGTAATCTATTTGTTGTCTTTCTCTGGTGCATGTAATATATTATTTAAACTTATTGTTGTAACTGAAACGAGTGCTCTTAAATTTGGTTTTTAAAAGACAAGTGTCAAGCTATAACAATCAATATTTTATGTACACATGTACATGTATGTATACTTATGAACATAAATGTAAATATACATACATGGTTACAACTCAAAACCATGTAACTCTGTAGCTAGCGTTCTTTGCAAGACTTGAAATGACTCATCTTGGCAGGACCTGGATATCCACCTTAAATAATACGAGATACACTTTAAAATGGTCTAATTTTGCTCCTAATTCTCAAAATTCTCTCGGGGAAAGGCCCTCGAACCCCCCTTCTTTGGGAGGGCACTTCAGCTTCGCTTCCATACCCTCCCCACACAACTGAGATGGGCCTCCGGCAACTACTAATTGACAGTCTCCTGACCACTTTTTCTTTGGACAATACAGCCCTGAACTCAGATACTGTATTTTATGCAAAAAAGATTGACAAAATGACTGTGAGAATAATGGCATAAAATGATAACATGTTTTTTGCTTCATATAAATTAGCTAACTAGTAGCGTCTTAAGATAAGAATTACTGCAAAATTAATTTCACAATGCTACTCCTATTAGTTTTTGAGTTATGGCCAGTTTTGTACAATTTGTTACCGGACTGGAATATTTTTCACTTGTCGTCATGGGATTCCTACATCAGCAAGGAATTTTAGCTCACCGCAGTGTTTCTTAAATATATATTATGCAAACAATGATGCAAAAACCGCAAGTAAACACAACCAACCAGTCATCTTTGATAATGACTCAAGGGCAAGTATAAAAGAGGGGCAAAGTCACCAGGAAAACAGCTAGGAACTGACTGCGATCCAGACAGTGAGGCAAGCGCAGAGGGGAGGAACAGAGAGAAGAGCCAAAGCAGTACAAGATTAACAGAAACTCAAGATAGCTAAGGAGCTGGCAGCAAACAGCTTGCCGAGGATCGACATATTTAGAAAGGACATAACAAATATACTGTCAAAACATTTGCAAGTAAAATAATAGTAATGCCCACCTCAATCGACTGATTTGTCGGCTGAATTTTGCTTTATAGCAACTATCCGATTTTTGTGGGCAGAAGTGCCACTTTTTCTACGGTTAAAATTGGTCTTGAGAGAAATTTAACTCAAGGTCTAGAGGCTAACCATTACGCATAGAACTATAGAACCATAATAGTATTTCCCTCAAAGGAAAACCAAAAACAATAGCCTACATTTTATATTATTATTAATGCTGCTACAAAACATAAAAAATTAAATATATGCCAATTAAAATTAAAATTATAAATTATAATTAATTGAATTATTACTTAAATATTAAATTATTTTTATAAAAATTCTCTCTTGACACTAGCTAGCAATTTGCTGAATTGAACCAACATTTACAGTGCAACAGCAAGCATCATCCTTAAAGCACATAAATTACAATATTTTATCATATATTTCAATACATCAAAGTTTTGGCTTTCAAATGAGTTTATATTCAATACAAAAAAGATAATATAGCTATAAAAACATGGTTTTAAAAGTATGTTTTGCAATAAAAAAACACTTGGTTGCGGTTCCCACAAAGTGATGTCATAATTATTATTTATCCTTAGGTCGTCGATCCTTTTCGATGATATTGAGGCTGCACTTTTCTGTAACAATCGGTGCTGTTAAACTCAGAGATAATAATGATAAACTAGGATTCTAGATAACCAACAATGCCAGGGGATGATGCTAACGCGACCAATACAAACACATGTTCTGGGTTAATTAATTATGCTTCAATAAATATACTGCCATTGATAAAGGTACAAAGTCACATCGATTAAATTGTGACCTGTAGTAGCCATAGAAATATACAGTGTTCGAAATAGGGAGATACGCAGGGATACGGCGTATCCCTAAGAAGAAATTATGGGGGTACTCTCTGGAAAGCGTATCCCCTAACATTAGTTTGCTCATATACATGTACTATTAAAATGCTACCTCAAATGCTAATCAACTATGCTACCTTGTGAAAAGCACAAACTCCTTCAACTTTTCCTCAAGCAACACAATCAACAGGCGTCCTTGTGACCTGTCCAAAAACATCATCAAATAGCTTGAGATTATTCCATGTGCAGGCATTTTTATGGTCTTCAGCTAACCAAAGTAAACTTTTTCAGAAAACTTATCTAATTTAAGTTCTAAAGCAAATTGTTTCTTTATTATTATTCTTATATGATTAATGATGAATCTTCATAGATCAATTGATAGTTACTGCAAAGGTGAGTGAGAGTATGTAATGATTGATTTACCTTACTAACATTAGAAATGATTGGATCATACCTTTTGCACTAGAAACTTATAAATCCTTTACTTATCATGACTTGAACTAGAAATGATAGCTGATCACAGCCCTGCCACTAAAATGATGGAATTATGGCAAATAAGTGGTAGGATCATTTACCTTCATTGTGATGCCAACTTGAATCTCTCAGTTTATTTAAAAGTGTACCCCAAATAGCTTTCTAGTGGAAGGGGTAGCATTTTCACATCAGGTGCACAGGCTATTATGAAAACTCAATTATTCACAAAGCTTTTTCCAAAATATCTGATGAGGAGTGTATGTGTATCACACAGCTCCAAATATTTAATATCGTGCAAGGCAATGTTTGTAAATTAATGTACTATGTATAACTGACCGACTCATTACCTAAACTATGCTAATACTACATCAAGCCTAAGCTTTATCTTAGATGATTACAAATGATGAAAGTCTGAGGCCATTAAATTTAAATTTTAGACCGTGAGTTTCTTACCTATTTGGGGCACACCTTTAATGGGTGATATTATTGAGATTTAAGGTGATCTCTATTTGCTAGGTTTCTTTTTGTGTCTATGTTAAAATATGAGGCTGTATGTGTTTGCTTAGAAATTAAACCATTCTAATTTTTCCTGAGTAGTTGATTTTTAGGGAAAACTTGAAATTTTCTTTTTTCTTGAAATTTTCCAAAGATTTTGCGGGGGAGTTCCTCGCACCCTTTCTACCGAGAAGGGGCTTCCCCGCCCCTCTCGGACTTTCCTCGTGCCGCTACGCGGCTTAGGTGGGCCGCTGGCCCCAGAGTCATCTCACCTACCTGCCACCATAAAGTATCCCATAACAACCCTTACACTTCAAACGCTGGGACTATATGTCAATTGCACTTTTGCAATATCACGCAATGCTTGAAATTAATTAGCCTCAGTCGTGCCCCCAACATCACAATAAAAAAAGAGGGCTAGTGCTCAATATCATCGGGAAAACATAGTATGGTGCTTGGAATCTGAGTTAGTTATCATAGAAATAATCTGTACATGAAGAGCTAATAACACTGATTCATTTGCCATCTTCATTGGTTCTCAGGAGTTGTCCTAGCTTTGCCTGCCACTGGCGTCATGATCGTAGTTGATAAATATAGGCGGTAAGCGATAAAATAAGCGGTAAGAGCATACAACACCGAACATGAAAACTGTGATGTCACAATTTTCGAGCCTATACCATTGAAAACTTTTGCTGTAAAGCTCTAGAGGAATCCTACAAACACCGACCAATGTCTGTCTCACCATGTCAAACAATGGCTCATTTGAAAGCCAAGATATTGAAGAACCTGAATAAGCTAAAACAGAACTCCAATGTAATTGATGTGCTTTAATAGGTGAACAAGTAAGCTATCTTCTACATTGCACAAAGTTAGGTTGCTTTCTTAAAGCACTCACTGCACCAGCAGGAAATCTGTGTCTTCCTGGGCATTTCTGCTTTTTAGGGTCCAAAAGCGGTAAAAATTTTCTTTTAAACCATTAAAAAAGTTTGAGTTGCGATCCCTTCGACAGGATTAGACAACTTCTTTTAGCCTGCTAAAAAGTTTCATTTCATCACATCTTAAATTTGGTTTTTAAGTTTACAGGAACATTATTAGCATTAATACGTTTTTGCTTTCTCTGCTCTACTCGCTAAATGTACCGGCTCAAGTCACGTTATTCTACAGCATTACTTACTGGCATGCACGTACTGTATAGTGAATGAAATTTCATTTTTTATGGCCATTAAATGGTCAAGTGTGCAAAAGGCCACTTTCCAGAACTAGATCGCTTGGCCTTTCTTTTCGAATTAGGGTAAAAAGGCTTCAACGCGACACGCTAAAAGCTATAGTGAAAGCGAAGACAAAAACTGATAAACTGGTAAAAAGGATAAAGTTTTAGTGATAAAAAAGTTGAAAGTCATTAAAAAAGTTGAAAACACATACTAAAACTTAGTTTTAAGTGTGCGATTAGTACGCTAAACTAATTTGAAATTAATTCAAAGTTTATGATGTATGTATGTCTCAAAGTAAAGAGCTCCTTGCCGTACGTACTGAATTTTGTGCACACATTATAAAGTTGGATTTTATTGCAGATCTTAACTACTAAACACACTAAATGTAATACAGTTACTGCAGGTACCATAAAACCTTTAATTGAATGCCATGGCACTCTATTTTTCAACTCTTTCTCTATTGTGGCAATCAATTGAAGGTAGCGTTCAAATAGAGGCTGGTGGTGTATTTTTCAAATGGCTCATCAGTATTTCGGAAGATAAATTCAGCCCTACATGTATTGGATGATGCAAATGTTGCCTATATTTTGCTCTCGTTTTTTGGTGGGGCAAAATTAAACCTTTTGAATGCAATAAATCTGCCAAATTGCCTCCAACTGGTCAAACATCTCTTAATAAATAGACATCAAAAAACCTATAAATATCTCTACCAGTTGATATCTATTGCTTGCAATTGACCTTCGATGATATTATAGCCTGTGTCCTTCTTTGCAACTTGTCGGCGTTTTCAACTTTTATTTCATTCTAAATTTGAAGGCACATTTTTATTTTATATCTATATTTAACCATGTTGCATAAAGGCTCATTTCACTTATTAATATGTTTGCTACAGTTTGAAGCCAAAACTAGCTTTTTATCTGCAAGAGAAGTGGAGTTATGAGAGTTGATCCATTGTAAGCGGTGTTAAGATGCTATTAAATAACAGGCAAATAACAGCAATAAATCTGTATATTTACAAGTTACGTATATAATAATAATCTGTCAAATGATACAAATATATATTCATGAACAAGTGATATAAACAAAACACTTTTATTACATGCAAAGACAAAAGTTAACGGTTTTGAAACAAAAATATTTCCATCGTTTGCCCGGATATCTGCGTTCTGATTGTTGCTTTCGATGGAACATACATCTTCTACTTGTCCAATGTCTTACACAATGTCTTTTAGCTTCAACTCTTATTCTGCACTGCTGAACTTGAATATATTAGCGTCCAAATAATGTTTTGGCAGAGCCAAACTTTTACAGACTTCTTTTAGCAGAGTGCTTTTAGCTTTTTTATGCAACGCATAAAACTTTGCTCGCTAAACGTAACCTTTGGCCCAAAACTTGCGAACCATTTTTATTTGCACGTTCTTCGGAGTACACATTAAGACAGTGTTAAACAAGAAACTGCAATTAGCCTGAGACAGATATTAATTATTTCTATGGTGTTGCTTTCAAAGTTCATCTATCATTGTAAATTTAAACCGTTTTTTAATACATGTAGGCTACTTTAAAGTAGAAAGACCGCAGTAAACAAGGAACTACTATTAGCCTGAGACCGATAGAAGTTATTTCTGTGGTGTTGCTTTCAAAGTTCATCTACCAACGCAAATTTAAACTATTTTTTATATAGGTACATGCACTTAAAAATATAAAGACCGCATTAAACAAGGAACTACTATTAGCCTAAGACCATTATTGATTATTTCTATGGTGTTGCTTTGAAAGTTTTTATGAAAAGAAATTGAAAAGTTTTGAAGTTGGTCAATGAGAGAATTGATTGTTATTAATGCAAACGATTCATTATTATCACAATTTTGTGGACACTTTTCTATTGATTACTTGATATTATGGATTTATAAATATCAAAGAGAGACAAAGTGGCAGTCAAATGGAAGTGCCATTAAATTAGAGGTGGTATTCAATTAGAGGTGGTGTTCAATTAGAGGGTTTACGGTAATTATAGTTACTAAAGTCAACATACTATTTTGTTACTATTTATCAATATGTGCACATTTTTGACAATTTTTACCAGAGAAGGTTTGCATTGCATAATAACAACGGCCTCTATACCCCAGCATACAAAATTTTTACCATGCGTCGCCAATCCTGGAACGGATCAACATCGTATCCTGAGGGTGCACTGTATTGGTGAAAATGTTGCAGCTCATAATGACACACCTTTGAACTGATCACAAAATAATGCTGCAGACACAAAATCGACGAAACATACTATAAGTTACAGTGTTTTGTTATAAAAACAGTCGATGCTAGAGAGCTCAGGCTATATATTTATAGATCTTCAGTCTCAGTCAAAACATGGTTAAATAGAAACATGACGACCCTACAAAGTCATGAAGAAATACACTAGTTGTGTTACATATATACTGTATGACAAGAGGGATTACTACTCTTTTAGGAACATTCACATTAATGAAAACCGATACCTATGAATAAAATCTTGCACAACAAAACTGTAGTAATACTGTCTTGTGGTAACCTAATATATTTAAGCTTGAATCTTCTCAGCTGCCTAACAGGATTGACAGCACTTTAGAGCAGGAATGAGTCAGCCTTTCTCTGTCAGGTTTTGCAGTATAGAAGTATATGCAGTATATTCCAATATAGAAACTTTAAGACATTTGATGATTTATCAAGAGTTCTGCACACTGAACCATCTCTATTAATCTTGCAGAAAATAAACTCATACAATAATTATTTTAGTTTTAACTGACCCATTTCTAAAGTCTATAGCTGTTGAGGTTGATATTTACACTGTATCATGTACATTAGTTCTCTTGTTACCACCATATTCGCGTTTTGAGCAACTTGGATACCTACATTACTACTACCAATTCTCACAATGAATATTATATCTAAAGAAGATCATTTTCTGTTGTTGTCTTACCCAAGAACACCCATTACCATTGTTTATCTAACAGCTAATGTATTGTAAAACAGTCATTACTACATGTAGTTGGGAGGCTACAGTTCTGTTTTAGAAAATTCTCCAATCAGAAAGCAGTAAAAAATACTCAGGTAGATGTTCACGTTAGCAGGCGGCAATTTTTAAAATTTGAGCTTATCACAGAGTTTGACACCAAATCAGAAGCAAGGAGCTAGTCAATGCTGATTGGTCATTTTAAAATACAGCATTCGGATTGATGACGCCCAATTGGTCACCTGTTGATACTTTTGTTGCTGCATTTACTGTTTTATAAGCCAAATTTCACACAAAACTTGCATTCACGTTTTCACCTAAATGGTATTTTTCCATGCATTAGCTCAGTTTAATATATTTTTGATCGATTGATCGCAAACCATTTGTCAAAGTATTTTTCCTGTTTAGTTTTGAAAGTGCTGAGTAATTAGCACTGTTCTATTAGATGTTTATAATGAATAAAGTTCAGAAACAAGAGTACTCATGTTAGTGTGAAGGTGGAGAATAAATATATTTCATAGTAGCGAAATGATAAACGAGTACAAACAAAAATACAGAATCGGCAGATCCCAGTCTGTCAAAGCCAGTCTGTCGAGAGTCACATTGTCAATTGTTGTCGCCTTTTCAATCCTAGTGGTTTCTGTTTGTGTAAAGTTGTCCATCATTGTAGTCGCAGTGGTTGTTTGGGTCATCTCGTTCCACAAGTATAGTCTAGGTCTCGTATTGGTCAAAGATACGAGTTGAACTGGTCGTGGTATGGATAAGAAATACGCTTTGAAGTTATGGTTATTTGCTTAGTCTCTGTATAGTTCCATTGGACTGGGCTCTGTCGCTGGTGGTGGAATTGGTGATGTAGATGAAGCAACTGTTGAAGTTGGAGAATTAAAATTTTGGGTAGTTAGTATCAATTCTTCGATGTGACCTATCAAAAAAATATAATTGTGTATTAGTTCTGCTCTACTTGGTTTCAACTGATTAATATTTAGTGTAGCACTGTTTAATAGCTCTCCGCTACTTTCTATTTATTTATGGTTAGTTATTTTGTTGTAAATCATGAATTAAAAATCTAAAAGCAGTGTATTAAAATAGACAGAGATGTTGACAACAGGTAAACTGCTGTCGGGGCGGTGAAAATAAGTCCTAAATTAAAATCGAATACTTTAGAAGGGTAATTAAAACATGAAACTCATTTGCTGTTAAGACATCATTTTTCATGAAAAGAAGACTCGTGCAGGAATACCAAGATTACTTTGTCAAAATAAAACTTGTTAAGATTGGAAATTGTTAGGCTCTGATATATCTCCCTTATAAGATGACTACTAGAGAAATATTCTATAATATATACCTATATAATGTGAGTCAAAACTAAAAATACAAAAATTTTATAAATATTAGCAGTACCTCTTAGTTGTTAAGAGCTTTTTGTTTTTAAAAGCAGTGTGAAATAATACTAGAATCTTTGCTTTTGTTAAAATAGGTTTATTTTTCTCCAAAACAATTAAGTTTGGTTATATTACTGTTAATTATACCTGTCCAGCACTAACTATATAATCAAGTTAGTTTCAAGCCCAGATTAGCATCAGGTAAGTGAATAACAGTCACATTTTGTTCCATCAAAGTTGCTTCTAAATTATAATTGCAACATTTGCAAAAGTTATTTCTGCAACACTCACATCCGCTTGTCATTCCAGACATTGTCTTCTGCAATAAGAACATAGCATAGTCAATATTGCTAATCGAGGTTAGGGAAGATACATTGAGTCTGTTTGTTGATACCGTAGCTAATAAAAAAGGTTAAGTGTTTGTTACCCAAGACATTTCAAAAAGTTTCTGTAACAGAGCAACTTGGTAATACTTACAGTTAACTTAGGGAGCGAGAATAGGACAGCAAATACAATATAGACTGTAAACTGGACAGCAAATATGGCTGTTGAAATAGAATACCAACTTGAATATTATTAGGATCAGTAGCAACTGCTAGCAAACTGATATGTAATACCAAAATATTCTGTGACATCACCAGTTTACGTAGAATTCCTGGCATATAATTTGTGCATTCTTGTCATTTTTGTAACACACCTACATGTATCATTTACATTCCACAAATCTTCAATAAAACTTTTGTTTTTACTATTTTTAAAAACCTTTCATTAATTATATATAATATTTTGTGAATAATAACACTTCCTGATGTGAAATTGCATAAATCGCATCTAGTAAATATCATGTACATTATGTATGGCTGAAATATTTAAAATAAATCTAGCAAAAAACAAGGTTTTGCTATAGCAAAGTAAAATTATGGGACAAGCAAGCTTATATTATTCTGAGCAATACATAGTTAGGCTAAAGATGAGGAGTGTGGAAGATGTAGATACTAATTAATACTAGTTGACTCTAGTCATTGTGTCACTTCAACAGTTGTGAAGTCGAGCCACGAAATGTAAGAGAAGACAACTGCTGTAAAGACTGCAGCAACAAACATTAGCATAAATTATTCTTGTAAGCAGCGCTTCAAAAAGTTATAAAATAAAAACACATACAAATGTTCGAGTAACTTTGACCATAGGCATAGCATGCTATTTACTGATATCCATAGACTTGCCCTTATTATCGATGTTTACATTATTTTAACTAGAATAATATTCCTCATCAAGCGCAGACGAGAGTGTTGTGAAAAGTTTTAATGACTTGTCATGTGAATACTTACCAACTTTGGGAGAAATATTCTGAGCCTATACATTACATAGTACATAATACTACAATACAGCACTAAAGTGCTGAAAGTAAAATGATAGCTTACTTCATATTGTTTTTCACATCTTGAATAGCAATACTTCCCCTACTTTTGTTTTATAGATAACGCCTTTATGGCAGACGCAGATGAGTGGATAAACAATACTGAAGATTGGCTGCGAAAAATAATGAGAAAGCTATAACTAGTGGTGAATGTACACCTAAACATAGCAACAATAAGATAGCTTCATCTGTGTTATGGTTCTACAACAGAGTGTGTTGGCCCGGGCGGGCGATTGCGTGATTGTGCGGATGTACGGGTGCGCAGGTGCGCGCATGCCCGAGTGCGTTTATGTGAGTTTTACTTCAACAATTAGTATAAATATATCGTCAAGCAAAATTAAGAAATGGTTATAATATTGATTAAATTAAAACAAAATAAATGAGAAATTAGTTCCTACTTGTTAAGGCATGATGAGGCCCACAGATGGCGCTGTGTCTACAGATGTTGGCTTACTTGAATAATATATCTAGATTAATCTAGGCTTAACAAATATTTCTTAAAGTTAGCGATGATCCTATATCTATATATATATATAGGTATATATATATATATATATATATATATATATATATATATATATCATTTCCGATTCATATGATCGGAGTTAGCTCAAGCAATTTTAGCAAGATTGGAAAGGAAGCAAAATTCCAAGAGTTAGCTATGAGAATGACAATATTGAGCAGATAACTTCGAGCTAAAAAGAACATTGCATTGGTGGCGAAAGACAATATGGGTGAAAATGTAAAATAGCGCAAATCCTTCCCATCGCCCTTTATTACAGTACTGAGTGATGAGTCAGTAAAGATGGAAAATAGAGATCTTTCTAAAATTATAAAACCAGAAATTGCTTCTTCTGTAGAAAAATATGGTGCCAGGAAAAAAGCTTTTAGTAAGCTTTTAGATCATTTCTGATAAGATGCAGCCACTTAACTGAAATCTGAAACAATGTTGGAACTTTAGTGTCAATGAAGTGGTTTAGTGTATATATACATGTAGAAACTTTCATAATATCTTTCCGTGCAGTATTTCTACATTAAGAGAGTTTCAAATTTTTAAGAAGTAATAGTTATCTAGGTAACAGCACTTACCTATCTGTATGCAGAGTAAGTGGTGGTAAACGCAAGGTAGGTAGTGCTCTGTAGGGATCATGATTTGAACTTATAAGTATGTAAATACATAAGGAAGCGCTGAAATAATCTCGATTTGGGAAAGTCAATGTAGCTTAGTGGTTAGCTCTAGGGTTCACGGGCTTGAAAGAACTGAGATAATATCCTCTGCAAAGTGGATACTAGAACTTTCGCATTACAACTGGCGGACACTGAGATTTATATACATATTTCTAAATTTCTGCATTTCTACATGTAAGTTTGTTTTAAAAATTATTATAGGCTAGTTATTTTTTTTAATTAACTGTTCTACTGTGAGAAAGAGCATAGTAGGAAGTAGACGCTGGCCTGTTCAACTTCTAGAAGAAAAATTTTCTACTAGCTTTTAGAACTTAGCTCTCGTGCCTGCAGGTCTAGAAGATCCGAGATCAAATCCTCTGCAAAGTGGACTTTTTATTACTAAAATTTTATCACTATAACCGGACAGATGGACATTGAGATTTATATATGGAGATATAAGATATATAATTTAAGTTTAGACATTGAATTGTTTTACATTGTTGTATATAATGCCATAATTTCCATGCTTGACTCACTTGAAGAGTTTATGATTGTTTTTTGAGTTTCAACATATAACAGTTTTGACATCCAAAGCAAATATTAGGATGGATCACCTTTATATTTCAAAGTTTGACTGCACTTATAAACTGCATGATAATTTGATTAGGACATAAGTGTACATGATAAAAGATGTAGTTTTATTATACTCGATGCAGTTGTATGACTTGTCATTTCTGATTAATTATGAGATAAGTTGTCCAGTCAAGATGTCCAGATTATTACCAATATTTCTTTTTTAGTCATATGTGGATAATGCTTTCCAATTCTTAGGCACATGTATAGCCATAGTGTTCTCTATTATGAATCAGAAAACACTTCTGGATGATTGCGGCTAGCAATTGTGGTACAAGATGAATACATCCACAAAGTGTAAGTACTATCAACATACGTAATGAATGAGTGTTAGAGATGTTTATATAGGAAAAGGCTCATACTCAACTCTTGACATTATGTAATACTTTCAGTTTGGGTCTGTTCATGATGACTGAGTTATATTGCGTAGTATATCATGTTATATTATGCTACATACATTACACTTTTTGTATTCTTAAGATACTAGGTTACCAATCTTTCTTAGTAAAGCATGTACTTTCACAATAGCCTTTTTGTTAAAGGGAAAGTACACACAAGTTACTGATGAAGGCCAAATTTTACCCTATTTGTTTTGTGTAATTTACTGCGTTTAGCAAAATATAAATTATTTCTTACAACAGATAAATACTCAGAAAAATATTTTAAAAGCAAGAAGTTCCCATGCATTCACATATAACTGAGTACAGTCTTTTTTTCAATTGCATATTTTGCAAAAATCGGATAGATAACGCTATTACACAAATGAGTGTGAAATGGACTCACCACTGGGAATACTGATTCTCAATCAATCATCCAATCACGAGACACGTAGCGTTTGACTTGCAAGGTGATCTGATGTGAAGGAAATTTTACGTATCCTGCAATTGTGACAATCCAGAGACAGGTGCACATTTAGAGCACGTCTTTGATCATTTTTGCTAATACACGTATCGCTATAATATTTCAACTTAAATTTATTTCTGTCGTTGTTCTATTACGTTCACAATACAATGGCTAAAAGACTCACAGCTAAAACAACCACTCCTTATAGAAGCTACCCAATTGATGACGAGGTTGAAGATGGGCAAAGATATAAATATATCAGTGGTGAACTATTCAAAAGTGAAACAGATACATGTAGATTCATCATTGTCATGTTCAACAACGATTAGTATAGCAACGACCACGAGCACTAATATTACTACCACTGCTTTAACTACAATTACTTTGCCTACAACTACCTCCACTGACGCCTTACCAACTCTAGATAAATTTTGCAAGTGTGGCAATTGTTCTGACTTGCCGACAGCTATTGAAAAAGTATGTTGCTACACTGAAAATTTGGCTAACACAAACTTTCAGGATGATCAGTGTATTCCCAGTATAAATAGCTGCATCCTGCAGTCTAATTTACTAATACATCAGGTATTGGGGAAAGTTGCGATACAAATCTCATGGTTCAAGCATCAAAGGTATCTTGGCTTCAAAGAGACTGCTCTTCTGTTTACTAACATGACTAATTTAAACTACAGACACCATGCTTATAGAAACTATATAGATTTCGTCTACGGGTACCTTGGAAGAAGAAACTGGAAAGTTATTCCTTCATGCGTTGTTGCCTACATACGCATAATGTTGCCTGATCCAACTGGGAGTTATGTAGGCTTCAAAAATGTGGAATCAGAAGATGAAGATCAGAATGACGCAGATGAAGTGGAGCTTTTTTATTATGGATGAAGGAAATTAATGTAAGTTCAGTTGTGAGTTGAGCAAAATATGGTTTTTATAAATCTTTTACCTGAATCTGACAGCAACGTGTTAGCTGATTTTCATGATTTGTACAGTGAATAAGTGAATAATGTATGGCTTGAGAAATAATTATATTTCAATCATTTGACTTGCGCCATGACATAAAAACACCGCATTTAACAGCTTACGTTACATAAATCTAAATTGTGTTATACAAAGAACTGCATAATATTTATAATTTGAATAGCCTGTTATATTAATTTTATCAAAAAATATCTCACATAAAACTAGGGATTGAGTTTAACTTTTATGTACATCTTGACCTATGCATTTTTTTCGCTGTGTTACCATCTGGTTTTATAAAAAAATTTGAAAGTGGAGCTGCTCTGCCCTGCAATTCTAATATTTGTATATTACACCATCATAGTAATTTCAGAATGTTGCACAGTACAGTGTTAAGGTAATTTAAGACTGCATGTTGACTGTATGTTCATGCATTATTCAGCAGACTGTGTGATAGTGATTAATTAAACCAACATCTTGACGCAAAAAGGTGCTTTTATTACATTACAGTTTAGGTATGACTTACTGCATGTACTTTTGGAGTTGATCCAATAGATTTCTTACAGATAATCTTCAAACGCTTTCTTCAAAACTCAAATCTTTTTTCAGCATATACATTTCTTGTGCAAAACCCTTTAGTTTTTTTAGAGTAATAGACTGTCATCTTCAGTTACCCATCGCTATCTTTAATAAATAATTTTACAATAATTAATATTTAAAGCCAGTTATTGATTGTGTTATTACAATCTCTGCATAAATTTATCTTTAATGTTGTACAAGCTGTAAAGGTTGTATCCTTGTTGAAGAGTAGTATAATCCATCTATAATTTTATTGTAGATACAGCTTACCAGTCAAAACTTCTCTTCCCACATTCGCGTTGTGATCTATCACTGCTAGTTTAATTCTTGTAAAATACCCTGGGGAATCAAAGTCTATTCGCTTTGGTGCATAACTTAATATGAGGCTGTGCAGGTTTTCTAAAGCACCCGTGTGTTGACCATGGTTCAACAGACACAATGTGTTTAGCAGTCTCGCTTGCCCTAACGCATCCCAAAGGACTTTGTGCCCTGCACTTCCTGGAATTAACCATTTCACCTTTCTTTCCATTTCTTTGTGAACATCAATTTTTTCGTTGTTATTTTTCAAGATATTATACATCTGCAAAGTTTTTATTTATTCAAATGTCAACCAGCTGCAGAATATTTACCATTTGTACAATTTCTGTTTACTATTATGCAAGAAATGACTACATATTTTTATATCACAAACCAAAGGTATTCTAAGTAAAGATGCCCCGATTCTAATTTCACCAGCCGATTCAGATACCGATCTGATACACCGATTCTTATTGAAAAATAATTCGATTCAGATACCGATTCAGATCTTTTGTGTTGCATAGATATTTGTTAATTTTATTATGCAAATATAATGCAAAGAAAATATAAATATTGATGTATTTGTTTGTATTCATGGAAAAAAGATGTACATGTATTTATAGTCACATACTGACATTATGACATACCGTGCATCTAGTAACAAAACAGTCCATGTTTCTTGTAATCTGCTATTAATAATGGTAATTACTGTTAGTGGTACAGCTTCCTCTGTGATAATGAAGTCCCTCTTCTACTGCTGAACAAACTGCTGCACCTGTACCAGTTCAGATACTTAACACCCTTATCGGCACCGATACCGATTCCGGTATTAAAATAGGAGCAACTCTAATTCTAAGTGATATATAAAATATTATATTACGCATCTTCCTGTGCTTTGATATTCTGAATATATTATTAGATTCAACATACAGCTTTCATACCAACATTGGGTATAAATAATATATTTTTTCATCACTCACGGATTAATTGGTTCATGAGAGCACTAGATGAATTTGTTGTGTCTTGGAAAGCTCCTGTGAATGTTAGCGACATGGTTTGTATACTTGCATGAGATGATTGCTAAAGTTATTGAAGAAAAAATAATTGTCACACAATCAATAACAAACTGAGGCCTAATTTAAATCTGCAATGTATTATTATATGATTAAATTGTAAAATTTGGGTTTCCTTTTGATGAAACAACGTTACAAAACAACGCAAATACTACAAATGTAATCATGTGGGCTAATCGCTTAAGTGATCTGTAAATCCTATATTAGTAATGGTAGCAAGTATATAACAATAATAATGCAATCCAAGTTTTATGATAATATTAGTCATATATTTTATGAACAATTAGAGCATTTCTGACAATTCAGACCGAACAGAAAATTTAAATTCCCTTACTAACTTTTACTCAATTAATCAAGTTAATTCAAGTGAATCAGGTTAATATCAAACGTAGCCTATGCAACTCAGCCTGAGTCTCATTGTCACTCAGTCATATCAAATCATTTCTTTGTACTAATGTACAGTACTACATATTTTGACTTATTATATTTATTAATTTATATTATAAAATAACTATATTTGTTAGTAATAATCATTTAAAATTCTTCATAAATTACTCACGGTTGAGGTTTTCCTTTTTGACGATGCTCTCTTGCTGTATGGTACAACACCATTAGGGAATGGAACCTCTCCTTCTTTCACTCTTAATCTTCTAGTTGTCCCAAATTGCTCCGAATAACGCTGGCTCTTATGGAAGTGCCTAATGCACACGACCGCACTAGCAGGTAGTCTGCGAAAAGTTAAGTTGGCACGCTTTGCCTTAGACAGCCATAGTTTTGCCTGAGTTTTAGACTGAGAAACAGGAACTCTAGAAAAGGCTATGCTATGACTTTTAGTGTCAGATTCACAACTAGCAACGAGACATCTACCCATCGTAATTAACTGACTGGGGTTAAAAGAAAATAAAATGCGTTGAATTACTAACAGATAAGTAGATAAATCATTACCGGAAATGGCTGTATTAAGAATCAGTGATGGTCTGACGTAAATACACCAAAATATATTATCAACTTTGAACTTGCTAAACTAGGGGAAATATCTGTTAAAATTTTGTTTTTTCATTCAATTAACATAGTATCATACATTACCAATCATATAAAACAATGTTACAATTATGTGTTTACTTTCACTTTAAGGATGTCAGGATGTGGCATTACTTGTTCATGCAAGTTTTTAATCTTATAAAAATTTTCTGACTAACTAGTAAACTAGTTATTTACATATGAGTGTGTACAGCAATCAACTAACTTTTTGTAAGTTTTTGGGCTGTTGATGGCTCAAAGGACAATTCAACCTTCAAAAATCATTGGTCAGACTTATCATAAACTCATGTAGTTCTTGCAGCAGCTCTTCTTGATCAAATTTGTATAATGTTTTTGTAACAGACAACTCACATCAAGTTTGTAGGTTCCTTCATTGTTCAGTTTTGCTCAAACTTGGAAGCTTTTCAGAGTACAAAGCAAGGCGCCAACAACAATGCTCAGAGAGGGAGCTAAAGGTATAAAAAGCCATCAAATCCTTTCTTGCTAATTATGTCAATAGTGAATAGCTGAGTAAGTTAAAGTGAAGGACTTATTCATCATTTGACTAGTTGATCAGCTGATGTAAGAAGTTTTCAACAGCAATAGTAACAACTTACTTAAAATTTTAGATTTGGTATGCACTTTAAATGAATAATTATGTTTAAACAAAAACAATTAATAGAATAAGTAATAGCTTATGATTGGATACAAATCGGTAACTGGTGAAAGAATGGCATAAAAAGGCATGAATGGCAGAAAAAGCAATGTGATCAGCTAACAAGCAGGCTATGCCAGCCATTTAGAAAAAAAGAAAACTTTGTTCAAACATGCTGTAAAAATTTAACAAATAAAAACATTATTAGGACTTCTAAAACCAAATACATTATAAAGTTTTAAAAAAAATAACTTAATGTAAAACCTGTTTGAACGCCAATTTTATTTGAAGGCCACCTCTATTTGAACGCCACTATAGTAGAAGCGTTGAAAAATAGAGTGCCGACCTTTATTTGAAGGCCACCTTTATTTGAAGGTCACCTATGTTTGAGCAACACTGACACTCATCAGGCTAATTAGTAATAAAAAGTACCTAACTAGGCATATTGTACTAAACGACCAGTGCGAATTCCATAAACTTTGAGAGTTTGAGTGGGCTAATTTTAAATGCACTGATGTCGCATCAAACACGTGAATAAACACACCTGGATCATGCCTACTGCTTCATTGAGGCTACTACATTGTGGCCTTGGCATTCAATTACAACACTCCTACCGCATACTTGCGTGTTAAACTTTTTCAGATCACTATAATAATGTACCTATAAACTTGGTAGACGTTTTGAGCAGGCACAAATCCAAAGATGCTAATCATCAAGTCGTTCAAGGGATGTGGGCTGATCGATGCTCTAGACGGCTTTGAAAGTAACAAGAATCCTTATTTCAGGTCAAACGGCCCGATTTAGACTGGACCAGAATGTATCCAGTAAGAACAGGCCAATGCTGGTATTACAAATTAAAATCACATGAAACTATTTGACTCTGATGAGCAAGTTCTAGAGAATGACGAGGACTGTTGCAATAGCAATTTATCATTTGATTTTCAACAGCAAACCTTTAATTACTTGCCAGTAATCATTATGTTATGGATCTTATGTTATCGTTCATTGTTTGCTAAATGAAATTTAACTTTTCAAAATTTTGTGCAGCTAATTAAAAAATTGATGTGGAATGTGATTCACTTATAGCTGAGCCTAGGGCTGAGCTAAACCGAGCGAGGCTGTGCTCAGTCATGCAGAATAAGGAGGCAAGAGTTAAGCCAGTCAGAGTCAAGTCGAGCTTAGTAGAGCCAAGCCAAGCCAAGCCAAAGCAGAGCCGGGTCAAGTCCAGCCAAGCAGAACAAGAGGCCAGATCTACCCGCTATATAAGTCTGAACATTTGTGCTAGAGAGCAGAGCTGTTCTGGGCCTGTTCATTGCCTGTTACTTGAGCATTCTTGCACAACTTATGAACTAAGCAGAAAATATATGTATAAACCCATGCACCGAGTCTTGTACTAGTGGAGGAAAGTGAATGTCGCACAAAACCTTTACACTGGTGGCAGCAGTAAGATTACTATGACCCAAGAAATACTCCACCACGAGACTCGTACTGGATTTCTGGATGAAATTTCTACTGCCTTAAAAGTGGCAACAGGAAAAAACCCAAGCAACACGGGACAAAAGCCTGCCTGAAAAACAGCATCGCTGCTCCTGCTGGAAAAACTTCCTGGCAACAAGAAGAAACTCAGAGAAAGCTGCGTAAAACCCTACAGGCAGGAGCGGACTCAGTAGATGCACTTCTCTAAGAAAGGAGCAGAAACCTACTAAAAGCCGCCAGGGAGAGGAAAATCCTCTGACCAGGTGACCTTGGCCAAAGCCAATGCCATTGGATGACTAGCCCGGCTGGTCCAATCTTTTATGGGAAAGGTGGAACGGCTCCAGGAGCAGGTTCACACTCCAACCGAGAGGGAAAACCAGCCAGCTACTCTTTGCTGGGGTTGTCACCAACCAGGGCACATGCAAAAGAATTGTCCTCGCTACTCAAAACCGGCTTTGGGAAACGAAGAGAGGTCATAGCAGTAGTTCCCGACTACTGGCTGTGCCAAGGCCAAACAACCCCTGAAACGCAGTAGGACTACACGGGATTTGGTGACAGCCGACGGTTGATCTCAACCAGCAAGGACCAGGCCAAGGAAAATTCATGCACAGGAAATGCATGTGGAAACACGAAACTACTACCAGTCTTTGAGTGAGACCAGTCTGGACATTCCCACTGTCCCAGAAACCGCCTACACCCCTCTGTGTGAACAGCAGGAACCTAGCCCGAAACGAAGGAGGGTGACCCCCAAATCTCCTCCACTCCAGACATTGAGAACCACTCTCACTGGACCGGATGGTCAAAAGCCTGCCTTAAAAGCGACAAGACTGACCCCTTCTCTGCATTGGAGATGGCGATCACAAGAGCCGCAAGTCTACCCCGGTTGTGAGACGGCCCGAAAAACCGACCCGCTTCACCGTGGAAAGGAAGTCTCCCAGGCCTCACGGAATATGTCTTGCAAAACACTACTAGGGCGCAAGCTCTCTGCCGACCTCACCCCACTAGCAATTTCCTCCCAAAAAAGTGGAGGGGCGACCAATGCAGTTTCTTTTAGACACAAGATGCACCACAAACCTGATCAATAAGCAGGTCTTTGACCAATTGCCAGGAGCCGTACAGGACTAACTCGAGGAGAGTGGCAGCCACAGAATCTTAGCTGATGGAACATGGCTCCCCTTCTACAGGATAATTCGTTTGACCATCCGCCTGAGGGACGTAAGGACGGAGGAGTCTTTGTGGTCAGCCTAAGTGAGGATGTCATACTCGGAATGCCATTTTTCATGGCCAATCAGTGCTCTCTCGAGTTTGAGCAACCGGTGGTTTGAGTGGATGACAGGCAGCTAATCTGCGCAGATCGGCATGTGCGGCTGCTACAGAGTAAGGTACAGGTGATCAGGGGAGTGGTGGTTGCCACCTGAACGGAGATAGCGATACACTGTCGCATCACCACACGGATTTACTGCCCCATAGGATTGATTGAAGGATTTTCTGATGGACCCTTGGTAGCAAGTAGCCTGAATTAGCCAGGACTCAAGAGACAGGTCATCTCCCGCTGCATGAACGTTACGGAGCGGACATTGACATTCCGGTCTGGAGCTACTATCAGCACTTACAAGGGGGTAGAGACCCAGCAGGTTGAAGAGGACAACCAGTTATTGTATGAAGCGGGTCCAACTTTAATCAATGGAGTGCCGGCTCACTTTGAGGAGTTGTTCCAGGCAGCTTAGCCAAACTTCAAGGGAACAGGTCAGATAGCGAAGTTGACCTCCTTGCTGAGTCAATATGCGTCCGTGTTCAGCACGGGTAACGACGACGTAGGGAGGACCTCCGAGGTAAAACATTCCATTCCACTTAAGGAAGGCACTCGGCCTGGCAATCCTCCAAAGACTCAAACCAAAGAAGGAGGCAGAGGCTGAGAGGCAGGTCCAGGATCTGCTTAAGAGGGGGCTGCTCAAACCAGCTAGAGGAACTTTGAGCTTCCCCGCAGTGTTGGTCCAAAAAAAGGTTGAGAAGTGGCGCTTCTGCATAGACTACCGGCATTTAAACGCCATCACAGAGCAGGACGCCTACCCCCTACCCAGGATCGACGACAGCCTTGACGCCCTGTCTGGCAGCCGCTACTTCACCAAGCTCGGCGTGGTGAGCGGGTATTGGCCGGTACTCCTGGATGCAGAAGCGCAGGAGGAATCAGCCTTCTCAACACGGCCCGGATTATGGAAGTGGAAGGTGTCGCCTTTCGGACTGACGTCTGCCCCAGCAACTTTCCAAAAACTCATGGAACACGTTCTACATGGCCTCTACTGGAGAACCCTGCTACTGTATCTGGATGATATTATAGTCATCGCCCCGAACTTCGATAAGCACTTGCATCGGCTAGAGGAGGTTTTCTAGAGACTCCACAAGGCCAGACCAAAACTAAAACCTTCCAAATGCAAACTGTTGCAATCCCAGTCCCGCTACCTTGGTCACATAGTAAACCAGGATGGAGTCTCTACAGACCCCGACATGGTAAAGGCAGTCACAGAATGGCCAAACCCGCGCGAAGTAAAGGAACTCCAAAGATTCCTCGAGACCGTCAGTTACTACCGACAGTATATTCCAGAGTTCGCCATTATAGCACGTTTTTTGCCGGACCAAGTTGCCGGACCAGGTGGAGAATCACCCCCCACTGACCGAGTTCTTTCTTACCCACGAGCACGCCCTCAAGGTGCAGCAAATGCTAAAAACGGTACACGAGGCACTAAGACAGAGTCAGAAAGAGGTGAGACAGGAGGACCGAGACGAGCCATCGCTTTACACCCCAAGAGACTGGGTATGGCTCGCGAACAAACGTCGGAGACAGAGAGAAAATCCCAAGCTACAGGTGAATTTCGTGAGACCATACCAGATCCTGAAGGCCTGGAGCAACCACACATATCTGATGGAGCGACAGGGCTAGTCTTTCATCCAGAGCGAGGCACGGCTGAAGCCCTACCATGCTTGCTCAGAAAGACTTAGACGAGCCCGGCCACTCTGAAGCCAAGGAAGGGCTCAAACATGAAAGGGGCTCAACCAAGCAGGCTGGAGAGAAAGCCGGAGGAAGTCAGGAGCAACCCAGTGCCAATGATGTCGCCCCCCAACTGAGAAAAATTGTTGATGGAAGCCGCAGAAAAATGAAGACAGGAGGCAACACCCAAAGAAAACCCAGCCAGACCGAAGGAAGGAGAGTGCCAAAGACCGAGTTCAGTAAAAATAAACCCAGTCCCACTAAGAGAAGAATTTCCGGGAAAACCGGTATTAAACCTGGAGGAGGCCAGAGAAACCGCAACTCCAGAAATCTCATGAACTCCAAAAATTTCATCAGCTCCAGTTCGGCACAATTCAAGACCGGGCCGAACCACTAGGAAGCCGGAACGGTACGGAGATGGGGTATGCTACTCCATGAAATTGTCAGAAAACGGTCCGGAGGTCGAACAGAAAGGCAGTAAAACGGTCCTCACGGACGCGACCAAAGCTTTCCTTTTAAAACACTCATTTTTTCTGGACGACGTTAGGCCACTCGAGAAGATGGACAGCAAAGGTAACACCTTGCTACAGGATTTATTGACTTTGGTCACAACTAGCTTGAAAGAAGCTTAGGAAGCACTGGGTGCACTGAAGCTGGTAGGTGTGGCAGTGCCCAAGGGAGATCAGGAATAGAAGGAGGCAACTGCCGAGGCCAGCACGCGCTGCCCCGGAAAAGCTGTCTCTGAAGCGGATGACGAGGACCTGGACAGAACCCTGACAGGAGAGGAGGAGGTATGCCGAGTGGCTACCATGAGCTCTCTCCCAAGGTCTAGATTGGAGACCGTGATCACCAATGGAGGGGAGAGTGTTGGGAAATGTAATCCACTGAGAGCTGAGCCTAGGACTGAGCTAAGCCGAGTCGGGCTGTGCTCAGTCAGGCAGAATAACGAGGTGAGAGTTAAGCCAGTCAGAGTCAAGCCGAACCGAGTAGAGCCAAGCCGAGCTGAGTAGAGCCAAGCCAAGCCAAAGCCAAGCCAAGTCAAGTTCAGCCAAACATATTGAGAGGAGAGCCAACCTGCTATATAAGCCTGAGGATTTGTGCTAGAGAGCAAAGCTGTTCTGGGCATGTTCATTGCCTGTTACTTTAGCATTCTTGTACAACTTGTGAACTAAGCAGAAAATATATGTATAAACCTATGCACCGAGCCTTGTACTTGTGGAGGAAAGTGAATGTCGCACAAAACCTTTACAATATTGTAATCACGTATGCCAAGGGGTATTTTCTAAATACAATAAAGTTAGTCACAAACAATTGAAAAAAAAATTGTTATGATTTGCCTGTATGTGTTATCAGCTGATTTATTTTAACAGCTGTGAATGCAGTCTTATATTCAAACAAACTTACACACCAAACAAACTCAAGTGCAGCTTTGAAAAAGATGCTGTGTTAAAATAAATAAAAAATAAATTCAAATACCACAAAATAATTGAAGTATACCATATAAATAAAATTTAAAATTGTAGCACTGCAAGGGCAATTCAATTGCATCAGAGCAAACTATTAGGGTATTCCAACTTAAGCTGAAAATATATTCCACAATATTTACTTTCTTAATATACAACCAGATTAATCATATTTTTACGGATCTATATTTATGAGTACAAATAAATTACTTATTATTACAGCTAGTTATTTTTCACTGATTTCCTTCAGCCTACTTGCTGCTGCTTGCGCCTTAATTTAGGCACCATTAAAATGCATCAAGTGCACTCAGTGTTCACATCTAAATACACTGACACCTAGTGCTTTGGTATTCAATGTCAATTCTTGAACAGCAGCGTGTTTAACAATATCATTCAAGTGTTTATTTATTAACCATGGGCACAAGTATGCTTTGTTATTGTTTATGATAGAGAACTTTTGTTTACAAAGATATGTAGACTCATAGATATAGTAAACCTATATTGGCGAATATCTATCATTACAATGGAGCAAAAGTGAGGCATATCATTGGATGTTGTTTTAATGACGGTGCGTCGCAGTGATGTGCATCTCACCATCAGAGCTTTCAATTGAGCAATGAATTTAGCAGTGAAAGCATGCATGTCAATACTAGTTTTTAAGTCACAAACGTAACAATAAGACCAAATTCTTAGTGAAATGTCATCAGAGGAGACTACAACACACCAGGTATATCTTGAATTGTTTATAACAAGAAAGAACTTGAACTCAAAACAAGAAGTTCTCAACAATATCATGAGCTATCTATGCCAACTAAAGAGACCAAGCGGAAAGCTGCTAGTGGAAAATAATAGGAAAACTTTCATCATTGGTTTTGAGTCAGCAGCCAAATCTGTACATAGCATTGCTCAATATCTTTTTAGCAACTATCCTTACATCAACTACTTCCTAACCTTTAAGATCAACCAGGATCACATTGAGACTCTGTTTTCCACATATGATCTAAGGGCGGCTATAAAAATAATCCGGATGTGCATTGCTTTAGATCTGCACTTCGAGTGCTGCTAAAAACAGATATCATATCAAGTCTCAATGCTAGCTGTATTGATCTGGATAGGAGCAGGGCTGAAAACAATGGCCAACGCCTGGCTAACATTCTCTGGCTAGAAAGAAGAAGGTAGAGACAAAAGCTGAGGAAGGTGAAGATGAGGAATTTTCCTCATCCTCGGTGATGAGGAATTTTCAACTCAAATCTGATGACCATCATTTTTTTGACCAATGCGTGATGACATATCCTTAATCTCAATTAAAAACAAAGGAGGATTGGTGACGCCAACCCCACTGATAGCTTGAATATGTATTGCTGCAGAAAAGTGCTTACGTTCACACGTAGAGAGCTATGGTATCACACAGATAGTTTTTAAACAAGTAACATCACAGACAATAACGTACATGTATGTCTTATTACATAACCTCAATTAAGGTTTCACATGCACACTGCATGCCACTAATCTACTCAAAACTATAGTAAATCCCTATATTACAATCAGAATACATTATGCCGCTTCAAAGCAGGAATCTAGTTCAACCAACCTTAGACAAAAACTATTTCGTCAAGTTATTTTCAGTCATGTCTAATGGGCGTTTAATACCGTGGTCCAGCTTAACTGCTTCTAAATCTCATTTGATTCATTAGTTTGTTATCAGTTTAATTTCTATTTGGTCACTCTTTGTATTATCAATGATATAAAAGCTTCTAAATCATTGGTATTATCCATTACCATGTGTGTAAGATTCTTGCCTTTCTCAGCCCAAGTCATTATAAAAATTTTATATATTTTCAATAAAATATGCAGTCTCAGATGCACAAACTATGGAATAATTGTGCAGGTTTTGGTGTTAAGTCAATAGGAACTTATAGATCAGCTGATTCACTCTACACATCACCATGATGTTGGGTCATGCTATTTATAGGCCTCACCTATTTTGATTATTCGCATATCTAGGGTTTACTACAAGTATATCTAAGAGTAGACCCAAGTATGAATAACTACATCTGTTAATTTAAGTCTATAAGCTGGAGTCAAATCTCAGCTGAAATACCAGAAGACCTCCCTGTAAATAGTGAGAGAACAAAGCCAAATTTGTTCTCAAGCTCACTGACTGTCTAGAGCCTCTGTTAAAACTAACAGCGAGTCTGTCATGTTCTCTTCATATATATTCCAATCAATACTTTGATGATCTGGTACCTTTAAATGCAGAGATATGAGACAAGAAAAGCAAGCACATCATGATTAGAGAGCTGTAGCTCCCACAGTGACATATGCTATTATATGGCTGTCATATGACTAAAGGTATGGCCCTTTGTGCATAACTTTTGGCCAAAATCACCAAATATATGAAAAACACAAAAGTGTTCAGTCGAAACTCACAGAAGTTTCGAAGCCGCGCAGGCACATTAAAATTGTTGACCAAGTGCTTTTAATTGGCTCGAGAAAATATTAATCTGCACGGTAGCATAGAACAAAAATAATCTTGCTTAGATTATGATAACAGTAAGCTTTACTTGTAGTTATCAGCTCATGTTAGGAGAAAGCATTTTACACCCTTTTATAAGTATTACCATGACCTTTCCAGATATATTTTACCCCTTAAGGATATAAAGACTACCTGCTTACACTGACATGAGCAATAACCTTGGAATGCATATGTGTACTCTCTTAGCTGGGTACTAACTTAGTTCTAGTCACTTTCTGTTTACAAGGTGAACTCTACAATTTGTTACCCGCAATGCTTGCTAACATAAATTAGTCAGCAGATATCAATGTATGAAAAATTGAGAAGTATTTGTAAGCATGCTGATAGCCTATGGATAAAAAAACTGGATTGTTTCGCCTCCTGCTGAGTTATTGTTTCTTTTGTTACATTCATTGAATAGACCTTTTATTCACAGCAACTCGATTAATATCAAGTTCAACTTGGATTCACACTGAGGTCACAAGATCATAAATTGGTTAGCTATTGAATAAGCCCTTCTATTGACCCGTATACAGTCACTGCAACACCTCATCAGATGTATTCAACTTACAACTAGCTCGTAAGTTTGTGCAAAACCTGATCTTACTTTTGCTGTGAACTTGCTGAGTGTGACTGCATTGATCTCCTTAGCAACAGGATAATCTGAGACACAAGTAAGATATTACCGAGGTATTTGTGAAAAGTGGTTTTAGAAATGAGCCAAGCATCTTGAGCATTTTTTTTATTTAAGCAATCATTAGATTAACTATCTACATATTTATTTGATGGTCATCAGAATAACATAGTTAAAATTAGGTGATGCAGTTCATTGTGTGTTATTTTACTAAGAGTGTCAACAGGTTTCACAAACTATGTCTAAGTTGAATTAGAGCAAAGCTATATACATTTTTTTTTTAAAGTTATAGTGTTTGTGAAATCTGCAACATAAAGCATGTTGGAAAAATATCCTAATAGCTAAATGTGTCTCTCAAAACTCTCTTGATAGCATGAAATGTTAAAACTTGCCATTGCAAGGTTGATTCAATTGATGTATGTTAACTATATACTCCTTCTCTCTTCCTCTCTTTTCTATCTCTCCCTCCTTCTTCTCTCCCTCCTTCTTCTCTCCCTCCCTCTTCATCTCTGTCTTCCTTTCCTCTTCTATCTCTCCGTCTTTCACTCACTCTCTAACTCAATCTCTCCCTACCATCTCCCACTTTTTAACTCTCTCTTTCACTCTCTCCCTCTCATTTTCTCACACTCTTTCACTCTCTCAATCTCTCATTGTCTCACTCTCTCACATCCTTGCTTTCACTCACTATCTTTCACTCTTCTTAAACAGTTCTCACTGTCTTTCTCTCACTCTCTCCAAATTTCTCTCACAATATTTTTCTCACCTTTACCACATTAAACCAACTCAATGGTGAGCTTCCAAAAATACTCTGTGAAGTACATGGTTACTAAAAAAAGAACTTCAATAAATCAATTGGAATATAGTGACAAAAAACTTATAGCAGTGAAAGGCTGTTGAGATTGCATTCGAGCAAAGTATTAAGTTGGACCTATTGAGTTTAAGAATACACACTACAATAATTGTTGTCTGCTATTTGAAACCATATCAATCATATTTTAACAGTCTGTATTCATGAGTGTTAATAAAATTCTTGTCATCAGAGTTTTTTCTTTCTTTCACTGTATTCCTGCTATCTAATTGCTGCTGCTTGCTCCTAAAACTAAGCATTTTTTTAGCCTTTCCATTTTAGTGCATCTAACGCACTCATGATGCACAGATACATTTAAATACACTAATAGTTAGTGCATCGATACTCAGTGTCCATTCTTGAATAGCAGGGCGCTTAACAGAGCTCTGATTTAATCATGAGCGCTGATTTGTTTCAGTATTGTTCATGATGGAGAATCCCTGTTTATAAAGATAAATGTACACCAAAATGAATAACTGTGGTTGTTAATTTAGTGTAACCTTGCATGAGATATTGATAAAACAGATTTTATCTCACTGACGCTAATTTATCCTTAACACTTTTAATCACATTGTAAGTCAATAAGCTCAGTTGAATCTCCGCCGGCATATCAAAATACGGCGCTGTAGATGGTGAGAGAACAAAGCTATATTAGTCCTCAAGTTCACCGAATACCTAAAACATCTGCTGAAACTAGCTGCAAATATTTTATGTAGTCTGTATATTTATTCAAATTAATACTGTGACGATCTGATGCCCTGATGAGATATGTGCCGTGTCACGGTTAGAGAGCTACAGCCCGTACAGGGACATTTCATCTTAAGCACACTTATGCAGCCATAATAATGAGTGACCACTAAGCTACAGTTTTCTAATGAAATAGTAAAGGTGTTTATGTGTTATGTAGTATCAATCATAAAGACAGGATTTGCCACCCATTCCTTGCATCTATGATCTTTCACTTGGTATCTCTTTTTCTCAAGGAACTGTCCAATTTCCACTATAGCTAAAAGAAGTGCTTGTGTACTGCACTTCTGCTCAACCACAGTGCATAGGTGTGGTATAGAAGATCAGCATAAATTATTATCACTGAGAAATGTGTCAAATTGACTATGTTAAAACCATATGTTTAGATGAAATTGACAGTTTCACTACCTGCACTCATAACATGGTCTAGTTGTAGCAATTTGTGACATAATTCTTTTTGGTGTAAAATACAGTAAATGCCCCAAACCGTTGTCTCCTTTTTCGGTTGTAGCTTGCCACAGAAGTTTGTGACAACATTTGCCTTTTTCCATACCTTCGATGGTGCACTGTTTTTTGGCAGGCTCAATGCAAAGATTATTCTGTCTCCATTTTATTTAGTGCTCCAATGAATGAACTTAAAAGGTTATCTGCAATTGTGGTGTCATTCATGGACACCAATTCAGACAGCTCCTGTTTATGGCCACTGTTTCATACAGTTCAAATGAATACGGCATACGAGCAGTATCTGTGACACTGGTGTTTTCATCTAATGCAATTGAAAATGTGATATCGGAGTTGATTTTCTTTCCAGTCAAGTACTCACATTACTTGAGAGTACTTTGGCAAAACTACTTTGGTCTTTAGGGTACACAACTTTTGAAGCTTTCATCATTTATGCTTTTACAAACTCCCTATCAGAAACTGTAGATAACCCTTAAATTCTTATGAACAGTATTGCAGCTAAACTTAATAGTAGATAGCTGTGTTTTTGTTGTATCATTTTTATCTCGTCTTTCCTTATTTTCTTCTTTAAGTGGTTATAGCTGTGGTTTTGTTGAGTTCATTATGATGAGTGTCGCAGAGGTACCAAATATTAAATACTCTGAATATGGCATCTTTCTGTATACAAACCAAACAAACAGGTTGCATTCACTAGCTACTGTATACATTATGGTACTAGTTTATGTGTTAGAATGGCTCCAAGCTTTTGGTATGCATTAGCATCACCTGCTTTGCTTGCCAAAATTCTACCATACATATGACCTACATTTTAACATTTAAATCAATTCGAAGCTAATCATAGCTGTAAGTCTTTTAGTGGAAATTTTTTTACTTTATCTCTTACCCTTGAATTTCTCAAATACATATTATAAGAAAATTGAAACAGAAACTAGATATTAATAAAATAATTATATACTTTTTATCATTATTGATGCAAAGTTTTTACTTAAAATAAAAATTAATAAAAATTATAAAGTAGAAAGATAGTAAAAGTTAAAAGTGAGTCGTTTACTTCGAGAGTTTGTGTTTTCAACAAAAGTGCATCTTGACCAATGGATGTTCTAACGTACAAGATTTTCAACACTATGTGTAAAACTCTAACAAATGTTTACCACAACAGTTCAAAGTAATTTCTAACATGTAAAGCATTGTATACATGTTTCAAGTAGAGCAGTTTATGTGGTGAAGCTGCAAGGGTTCACCTTGCAGTTACCTGAATACATCACATTGGGAGTGATTCTTTGCTGCAACTAACTCGTGTCTGTGACATATGGTAGGCGTGATGGCTTTCGCAAATTAAATGACCTTTTTTGGTCAAAAGGTGTATTTGGTTTGTATCTATTTTAAACAATGATAAACTTTAATAGAAGTGATATTGGAACTCGCTTCATTTTCTACAAACTTAAAAGTCTATAGCAGGCCATATTAAATCATCCATCAGATCTGGTTTGACTAGTCAGCTGTATACTTAACATGCTCGGTTTATACTATTGTTTCAGCTGTTTTGTTTCTATTACTTATCGCCTAGAGACCAGATTATGATAACAGTAACTTTTTACTTGTAGTTGTCAGCTCCTATTAAAAGAAAGCATTTTACACTTTTGCTTAAGTATTCTCAAGACCTGCCTAGGTTCACCGAATGGAACACTATAAAAACTAGCTGTGTCAGCTGATTACATTGAGATGAGAAACAACCTTAGAGTAAATTTGCCTGTATAGCAGAAGACTAGCCTAGTCCTCATTACATTCTTTTTTGCAAGTTGAACTCTACAGTTTGTTATTAACAGAGCTTGTTATTATAAATTAGTCAATAGATATTAATGTGTTAAAAACTGACGAGTATTTCTAAACATCAAGAGAGGCTATTGATAGAAAAAAGAGAATTGTTTCACAGTACCTCGATTAATATCAAATTTAATTTAGATTAACGCTGAGATCATGAGATCAAAAATTGATTAGCTATTGAATGAGCACCTTTGTTAACCAGAACCTGCTTACTGAAACACTTCAGTAGATGTATTTATTTTGCACTTAGATCTAAATAGCCTAGGATTGCCTAAGACCTGTTCTTACTTTAGAAGTGAACTTAACAAGAGTTACTGCATTCTTCACTTTAGCAGCAGAATCACCTAAGACACAACTATGATACGTACAAGGTGTCAGTGAAAAGTGGTTTTTAAGGTTGAGCATATTTTTTATCTGAACAATCATTAGATAAACTATCTACAATTTTTTTCAAGATAATGACAAAAATAGTATAGTTAAATTAAAATGTTGCAGTTCATTTTTTGTCGTTTCATTACGGTGAACACCAGGCTTGACCAAATGAGTCTAATTTGAGTTAGATTAAAAGTAAAGATGTTATCAAAGGTTGCACAGAGTTTGTGAAATATGTAACGTGCAGCATTCTGGGAAGGCATGCTGATAGCTACAGGTGTTTCTCAAAACTCTCTTCAATGCTTGAAATATTAGAACTTGCAATAATAAGGCGGATATGTATGTTTGTTAGCTGTTAACTTTTCTGTCTTTCTCTCACTCTCTTTGCTCACCCTCCACTATCTCTATAGCTCTCTCATTCTCACTTTTATCCTTACTATCACATTCTTTCTCACTCTGTTTCTTTCACTCTCTCTCTCTCTCTCTTTCTCTCTCTCTCTCTTTCTCTCTTTCTCTCTCTCTCTCTCTCTCTCTCTCTCTCTCTCTCTTTCACTCTCTCTCTCTCTCTCCCTCTCTCCCTCTCTCCCTCTCTCCCTCTTTCCCTCTCTCCCTCTCTCTCCCTCTCTCCCTCTCTCCCTCTCTCCCTCTCTCTTCCTCTCTCTCCCTCTCTCTCTCTCGCTTTCTCTCTCTCTCTCTCGCTTTCTCTCTCTCGCTTTCTCTTCTTTCTCTTTTTTTACCCATGCACCCATACGTCATTTCAGCCTCAAGTCATCAAACAATCTCAATCTTTCACCTTTTCACTCTTTCACCCTCTCACTTTCGTACTTTCTAACCCTCATTCTTGCACTTGATCACCCTCTTCCATCTCTCTCTCCCTCTTTTTCTTTCTCTCTCTCTTTCTCGCTCTCTCTCTTTCTCGCTCTCTCTTTCTCTCTTTCGCTCTTTCTCTCTCTTTCTCTCTTTCTCTCTTTCTCTCTTTCTCTCTTTCTCTCTCGCTTTCTCTCTTTCTCTCTCTCTTTCCCCCTTCCCATCTACTCACACTTTTTTTAATTTAACGCTTTTCTGCACTTGCTCTCTCACTCTTTCTTACACTCTCTTTCTCTCACATTCTCTTTCTCTCATCGTCTTTCTCTCTTACCTTCTCATCCTCTCAACCTTTCTTTCTATCACCCTTTTTCACACTTTTTTCTCTTTTACTCACTCTTTCACTCACTAACCCACTAGCTCTTTTACTCTCTCACCCTTTCACCCTTTGCCCTACTGACCACTCACTTCCTAGCCCCTTCACCTAACGCCTTTTGCCTCCTCTGACTTTGATTCTTGCGCTAGACTATATTTCTAACAATCCTATCTAATGTGATAAAACCTAAGATTTTTCATAGGGGCATTTATAAATCGATATAACTTTCAAACTGAATTTTTTATAAAAAAACTCATATTAAAATAATTATTACGAGATTTCACATTTGCTATTACAATGAAAAATATCAGAAGTGCGTTGCAAAATGATAACAGACACTTTTTCAACCATTTTTGACAAAACCGTGAGCATGGTTGAGTTGGATGATTAATCAATATTACTACAGAATATGGCAATATTATTACTAATAAAATATGAATAATAACGTTTAGTAAACCGATAAAAGTCACCCAAAGTCTATATATCTAAAATTATTAATAATTCGTAGCTGTAAGTTTTCTGGTACAACTCGTCATTGCCAGCAATAAAATACAATACAAATAAAACATTTTGCATAATGAACCAATGCTCAAGATGGGTTGTTAACATATTTTTTCAATGCAAGCAGTTAATTGTTTCTTTTGGTTTAAATACAGATACATCAGCGTCACTTAGTGGAGTGTCAAACTGTTAATAAGAGTGCATTTTCCAAGTTCAATTCCTGTGCAAAGCAATTTTATTCCCAACGCTCTTGATGGAGCTTCAGACTCACAGATGAGCACTTATTCTATTATAGTATAAATTAGCTTTATATGAAAATTACTAGCAGTGCTACCCGGCGTTGCCCAGGTAATAAAAAAGCCTATGGTCTAAAAATTGATTTGTATTCAACATATAACAACATTTGCCATTCTATCTTTCAAACTACATATCATGAGAAGAGTTTTTTGTGCAATTGAAATAAATTAGGAGAGAAATAAAACAACTGTTAAGGTTTTCAAACTTCGTCAAATAACTGTTAAACTTCATATCATGAAGAAAATGTTTTGTGCAGGTCAAATACTTCAAAAAAAATAAAACGACTATAAAGAGGTTTAGCTGTAAATGTGAAATAATTAGCAAGTAATACTTTAAATAAGTTGGTTTCGCTACGATTACAATAAAAGATGATTTGGTAATGATACAATTAATACAAACTGAGCAAACGAAGTGTGTGTGTGTGCGCATGCATGTGTGCGCATGTGCACGTGTGCATGTGTGCGTCTGACCGTCTGCTCATCTGCATGTGTGTGTGTGTGTGTGTGTGTGTGTGTGTGTGCATGTGTGCATGTGTGTCCATGTGTCTGTGTGCATGTGTGCATGTGTGTCAATGTGTCTGTCTGTGTGTGTGTCTGTGCGTGTGTGTGTGTGCGCGTGTGTGTGCGCGTGTGTGCGCGCGTGTGTGCGTGTGTGTGTGTGTGTGTGTGTGTGTATACAAAAAAGGTTAGGCACTGTTCCACCAGAAGCTATCCACTAAAACTTTGAATATGACGATACGGAAACAATAAAATTGTCCGAAGAGAAGTATTGGTCTTGACCCCAGATATAGTAATCGAACCTTTCAAAAAATATTTCTTAACAGAGGCATCGTAACGCGTGGCCGCACCGGTAAAATAATCAGCGTGCGCTATAGCTATAGTTGGAATGACAGATCCATAGACATACTTTGAGAAATATATATATAAATATACAATGGTTGCCTTGCTTATATCAAACTCTGAGAAAATAATGGCTCATGTTGAACTTAATACACTGCATATACTTAATCTTTGTAGAGATCTATTTTGTTGTTCTCTCATCTTTCTCAAACATATTTTAAACAATGTTCCACTTTGTAATATTGTTTTTTTATTTCTTAGTTTTGCTTCCTTAGTTAGCTTTCTTGAAATATACTTTAGAAAAGCTTAAAGATCCCCGATTTGCTTCCATCAAACAAAAACACAGTTTGAAAACTACCCAAAACAAGCTGATCAAATAGATGGATGCTCTACCAAGGTTTGGAAGAGAACGCAAGGAAGACGATAAAAGTCTGGAAAAAGCAATAAAGATACTTCAGCCAATGATGCAAGGTGTTGTAATAGTTTACAAAACAATTATTTATTTTTTCTTAAAAACAGTTGGTTTTCTATTATATTCTGGCCATACAATTACAGTTTTTGGTACAATCAATATTAACATAAACTAAATCTGTGTTGATACATTGATAACAACATTTATTTGTATAACATTACAAACGGTTTGTACTAAACCATAAAAATACCATTGGTGCCTAACACTCTATTATCAGTGTTGTGCATTCATTAAAATCAATTTGCATAAAAATTATATACAATGGTGGCCTTCCTCACATCAAACCCTGAGAAAAATGACTTTTTTAAGCTTAATATATCGTGTATATGTAATTCTTGTACAGATCTAGTTTGTTGTTCTCTCATTTTTCTTAGACATATTTTAAACAAAGTTTTACTTCATAGAAATGTTTTTTTTTTTAGCTGCATTTTCTTAATTTGTTAGCTTTCTTGAAATATACTTTAGAAAAGTTTAATGATCCCCAATCCACATTCACCAAACAAAAACATAGTTTGGAAACAACCAATGGCAAGCTGGTCAAGTTGAGAGATGATCTACAAAAAGCTGAAAAAAAGACAGAAGAACAACTCAGCAGACTGAAAAAGGAATTAGAGTCAACTTGTCGAAAAGTGCATTATATTAGCAAAGAGCTCAATGATGTGAAGCGCAAATACAATTGTCTTTCAACTGAGCATCAAGAAACGACCAACAAACTTGAACGGAAAAACCAACAAATTCAAAACAATGAAGAATTGCGGACAGCTAGCACAGATCCAGATTATCTTGAAGGTTAGTTGTCATACACATACATATGCCATTTTTAACATAAACGGGCTCAGAGTTGTATCAAATACTGAAAGTTAAAATTAATGTAATTATTTTGCGCAGAATACCATTTATTGAGGACTCAGCAAGAGGAGCTGAAAAAGAAAATGGAAAGGGAACAAAAAGAGTTGAAGGAATTAACAGATAAAAAAGCTAAGTGTGAGCATGAACTGAAAAGTTTGAGTGCAAAAGCTGACAACATGACACAAGAAAAAGAAAGGCTCGAAAGGAAACTTGAACAATACAGAAAATCCATTGATGAGGTCGAAGCAAAGCTTAAGAAGACAAGTCAAAAGATTATGCGCTTTGAGGAAAAGATTAAAAACATGAGAGACTCTCACCTTAAGAAGGGCAGTAGACAGCAATCTTCTGAAAGAAATACAGAAATGGAAGAACAGGGTAAGTCATAATATATATGAGACCATTATGGTAACTTAAGATATATAATCTATCTTTAAGATAAGTAAAGATATATGCGCTATTTTTACAGTAAGTAAAATACATCAGCTCTTATTCTATTTAATAAAAATGTATAAGATATAATCATGGTACGTAATGATATGCAAGTTAAAATTAGGGTAAGTAAAAATAAAAAAATACATACACATACACCTTTTGTGATAAAATTTAAGGAGAAAAATTTGACAGCTATTTATGACAGCTAGATTATTTCTTTTAGGTCCTTCAAGTTTAAATCCATTTCAAAATGTAAAACATTGTTTTTTTATGCTGCTTTTAGATAATATCTAACAGTTGTTTGTTTATTTCGTGAATACAAAAGCTTTCCAATAGGCTTATCATTTCTGGTGGTTACAAAATCAATAGTTTTCAATGTTTTTTTTCAACTGCAAAAGACCTAGCAGCAAGTGCAGTATTTGAAACTGTGGGAACAACTGTAGGCAAGCATAGGTTTAAAATCTCCCCGCTGAGGTAAGGTTAGGCAAAAATTAAAGTTTTACAAAGTTAAAAAATAAACTTTTTAAGGGACTTTTAAACTACTCTCCAATCCGACCACCAATCTTATTTTTTTGTTTTAGCACCTGGTTTAAATTCTCCGCTTGTTTGGTCTCTTACCTAGTTTATTATTAACTATTATTTATTTTGCCTGAGAAAGTCTAGATATGCAGAGCCTCTGTTCAATTTCCTACTTTATAGAGTCTTAGAAATATATTTATACTAGCTGTGCTCCCCGTCGTTACCCGGGTAATAAGAGTCTTAGTACAGAAAATAGATTTGTGTGTAACATATAACAAAATTTGCCAAAATTAACAATATTAAAAATAAAAAAATGCCAAAATGCCAAAAATAACAAAATTAAAATATATATATACATGTATATATATATATATATATTTACTTTCTCATATCCCACTTATAAACTTATTATAAATTTTGAAGTTATATATTTTATTATATATATATATATATATATATATATATATATATTCAAATGTATCCTACTTGAAACTAAAATCAGAGTGCTCAACATAGGATGGAGCAGTATAAAATGGAAAGTCAAATAGTTTACTTATCTTTCAGCTACTGTCAGTTTCCTGCTGGCGCATTCTTCAGGCTGTAAGCTTCAACTGGGCAAGATGGTGACTTTTCAAACATCCCTTTCTTTTACGTGATTGGTGGGTTTTGTCGCGCTCTGATTGACTTATTACTAAAATTGCAGAGAAGATAACTCTTAGAATGAGGACAAGATGAGGCAATTTCTGTTCTTTTATTAAGTGTGGACATGTCAGGTTTTTTAATGATGTAATATTTTTCAGAAATACATAAATTGCACCTTTTCCTTAAGTTGCTGTAGGATTTGGCATGTTTTAGTATAGTCCACTCAAGTTTGAAGTTAATGTCTCGGTCTTTTAGTGCCCATATGTGTTTGCTCAGTTCTGTAGCATTTCTTTTTGAGCTATTATTTATACTGCTTTTATGGTTGCGGTACCTAGTCCTAAAGTCTGTTTCACAAAGTCCGACGTAGGTCTCAGCAGTGATGCTGTCTAGTCTGGTCACTTGCGCTTGGTACACTATGCTCTTCTGAAGACAGTTTTGGTTAAGCGGACAGTCTGATTTTGTTCTACAGTTGCATTTTTTGGTCTCGGTAGTTGGCGGATTTGAAAGGAGCCTGTTGTTATGGTTTTCTATTTTGTTTTTGATGTTAGGCATAGTTGAGTAGCTCAATTTCAAGGTATTTTTGTTAAATATTTTATGTAGAGGGTTTGTCTTTCGGAAGCACTTGTTGATCAGAGTCAGGAATCTTTTTCCTATGTTAGTTTTCACACTTGAATTAAATGGTGGGTTATACCAGGTTATGGTTCGTTGCCTAGTTTGTCTTTTTCTTTTGTTAGTGGAGTTTGTATTTTCATAAGTAAGTATATGGTTGTATCCACTGTTTGTCAGAGCGGTCTGGTACGGTTGTACGGCCTTGTAAAAAATATGTTTGCTAGAGGAAAGTCTGTTCAGTCTTTTATTAATGTTAAGTGGTAAGTTTTTAATTATGCAAGGGGGGTGGTTGCTCAATCTATGTACATATAAAATGGTGTTGTTAGGTTTGGTGTATGGGCTGTATGAGCCTTTGGTTAAGTCAAGGGTCACGTCTAAAAAGTTGACGGTTTTCATGTTAGCTTCGATTGTTATTTTCAAATTGTTTGCTTTAAATATATTGCAAATTGTCTTTTTCATGTCTTCGGCATATTTAGGTGTGTCGTTGCATATTGCCAGTCCGTCATCACGGTAGAGTCCAGTATTACTTTTTAGTTTATCTGGTAGCAGAGATAATATGTAAGTCCCCATGAGTTCACATGTCTCGGCTCCGTCAAAGCTACCCATCGTCACATCGATGGGTCTCGATCGCCTCATATCTTCTCTGCAATTTTAGTAATAAGTCAATCAGAGCGCGACAAAACCCACCAATCACGTAAAAGAAAGGGATGTTTGAAAAGTCACCATCTTGCCCAGTTGAAGCTTACAGCCTGAAGAATGCGCCAGCAGGAAACTGACAGTAGCTGAAAGATAAGTAAACTATTTGACTTTCCATTTTATATATATATATATATATATATATATATGCATGTATATATTTATATATATTTCTCAAAGTATGTAAGTGTATGTAAATATTAGAGAGCGAGGAATAACTGATTTTTGTAATCTTACAAAATAAATCTTTCAGATAATCTTACAGGAATCATAAAAATGTTTGTTGTAAGATGGGAAATTAATTATGAATTGCTAATTGGTTATGTTTAGAAAAAAATGTGTAAGTTAATACACAAAGCAAGCACTGGTAGGAACTTTTATGAAACACATTTTTAATGAACGCAATATCCGTCTGTTGAGCAAAGAAAATTGTTTATATACTATATCGCTATTAAAATAAACGCTAAATAACAAATTGAAAAATATTCATACAGAAAAATATGTTTTAATTTGAACTAAAATAAATAATGCAAAAAGATTTTTTAAGCAAACATAATCTTTGTTCGTATTCAATGATTGTGGAGCGCAAGGTACCAGATCAGAATCCAAAAAACATAATGTAGCTGGGAAAAAGTTTTCTGAAAAGCTGGAATAAATTAGGAGCAAACTAAATGTAGATGTAAAATAAATAACAAGTATGTAAACTACGAAACTTCGATGCATCGTATATCTTTTGGTAACCTATATAATCAGTACAAAAATCGCCCAATTTTAAGTTTGAGATAAATTATTAGCTTCAGCAAAAAAAGACAAAGAAACGTTGCATTGCATATACTTGAGTCCAAAAATATTTCTGAACAAGAGCATCGTAACTCATGGATGCAAGGCTAAAATAATTAGCGTGTGCATGACATATTTAGTATATAAAAACACATCTGATCACTATGCCGCTCTAGCTCAGTGGTAGAGCGTCTGGATATAAACTTGTCAATGCATTCGTCGTGAGTTCCAATCCATCAGAATGCAAAATTTCAATATCACGATTTTAATAGCTGTAGCCAGAATGTTGACATACGACATACTTTGAGAAACGACATACTTTGAGAAACGTATATATAGATTGGTTAATTATGAGATATTCCTAGAAGAATTACTGGAGCTTCACAGTTAGAAGGTTGCCTTTCATATTTTTTGAGAAGTCTAACAGGGTTATCTCCTTGGTAAATTTGTGCAGAGTTCTTTTAAAATTTTCAGTATCTAGAAAGTAGATTCTGGGGTACTATTGTAACACTAGATAAATTATTTCTGGTTGCATTGCGTACTCAACTGCCATAATTATGTTATATAACATATTACAGCAGCGGCTGCAATTTGGCCTGTAGAAGGAGCAAATGCAGTAGGAGCAGCAATATATAAAGGAGCACAGGCTATATTCAAGTTATTGTTTCAACCCTCTACTCCACCTCCACCACCTTCACTACTACCTCCATCTGATTATCAAGTTCCACCAATCGTTCGAGTGGTACAACCAGAGGATGCGCAAGAAGAAATTGACAGTAATTATTTATGTCTTTAATCTAATGTCTAACATCTAGCAATTAGCTGCAGTCAGACTTGTGTCTAGGACTAAAGAGTATAAAGTAAACAAACATCAAAACTTCTAGCAATAACTATCTAAAATTACTGGTATACTTAATTTGATATTTGTATCAGTTTTTATAGCCATTTACATGCCTTTGCATACTTGTGTGCAACGATTAGGATATGCGTCATCATTCTGATCGCTTATGCTTTCACCTAATCAGATGCTCAGAGTTTCAACTACCAAAGAGCAAATGAGATAACTGTCTCTACAGAAGAAAGCATATAAGCTATATAGTTCGCGCAGGTCAGCAAGTTCTTCTCACTCAGCCTTGAATAATGGTGTAGCACACTCAACATTGGCTTTAACTAATGGCTGGCTAAAGTCACATTCATTCAAGAGTGCAGAAGCTGCAAGGCTGTATTCCTAAATCTGGTAATGCCTCGAGTATCAGTGTTCCCTCCACCTCTGACTGGTGCACATCCAGCACGTAAAAGCCTCACATCATAACTGCAAGTAAATTGAGCACAAATAGGACTTTGTAATTTATGTTACTTCTATGCATTTGGCCAGCTTGATTATATTGAAAATTGTTTTTTGTTATCGGGATTTTTATTCGTTTTACTGCGCTTAAACTACGGAATATTGTTTTATACACTAAGTATTTAATCTACAAATTACTGTTTAACAGTCATTCAACTTTTGCTTAGTAGGAAACTGCCATTCTAGTTATAATTTTATTATCGTTTTACATGTAATCTATGGAAAATGTTTTGTAAAACTTAAAAAAAAAAGATAATTCTATATATTATCATTTATTGCATCGGTCCAGCCATGGAGGACGAGATTCGAACATACAAGTTTAGTGCATAAGCATCATAGCATCGTATTTAGGTCATGATTCAGTTCATGTCGATATACATTTGTAATTAAAGTATACCGTGAATTATTCTCAAATTAAACTAAACTAATAAAATATTGTTACATTACATATCTAAACTAACATCCATTTAGCTGGGGTAGACACAAATTTTTTTATTATTTCTTATCAATAAATGATATCAGCCAACTCGTAAAATATGTCTATATTAGATAAATAAAGGTGGTATTAAAGTAGTCATAAGATGACCGATTGCCCAAACTATAATCGAGCTAAATATAGAGAGGAAAGCCAAAGCTAAAGCGACTGACGCGACGACCAGACCATGTACCGGCTTAATAAATTGCATAGAGTTCAGAAACACTTTCGATCAGCCGAGGGTTGACTGCCAAATTGGCATTACCATCAAAGAGCATAGTCAAGCCACCTGCAGCGGATATAAATACACCATAGAAGCGACAAACACCAGCACACTTGGAAGTCTCTCATCATGCAATTTTTTGTATGTTTGTTGCATCTTGAACTGTAACCTTATACATATTTACTATGAATTATATACATATAATGTATATATTCATTGTCTTGCACTCAAGTGGTTTGGTTCTTGGCAAGCAAGTGGAGAAACTTGCTCTGTTTGTTTACACTGGTGGCGGCAGTGAAATCACAGATCTTGATTTCAAAGGAATCAGCAAACCTCCGGATGCTCTAACCAAGGCAATCCCAGTGATAATGAAGGGAGAATTTTAGAGAAAACCAATGATTTAAGGCAAGCCCACCTCCTGATCTCAAAGAGAGTTAACTGCCCTAAGGGCACTCTTTCTCCAAGGGTGTAAGACAATGCTATTATAAGAGTTGGCAACAGGCAGATCACCAGATGCAACCAGAGAGTGAAAAGAGGTACAGAATGTTTGGCCGAGGTACTGGAGGAATGATGGTAGTGCCCCAGGCTTGGCTCACCAGTTTAAATTTTCACCAGCCAATTCACAAAAAGCAGTCGAGGTCAATTTATGGACTGAAGTGGCCGGTTTACTCAATCTTTGAGAGGCTTCATGAGAAGACACAAATAACTGTGTTCATTTGAGTGGAAGCCGTTTTTGATGCACAGCGAGCTCAGTTTGGTCTACGGGGCCTATTGGCCTATAGACTAAACTGAGTGGCAGAGACTTGTTGGCCTCTACTAAGCAAACATAGCCTAGAAGCTGTTCTGCAGCACTCTGAACCCCTCCAGCCTTCAACTACACTGATAGGCAGTTACCACACCCATGTTTACAGAGGCGGTTCAAGCTATCACAGAGTTCCTCCAGATCAAACCAAGAAATGCTAGTTGACGGCTATACTTCAACAGAGGGCCAGTGGAGCATACTGCAGTAGTGCAAGACTAGAGTCATGCAGTTGGTGCTACTTGTGCAGCAGCTGAAAAAAACAGGTTCAGCAGCTGCAAGATAAAAAGCCATGCTTTGTGAAAAAACCTCCAATTTAGTGGTTAAGAGGCCAAAGGCACGTCAGTAAACACTGCCCCAGCTAGAAGTCACCAAATTGAGGAAACAGTAAAACTAGTGGAACTGGGGCTCTACACCAATGCAACTTTTGCAAAAGACATTCTGAGCCACTGGTCGGATACACCCTGCCAAAATGGACTCTTGTTCGAAAGAGCTTAAAAAATAATAGAGACCATACGCACAACGCCTGTCCCTACCACTTTAGACTAAGCGGCCATAAAGGAGCCTTTATCCATAGCTGTCCAAAATTACTCTGGAATCAAATGGAAGCTGAAGCCCGTATACCTGGAAAACAGCACAGAAAAGTTCCAAAGATAAGCCAGTTCAAAAAACCCTGGTCTATGAGTAGTCAAAAACGTTCCTTAAAATGGCAGAGTCAACTTGCAGCATGCCACCACTCTTTCTTGGCTAAATCAACACACTAGGTGTATACTCCAGAAATGTTTTTCTAAAGGTCACACTTGTAACCTGTCATACATAGATGCTTATGTATATTTATTTATTAAATATATATATCGTTGGTGGTTAATATTTTGTGTTGTTATTTGGCTGTTTTGTGGAGCGTAAAAGGAACTTGCAGTTTCTTTTACAGTGCTACAAAATAGTGCTCAAGTGGTAAGATTAAAATGATAGCTCACTTCTTTTTGTTTTTCACATCTTGAATAATAGTACTTTTCCCTACTTTTGTTTGACAGATAAAATTTTCATGGCTGACACAGATGAGTGGATAAATATTACTGAAGCTCTGCTGCAGAATGAGGATGAGAAAGCTATAACTAGTGGTAAATATGCATATAAACACAGTTACAATAGAATAGCTTCATATGTATTATGGTACTGTTAACTTAGTGACCATACTATATATATTGTATTTCTAACTTGTATGACCTGAGGTGACTCAGTCAAATTAAGCAAGTAGATTGAAAAGAAAGCAAAATAGATAGCTTTATGTACAAGAAAACAACTCAAAGCAAGATGGCAGTATTGAGTGGATAACTATAAACTAAAAAGGACGTTTTATTAAAACATATAAAAACAATATGGGTAAAAATGTATAATAGCACAAATCATTATTGACATCCTTTTTTACAGAACTGAGTGATAAGTCAGCAAAGATAGAAATCGGGGATCTTTCCAAAGTCATAATACCAGAGGCCGCTTCTTTTATTGAAAAGGATGGTGCCAGAAAGAGAACCTATTAGTGAGCGCCTGGATCATTTCTGATAAGACAAAACAGCTTAACTGAATTATCAAGCAATGTCTAAACTTTATAGCATCTATGAAATAGTTTAGATATGCTTGTAGGAACTCTCATAACATTGTTCTATGGCATTTCTACATTAAGAGAATACCAATTTTGCTAAAATCATCAGTTATCTAAGTAACGGCACTTACCTATCGGTGAAATTTATAAACAATCTATTTCCGTATAGATAACGATTAGACCGCCTATTGCTAAACCGAAAACAATCATGTTTTGAGCTTGTTACTGGTGGTAAGTGATCCCAATATGATTTTCTAATTTAATTACTCTTCATTCCTTTGGTGTTGTAAAATAAAAAAGTGACAGAAAGGATAATATAATTGAAATAATGAAAAGCGGTGTTGATTTTCGTATCAAGTAATGCTAAAATGTAATATCATAAATTGAATGTTTGATCATGTTTACTGATTAATCCACATATTATTATTATATACATATATTATGTTATCATATTATTGATTATCAGTTGTAACAGTGATGTCAGATTTTTGGCCCTACAGCCCATGAGGCCGAGTCGTTTGCTGTTAGGATGACAAATGACATTGACTTGATTAAGTTGTGGTAATCTGAAATTGGCTGCAAAATTGACAGCGCCCTGTGATTGGCTGCTGAAATAGATTGTTTATAAATTTTACCTCACCTATCTGTATGCAAATTAAGTGGTGGTAAACACCAGGTAGTGTTCTGTAAAGATCATCACTTATAAGTATGTACATACATAGGTACGTGTTGAAACATTGCAGATATGGTAAGGTCAAAATAGCTTCATAGTTAGCTCTTGTGTCTGTAGGCCTCGAAGGTCCCAGTTGACGTCCTGTGCGAAGCAATTTTTTCGACGACGAAACTTTATTGCTGTAACTGGACAAACGAACACTGAGATTTATAAATACTTTTGCATTCTCCGGTTTGGCATGAAAATTACTATTTTAGACCAATTTTTTAAACATAACTGTTTTACTGCAAGAAAGATCACAAAAGCAAGTGGAAGCTGATTGGCTCAAGTTCTAGAAGAAACATTTTCTATTAGCTTAACGGTTAGCGTTCGTGCCTGCAGGCCTAGGAGATTCAAGGCCAAATCCTCGGTGAAGGGAATTTTTCATTACTAAAACTGTATCACTTTAACCGGACAAATGGACACTGAGATTTATATATATATAATATATAAGATATATAATTTAAGTTTAGACATTCAATTGTTTACATTGTATATAATGCCTAAATTTCCATGTTTCACACACTTGAATAGTTGATGATTATCTTTTGAGTCATTGAAACTGAATTAAACAGAATACAATATGTTTTTAAAATAATATTTCTATCATCATATAACAGTTATGAAATTTAAAATGAATATTAGAATGGATCACGTTCATATTTCGAAGTTAGACTGTACATATAAATTGCATGAGAATAATAAGAGCTAATTTGATTATACTCGAGTCACTCGACGCAGTTGTATAACCTGTCACTTTTGATTAATTATGAGATAGGTTGTCCAATCCAGATGTCCAGATTATTTCCAATACTTCTCTTTTGGTCATATATGGATAATGCTTTCCAAACCTTAAGCACATGTATAATAGCTAGAGCATTCTCTAATGTGAATCAGAAAACGTTTTTGGATGAGAATGGTTAACAATTCTGGTACAAGTTGAATACAACAATAAAGTGTAAGTAGTACCAACATACATCATGAATGAGTGTTAGGAAAGTTCATATACATGTAGGAATATGTTTATAGCTCTCTCCTGACACCGTGTCTTACCTTCAGTATGGGTCTGTTCAAGAAGACTCAGCTCTCTTGTGTTATATATTAACATATTATATATGAACACACTCACATGTAAGTAACTAGTAAACTAGTTATTTACATGTGAGTGTGTTCAGCAATGAACGAACTTTTTGTAAGCTCTTTTTGAGTAGTTGACTGTAGAAAAAACAATTCAACTATTAACGCTTTTACTGCCGTCCATGTACAAATTTAGCTACAGGCCTACTGCCAGCCATTTCACCAAAAATTACCGATATCACTTCATGATATGTATACAATACTTTTTTTAAGTTCAAACTCTTTCTAGAACGTTTTTGTTATATATCTTATTTTGCCAACATTTTAAAAAACACTGCTACACAAAAAAGTTAATATATCTATGCTTTGTACATTGATAAAGCTATGTAAAGCTTTGATCAAAATGAAGCTAAAATGATCCTCTACAACGCTCCTTATTCTTACAAAACTATTACTTTCATCACCATCAGAGTCAGTGCTGCTATTTAAATATCTGTGTAATCTTGAAAATCAAATTCTGAATTGGCTATGATGTCATCAACACAAATAATTATTTGTTTTCTAACTCGGGAGGTACTAACAGAACCTACACAAAAAATGTTCGTTTTTAAAATGGAAACTCTCAAACATAAATTTAAAACTGATTCGCTATTGTAAGCTAATTTTATAGAGAAATCTTTGGACAACACTGTCAATACCATGATAGTCTTAAAGATTGTTGGTGATTTTGTCAATGAATAATAAAATTAAGTTACTACGCAACTGCTGGGAACGTCGCAAAAATGCGTCTACAGCAGTCGACCATAAAAAAATGCATAAATGCGTCTACAGCAGTGAAAGATTTTAAGTATCATTATTTAGACAAACTCATTTAGTTCTTGCAGCAAATCTTCTTGATTAAATTTGCATAATGTTTTTGTAACAAAAAGCTCTACAAAAAGTGTAGGTTTGTTCATGGTTCAGTTTTTCTAAAACATAAAAGCTTTTTGAATTACAAAACAAAGTGCCAAGCGCAATGCTCAAAGCGGGAAGTAAAAGTTTAAAAAGCTATCATAAAATTATCTGTAGGTGTAAACAACTCCTGTCTCACTAGCCATGTCAATAGTGAATAACTGAACAAGCTAAGGTGAAGGACTTATTCATGATTTGACTATTTGATCAGCTGAGGTTAGAAGTTGTCAACAGTAATGGTAACTACAAAACTAAAATTTTAGATATGGTATGCACTTTAAATGAACAATTATGTTTAAAAAATAGGTAAGAGAATAAGTAATAGCTTCCCAACTTACAACAACATTCCTGGGATGTTTCATAATGTTACCGTAAAATAACATTTTAAGCAAACGTTTTTATAATGTTCTACAAACGTTACCTGATGATCATTGTGGTATTATGTTCCAACGATGTCGCAGGAATATTGCGCAGAATGTTGTGCAAAAATATTATCGTAACTCTCAGTAGAATGTTACATGAATAAACTTTGCTAACGTTATCATAACCTTGTTAGAAAACATTCATATTGAATATCCCAGCAATTTCCCAAGAATGTTACTCTAAAATGTTCAAGTGTAATCATTCATATAACATTGGCTTGCATTGTAACTGGAATATTATGGCGTGACATCGTTTTATCCTTCAAATGAATGTCCCAGCAACATTCCAGGAATGTTACTTTTGAATGTTTGAGTATTAACATTCATATAACATTGGCTTGCAATGTAGTTGGAACATTCCATAATGGTGGAACATCATACTGTTCCGACTATATTAGAAATCAATATTACATGAATTTTAACACCCAAACATTCCAAAGTAGCAATCTTGTAACTTTGCTAAAACACTCACTTAAAGGTAAAAATGATGTTACACCATAATATTCCAGTTACGTTACATGTCAATGTTATATGGAGGCAAAATGGAATTTTATTCTGGAATGCACAAACATTCCAGAGTAAAATTCCTGGAATATTGCTGGGACATTCAATAACAATGTTCTCTAACAATTTTATGATAATGTTGGCAAATCTTATTCCTGTAACATTCTAGCTAGAATGTTACAAAAGCGCATGATTTAATTTTTTGAAATTGTCGCCCTTTAATAATTAAAATTATTTAAAATGAAGCAAATTAAAAGTTTTATAGATTTTTCATTACAGATATAAAAACAAGCAAAATAATGTAGAAAAATCTTGTTAATTTTGAAAGATTCATGTAACAAAAAATAAAAGTCGTTACAAATTTCAATGGTTGCAGTTCATAAAAGATATTGCAAAAATGACTAGGTTCCATTGGAACTCGCTGTGAATCAGAATGTGTTTGTTATGACTCGCGAATGGGATACTTCACAACTGATTAGATGGCTGTAATTTGATTTTGTCTTTTATAATTTGTGTTACTATATCGTATGATATACTAATACTAAAATGTTATATAAAAAGATGGCATATAGGTATGAAAGTCAAAAGTAGTTGGCTGCTCAAACAGAATATGCAACAACATTCGCACTTACATTTAAACTTTTTATGCTCATTATAGCTTAACTAAGATTTGTGGTTACATATCAATGTTTAATTGTAACCTTCCTGGAATGTTAGCTAATAGCTTTAAGACAACCTCTTATTGAGTTAGGATGAATTTGTCCTATTTGTTGCTGGACTTGGAATAACCTTTGCTAGACATTTTGGGATTTCAATATCGGTGAATGTCGGCTCGTTACAGTGATCCTAAAACAGATATTACACAAAGAATGATACGAAAAATGCAAGTAAAACCCAACCAGCCATAGATATTTGACAATGACTCAAGGACAAATATAAGAGAGAGACAAAATCAATGAGAAGTAGCTATCTGGAGCAGGATGAGGTGCAAGAAGGAGTTAAGACAGGGATAAGTTAATAGAACCCCAAAGTAGCCATGGCGACAGCAGACAATAGTTTGTAGAGGATCAGCTCATCTGAAAGAAAATATGCAGCAAACACAAAAAGGCAGCAAGCTAGGAAACCATAAGGCTCTGAGAGAAACAGAGTTTACTCAGACCCAATTCTAAAAGAAAGTGCTATCATTACATACTCTGAAAAAATGCACTTATTAAACCTATATGTAGAAAAGCCATAACAAATAAGACTAAGTACACTAACATATTTTTATATTTGCTTGGACTAGTAAGTATGGCAAGAATAATTGTTAATTTTTCCTTTTAAAGACAAATTGATTTTAAAGATACTTGAAACAAAATCACTAACATGGTGTTGTTTATTGCAGAATTCTTACCTACACAATGTAGGGTCTTGTAATCCTGACATTGCTTGTTGTGAACGTTGAAACTTGGGCTCATTAGGATACTTTTGAGATGAAATTTCATGAAAATTTATAGAAGAGCCCATTTCCATTAATTGACTTGTTGCCTCAATTTTGCTTTATAGCAAGTCTTATTTTTGTGGAGCAGAAGTGCCAATTTGCCTGCGATCAAAATTAGTCTTGGGAGAATCTTGAGGTTCACTGGCTAACCATTATGCGTAGAGCCATAGGACCATTTAGTATTTTTACTCAAAAAGCAAAATATACTGCATTTTATATAATCACTATTTTAGCAACAAAGACTTGAAACAGCAAACCATTTTTGAGTTGCTAGAAATTCATGTGCTCTGATCAGTGACAAAACTAACGTATTTTAATAGCTAAAATCTGTTTAAATGAGCTCAAATGTTTAATAATTAAAATGCTGCTGTCAACTAATTGTTGCATTCATATGTTGTTGAGTATACCATCACAGCGACAGAAAATTCTCCTCAGAATGATTGCAGCATCGCAAGCCTAAACGGTTTAGTTAGTGCAAGCTGTTTGTGTTCTTCACAATTACTTCAGAACAGTGACACATAAAAACTATGTTCCTTCAGGTTTTGCAGGCCTACCTGGTAAAGACAGAATAATATGTGATGGGTACTGGAGAACAAATGGCTGTCATTGTCCTTGCTTGTTCTAGGAATAGCTGAACTTCAATTCTGATTCAAGGAAATTCATATTGGTGCAATATTTCAATGGTACCGGAAGGGTAGAATGCCAGCTAGAAACAACCAAAAGAAAACACAGTTTTTACAAGAATATGCCGTCTATTTATATGCATACATTTGTATTTTAGAACATATTGGACATCTGTACTTAAAGTTTTATTAACCTATTTTTAAACAAAATTCAAATTATATCAAAGTTTACTTAAAAATGCCATGAAACTACATGATAATTATATGAACTGTTTAGCCATGGCTATGGAGTTGAAAAAATCAATGTTTACTACAACACGCCACTGAGAGCTTGTAGGATTAGCAAAGAGCGGCTCTGTGAATGTCTGATAAATTGGCGAAGCTGAATTGGAATGAAGACTGTCTACATCAGAGTCAGGAAGTTAAAGTAGATCTCTGACTTTAGTGTAGTGAAGTGAAGGAACATGAATTGATGAAAGACTGAGATGGTGAAGCTATTGGTGGTGAATGAGTGTCTGAGAGAGATCAGAAGTAGTTAAGAAAATATGGAGCGGAGGTGTGAAACTTAGCATTCAGCAGGCCCTCCTCAATGCTTTTTCAAGTTTGATCATATTAGCTCACACACGTTTTCGAATTTTAGCAACTACAGACATGGCATAGTAGTAATATTCATCATGTACTTAATTCTTATGCATCTGTAATTTGCCTTCTATTGCCATGATTTGCACATTATGTCATCAGGCTGTTTTATTTTTTAGCTGGAAAATGTTAATGTAAAATAGACACTGATTACTGAGTACCAAAAACAGCAGTTCAACAATGAAAAAATTATTGGTCATTTACATTCGAACCTCCTTCATAACGATGGTTTATATTTGTGACAAATAGCTTAATCTCAGTTTAATAGAAACTGTCATTTCAGCTTGACAAAATGCATACTTTTGCAAATTTTCCATGGTGTCACAGTTGAACGTGATGCTTTGATAACTGATGATGACCCTCGACTTGTGATTGATGCCAAGCTATCATTGTCTTTTACGAACATCATTCAAGCTGTCTGGCTCATCAGGAGCTGTTGAATCAGATGGTGTTTCACTATTTCTAACAGTTTCCTCAACTGCTTGCATGGCTCCCATGTACCATAGAAACCATGCGAAACATTGAGCATCAACAATGTGTGATGGAAACAATGTATTTTTGTTACTTCTCCAACTGATATGAAGTAAACTAGGTTCTTCTTTTATTTAGGCTTTAAATTGTAGTAAAATCTATTAGCCGCTGATTTGGGAAAAAGAACCACAGCCAAATAGCAAATGATGACATTTTCCTTTTTAATGGTCTAATTTATGCTGTTTTTTGCGTGTGCACTAACAATGTGTGCTAACAACGTACAAGCATATTGATTGCATTTTTAATAAGTTGTGCTCACAAAATTAAATGAATTATTTTTTTGTATATTGTATTAATAATGTTATCTTTGTTTGGCCAGAGCATGAGCTATGGTCGGCATGGCCTCTAGTTAGTTTTTATTGTATCTGAGCAAATTTCACCTGGCTTTTCCCCAAAAGTGGCTGCCTAGTGGCAGCCAGCCGAACACCAACACCGAGTGTTCTGGCTAAAATAGGCAGCTTGGCTAACGGAATCAAGCTGGCATGGCAACAGAATCTTCTCAGTTGTTATAAACTAAATGAGTCAGCTCAGCTGCCTCAACTCTATTTGACTTGGCTCACCCGACCTCATTATGATTTACATGTAGATACGAGAGCCAAGCTATGAATTACATCACAAAGGCAGATAGCAAAAGTGATAACCATGAGGCGTAGCTTACTTTGAAAAGAAGCATATAAATAAAGCCTGCCCAGATCATTCCAACGGAGCAAGCGCAGGCTCTCTGCATGATTGTCAATTGTTACACGTACATTTGAATTAATTTATTTATAAACATGTTTTCCTGAAATATATATTCTCTGGTGACTAAACACTTAGTGTATTTATTTGTTGTTTGACTACCTTGTGGAGAGTAAAGAAATGGGCAGTCTTTTTTACTGTATATATATGAGACCACAATTGTATAAAGGGCAGTAGTGTTTTAGACTCTGATACAACAAATACACATATTTTAGTAACAATAAACAGTCTTATTTATTGAGCTTGGTTACAACAAGACTACTTAGACACGACCTATTTTTAGTGATTTATTTACCTCTCACCACTCATACCTTGCTAAGTAACATCTGTCCGTGTCTATCTCGCACAAGTCAATGGTCGTTCATCGACAAAAGCTATGAGCAGCTGAAAGTCAATAGCACACTGGTGAGCTATTAAGAATGACCTCCCAAAAATAGCATCTTCACTTATGTGACTCACAACGAATATCTCTGTTGGTTTTCACACCCTGAAGTTGTATTAGCACTTGCACGACCCCTTAAAAGTGCAACTGGGATATGTAAGCCATCATACCGTAACTGCCACTATCATCAAACCAGTACCTAGTGTCAAAAGAGAGCCTGTGAAACACTTGCTTACTCAGCAAGTTTGTAGTAGACTCTGTGTCAATCAGGAGCTGGATAGGTCACCCATTACTTTTCCGGGGAAGAAGTAGCTCAAGGAAAATACTATTCTAAATGCTGTGCCATGATTGGTTTAGTACCATCTCTGTCTCAGAAGACAATCATTGATGATGGGCACTCTTGAAGTGGCAAGGCAGACTTTTTGTGTGTCTGTTCAGTCCTAAAGAGAAGGAATGTATAAGCTGACTCTACTACTTTAAAAACAGACTTCCATCTGCTCACAGGCTGAGTACCTTTGGACTCAGTTCTAAATGCACTCCTGGCAACACAGCCTAGTGTGACTCGCTTGGGTCTCAGTTTTATTTCTACAATTAACTATGTTGTGTTGAATAATCCAGTTATGTTTTAACAACCTGGTCGGTTGCAAGCTACTCAAGCTTCAGCTTTTTCTAAACCTTGTAGTAGTTTTGAGTAGATATGGCAAGATAATTTTTATCGCCTTGCTATTTTGAGTGAATATGACATAAGATCACCGCTTCACATTCCGGGTCTGAGTGGTCATGGAAGGAGCTCCCTAGCTCACCTGTCTTCATTCCTTGAGACCTTACTAGATGAAGTCTAACCTAACTCTGTGTCTCTAACCAGCTGCTTTGAGTGTATTTGGGAATACCGGAACAGTTTGGGGCATTAGTGCAATCGATTGTTGGCACTACAGCCTACTCGAAACCTTAGGGTACTCAGCTTAGCCCGAGGCTCCAAGTGAGAGGGGCCGAACTGGATTTGCAGTGCGTAGACAACATGCAATTATTTACCTCCTTTTGCATAGCTTTTCAGTGATGGAGTAAGCGGGCCTCACTGGTCTAACCAATGGCCTCGGTCGCTTCTGGAAACCGCTGAAAAAGTATTTTGGCTTCCTCAATCTAGTGACTGAGGCGACTTGAACTGGTAGGACAAGACCGGGCCCGGGGCACCATAATCATTTGTCCTGTAACTCGGCTAGGCAAACCACATTTCTATCTTTGATCCAAACATGTATGTTGGTTATCCGGACATAGACCTTTACGATAGGAACCTTTTGGATCTTTGAAGTAGGGCTGCTAGTCCTCTCCTAGTTTGGAAGTGTCTTGCCTAATGGTATTCAAAATTCTTGGGTCTTCCTTTACTACAACTAAGCTAACTTTGGTTTGTGCATCTAGGTGTCCTCTGGCTCTTGCGGAGTTGAGACCAAAATCTCACTACTGCAACCAATGTAAAAAAACTGCTGTGTCTTTTGACTGCTCCACAAGAGCCTAACTATTTGAGCATTTTGAAAGAATCTGCTGGTTCATTTTACTCTCCACAAGGCAGTCAAACAACAACACTAAATTTTAAGTGCTAATGAAAAATATAAATACTGAATAAGTATATAAGTATACATGCATGACAGGCAATTGACTAAGATCATATATGCAGAAAAGGGGTGCGCAGTATGACTCTGCTTCAATGAACGATTTCTTTTTCTTTTATATTTTTATTTACAGTTTTGGCTCCGCCCCTTTTTTTTGTTTTACGCCCCGTTTCTTTTCGGTATGCTTCTCGGTCTTTCCATTTTTTTTGTTTCTGGCTTTCTTCTTGGTAGTCCGAGTTCTTACCAGTGGCCAGGTCTTCTTCAGTGTCCCAAAGGCTTGGACCTACAACCGTGGCAGCCAGGAGGTCTATTGCTACAGCCCTGATCACAAAGCTCTACCGCTACAGTACTGTGATAAAAATGCAAATATATTTCACAAATATATATTTGCAATGTTTGCCACTTCTGTGATTTGAGCACTCTTGTGTCACATATTGACTTTTGTTAAGGTCTGTGAGGCAAATTTGTTGTTTCAGGCAAAAAGTCAACTCTCATGGGCCGTGGGGTTTCTTCCTTGCCATCTCTGAGCTGCACTGATGAAGCCTAATTAGCCACAATAGCACTGCCTGTAGCACTAATATTTTCAAATAGAATTATATAATATACAATAATTGAATTAGATGAAGATCCAAAGAGCATTACTACATTCGTGACATCATTTGGCCTTTTTCACTACAAAAAGTTAATGTTTGGCATTGCATCAGCACCTGAGGTCTATCAATACCAAATCCACAAAGCATTGCAAGGGTTACAAGGGTGTCAAAACTATGCTGATGACATTATTACATAGGGGCCAACAAAAGTGAGCAGGATGAGCGGTTGATAGCTTTCTTGGGTCGCATGAAAGAGTTGAACCTTACACTTAACCCAGCCAAGTGTCAATTTGGTTTAGATAAAGTGTCGTATGTAGGCTATGAGGTTTCAGGTTCAGGTGTTGAGATTAGGCCCAGTAAATTAAAGTCCATAGCTGAAACTAGAGTACCAAAAAATGTCACAGAATTGCGTAGTTTCTTAGGGCTTGTGAATTTTGTGGGTCGCTTCGTCCCTGATTTAGCTACTCAGGCCGAGCCATTGCTAGAACTGACTAGAAAAGGTGTCCCGTTCAAGTGGGCCAGCAGACAAAGTAGTGCTTTTAGTGAGGTTAAACGATTAATGGCAGACACAAAAACTTTGGCTTTTTTGATGCTAATGCTGCAACCACATTGACTAATGATGCAAACCCTTATGGGCTTGGGGCTGTGCTAAGTCAGAATATTTGAGGGGTGGAAAGGGTTGTTGCGTATGGTCATCGTAGTCTGACCAGCATAGCAAGACATTATTCCCAAACAGAGAAAGAAGCCTTATCTTTGGAATGGAGATGCGAACATTTTGCTCTGTACCTCATTGGTGTTAAGTTCAAGTTGGTCAGCAATCATAAGCCTTTGCAGTTTATATTCAATAAAACGCGATTCCAGCCGACTCCTAAGATTAAGCGATGGGTGCTTAGGCTACAAGCATTTGATTATGAGGTAGAATACAAACCTGGCCCAAAGAATATAGCGGATCCTCTTTCTAGGTTGTCAGCAGATGTAAACTCAGTACCCTGCAAAGCCAATGTAGCTGAAAGTTATATCAGATTGAATGCATTGGAGGCAATTCTTAATGCAATGACATTCACCCAAGTGCATAAGGCCTCAACTAGATGCCCTGAGATAAAAACAATTAGAGAGGCACTTATGACTGGCAGCTGGGGTCATTGTCTGCCGGCATATAAAGCTGTCCAAACTGAATTAAGTGTGTGTGATAATTTTTTAATGAGAGGTCACCGTATAGTAGTACCTACAGAGTTAAGAGATCAAGCTGTTGCTCTAGCACATGAAGGCTACCAGGGAGTAACAAAAACCAAACAGAGGCTCCGATCAAAAGTGTGGTAGCCTGGCATGAAAAAGCTTGCTGATAGAAAATGTAGAGAGTGCTTTGAGTGTCAGTTAGTTAGTGCACCTGTTAGACCTGAGCCAATGTCAAGCACAAGGATGCCTGATCGACCATGGGAGCACATAGCTTGTGATTTGCTTGGCCCACTGCCCAATGGAGAGTACGTGTTTGTTGTTGTAGACTATTACAGCAGATATTTTGAGGTAGCATTCTTGAGGTCTGTAACATCAAGCAAAATATTGAGGTATGTGATACAATGTTTTGCAGATGGGGTCTACCATCCAGTGTAAGGGCCGACAATGGTCCACAGTTTAATAAAGAGTTTCAGGCATGCCTCCGTGAACAGGGCATATTTTGGATGTCAACAGCACCAATGTGGCCACAGGCCAACAGTGCAGTTGAAAGGCAAAATAGGTAATTTTTGAAGTCCCTCAAAATAGCAAATTTGTCAGGAAGAGATTACAAAGCAGAGCTACGAAGGTTTTTGATGGCCTATAGATCAACTGCACATTCAGTGACAGGTTTGTCATTGGCAGAGTTAATGTTGGGTAGGCAAATGAAGACCAAGCTGCCAGATATTGTGCAAGGGGACCCCTTGCACAAAGGGGCCTAGATGAGAGTATAAGAGACCAGCAAGAGTCGGCTCAATTGAAGAGCAGGGAATATACCGATAGTAAAAGAGGAGCAGTAGATAGCATTGTTGAAGTAGAAGACACAGTGTTAGCAATATTTCAGAGGACCAACAAGCTAAGTCCAACTTTTGGTGCCGACAAGTTTCAGGTTGTTGCAAAAGAAGGGTCTGAGATAGTGGTTAGTAATAGAGAAGGGAAACAAATCTGTAGAAATGCTTCCGATGTGAAACAGTTTGTAGATAGTAAAACTGGCTATGCTAACAATGAAACTACCAGGGGCGATAGTGATTGTGGGGAAAACGCTAGGCCAAAACGACAGCGCCATCCTCCAGAGAGATATGGAGTCGCCTTTGAGCATTAAGATAGTTCGGTGCAAATGCATTAGCAGATAGTTAGCTTAGCTTTTAGTGGTTAGTTTAGTTTGTAAAATAGTTAGCTTAGCTTTTAGTGGTTAGTTTAGTTTGTAAAATAGTTAGCTTAGCTTTTAGTGGTTAGTTTAGTTTAGCCTAACATATAGGCTGTCCTATCTAGTTGGCCTAACTGGAGAAACCGAGAATGTTTCATCTCACTTACGCTTGAGGCTGGGGTCCTCAGGAGGCTGCTGGGCGGAGTTGTTTGCACACTGACCTAAACCTACTCTCAACCCTGATAATAATTTGTCTAGCCAATAATGGAAGCAGTTAGCTGAGCTTCAGCTCTATGTTGACCCGCATTGTTTGTTAAACTAGCTGTTTGTCAAACATACTGTTAGTACTTTGATTGACTGTATATTTTAATCATTATTCCTCCTTTATCAAGGAGGAAAGGAATTGTTATGTTCTGTTGTGGTTTGACTCACATGCTTTGCAATGTTTGTGCATGGGTTTTTGATTGCTGCCTGCCCTGCCCTTTACTATGACATCCTGTTGGATGATTTTAATATATAGCAAAGCAGTTTACAGTTAGCCAGCAATAAAGCTAGTACTACAATATACACTACAATAACAGTCACTCCCTGCTAGCAGATAGAATGAGACTATCATTTTAAGATATCATTAGACTATATGCTTAGAAAATATACAGATAGAGAGGTCTTTGTTGTTAGCCATTTGAGCAAAGACGGTCTGTTGGGCATGCTATTTTAGTGACTTACCCATGTTCCCGAGAGTTCAATCAGCCTGTGTTTTGAGTGGATGGCAAGCCACTGTTCTCTACAGATTGACAAGGACAGCTGCTGCAAAGCAAAGTTCAAGTGCTAAGAAATGTAATGATGTCACCTGAACAGAGATGCCATTACATTATCATATCATCCTCAAGAAATATTGTCACAGGTGACTTAATAAGGGATTCCTGAAAAACTTTTCATGTCGAGCATGAAGCAACTCAGACCCAAAATCTAAATTGTGCCAGGTGTCTCAACTTGACAGGACAGCCCCTGATCCTCAACTCTGGTGATATCATTGCCAAGTAAACCTGAGTAAAAAATATCCAGATTGACAAGGAGATTCCTTCAATGGAGTGCCAGCTCACTTTGAAGATTTGTTTCAAGCCATCCGACATAACTGTCTGGAACCATGCTAGGCAATAAAGTTGACTGAACTGCTAACTTATTACAATGCGTGTTTAGTACGGGCAGCGAGGATGTAAGAAGGACCTCTGAGATCGAGTATTACATCCTTCTTAAAAAGACACATGACCTCCCCATTAGATGGAACAGGAGAATGAGGCCAAAACAAAAGGACAATTACAGCACTTGCTGTAGAGCGGCTTCATTGAGCTGAACAGGAGGCCTGGAGCTCGCAACTGGTACTGGTTAAAAAAGATGGATGACAAATTGCATTTCTGTATCAACTATCAGTGTCTAAACCCTGTTACCAAATGAGATGCGTAATTTTTCTGTCGGATCAATTACAGCTTGGACGCTCTATTTTGCAGTTGACACTTGAGTATTCTCAATTTGATCAGCGGGTATTGGCAAGTATCCCTGGACTCTGACGTGGCCTGCATGACACTAGCAGGAGCCCAGGCCATTTTCTAAAAACGTATAAAGTGCCCCCCTGCTCTACCTCTATTACAGAATGTTGCTGTTATACCTCGACGACCTAATTGTCATCTTTAAGAAACTCCAAAAGGTCAGACTGAAACTGAAGCCTTTAAAATGTGAGTTGCTTCAACCCCAGGCACGTTACTTGGGGCACATCGTCAGCCGAGAAGGAGTGTCTGTCAATCTAGCAAGGTAGAGGCAGTCTGGGAGTAGCTGACCCCTAGCGAATCAAGATCCCTAAGGGTTTCTGAAGACTGTCGGGTACTTCTAGCAATGCATTCCAGGGTTCAGCTTAATCAGGATTAACATGATTTAAAGAAAGTTTGTGGTAATTGTGCAGGGTGTTAATAAAATAATCCCAGTTGTAAGCATCTCTCTGATGTGACCAGAGGATGTGGTTGGCCCCATGTCAAAGTAACCGCATACCTCCATCTTTCCTTTTAAGCCTTTGAACCCAGGTTGTCTTTGTCAATGTGCATCAGTATTCCAAAACAATTATTTGATTATAGGAAGTGTTGAAACTCTTATTAAATGTGTGTACAACATAATAATAAATACTGAAAGATAGACATGTAGATGCGCTTCCGTAACAGTGGCTAAGTGTGTAGTAAATATTACTAAATTATTACTAGTAAAAGCAAGTAACAATAACGATCATCAATAACTGTGATAATATAATAATAATTAAGTGGCAGGAATGCTACTAAAACCGCTTATAAAAATAATAAATGGAAGGCATACAAAAATAATGGATTTTTGCAATGACAATCAGACACATTCTGCAGTATATATAACATGTTTTGAAGCCATTTAAGCTTTCTGGATCTTGAAACAAAACTAAAACAAACAAAAAACAAATATGTTACTTACTGTTTGAAATAGTGACATCATACTTCTAAAAGAAGGATTAGAGGCCACATAGGTCCACCCTCATGCGTAGAAAAGTTGACTAAGTAGGACTGTATGGTTTGTTGTTGTTGGTTTTCTGGTGTAAACATCCATATACTATTGGCGTGCAATGTAGCTCGAACATTATAGTACAGCATAATTTTACTTTCAAATTAACATTCTAGCAATGTTACAAGAATGTTACTTTAGAATGTTCTAGTGCAAACATTCAAGTAACATTGGCTTGCCGTGTAACTGAAACATTACAATGTGACATCATTTCCCATTCAAATGAATGTTCTAGCAATATTACAGGAATGTTACTTTGGACAGTTTGAGTGTAAACTTTCATTTAACGCTGGCCTTTCTCAAACATTGAACAAATAAATTTTTTGTAACATTCCTAGAACATTCGTGTGAAGGTCAAAATGATGCAGCACCTAATTTGGCCTTTACATCGCAAGGTAAAAATGTGGTTGCATCAAATTTGAGTTGATCTTAAAAGAAAGCATCTTTTTTTCTCTATCAGTTGATATGTTGTTTGTTGTGTTAGGCGATTTTATTGCCAAGACATTTGAAGATTAAAATCCAAAAAATCTGATCGCGTTAAAAACGCTCAGGCCAAAAAAACATGTCCAGACTTGCCGAAAATGATGTCACACGTGATATATCTGTCAATATATCTTATATTCACATCAGCTATTTGCGATAAGTTTAGTCCTACGCGGCTCTATTGGCATATATGTTATTTTTTATTTGCTCATGTTGGCTAGAATAAAATTTTAAATCCAGCTACAGATACATTATTACCAATGTCTCAAATGCCTCAAACAAGGAAAATAAAAACTTGTCATATTAACTTCTTCTAAATGCTGTGTAAACATCTTAGTACTGACTACCAATTCTATCGGTCTTCGGTAATTCTGTCAAGCAAACTATGTAGAATAAGGTCTTTGTATCGGCACAGTTCCATCGCTACCCACTCTAATGATATACAGCCTCCCAAAGCCCCGCCCACATTATGCCCGTCACCTATCCTGGGGGTGGGGCTGTATATCATGGCCCACACCGAAAACTAGTTTCTTACTACCATAAGTAAAATAAGCAAGCAGTGTCTTTGAAAAGAATATGCATAGGGATAGAGTTTTAAAAATGAAAAATCTGCTGCAAGCTAGATTTGAACTCACATTCTCCAGTTCTGCGGACATCCATATACCGTATCCAATTCACTACAATATTCTGCAAATCATTTTTTGCATTATCCTCAACAATATTATTTTATTATATAATTTTCACAAGCAAAAGAATTTTCATCTCTGCATAAATCTTTTATTAAAAATATTCATCAAGTTGTGGCAACTCACATAGTTTTAGCTGATAAAATATGACAAATTCATCTACTGCAACAAACTCAAACAAAACATCATGGTTTATGCAGCACACATTCAAGTCTCTCTTTCCCATTTATGGCAGTTTCCACACTGACAAAGCTGCTTCAGCGGGTGGGACGACATAAATATCCTGTAATCAGTAAAACAAATGCAATAAATATATGCCATTCATAGATATGTCATTCTAACGCGTATCTACTGAAAGCTTTTAAATTGGGAGCTAGATATATTGCAAGTGTAATTTTAAAAACGAATAAATTTTTAACAAAGGCCTAAGTACGCCAAGCCAACAATTCAAAGCTTTGGTTCTGGAAGTTAAAAATTTGAATTGATCAATTGACTTTCTTCACTTTCTACAAGTGAAAAGTGAACATCTAAAGTCTAATCATAAATCTAATTTACTAGATAAAACTGCCACAGAAAATTTGAAGCAAATGTAGCTAGGTGAACCGATAAAAAATTATAAAATGATGATTAGTGGTAGAAAAAAGTTGTAATTCAATTAATTAGTGCATGTAGTAATGAGTACTAAAATTATTACCTTTAGTATATTCATCAATCTAAGCCATCGTATTGCTAGATGCTATGCATTAAAAAGAAGCCGTCAAGAACTCACTGTACATACGTATCTCACACGCGCAGGAAATTACATTTTAGCCGCCAACAGGGAAATATAATTTGAATGTAAACTCAACAGTATATCTATAGGAGACTCAAAGTAAAAGATAAATTTACCTCCATTCTCCTATCTTCCTCTGTAGCTCTTTAACCACCTGATGTCCAAAAAACTCGGAGTCACCTTCACAGTAACTTCACAGCAGTTTTTACAATTCTGTTGTTTGCCAATAAAATGTGTCGATCGTGTAATTCATTAAAGTAACGTTGTTAATTAATTTAGTAAATATCGATGTCCAGGCGATTTAATAATAGAGTAAAATACCTAAATTTGAGATCACAGACAACACGTTTTACAAGTGATAACATTTATTACGACCTATATAAAAATTTCGTGCTGATGATTGGCTAATGAAGCAACCTTATATTTATCGCTCGTGGACTCTTTTCAAATGTATCACTAGTTATGTCACAAACAAAGCACCCGCTGGAATGTGAGCTTTTTAAAAGATGGCCTCATTCAAACGCATATATCTCTGGACAGGATTGGTCTAAAAAGACAAAAATGACATTAAATTGTAGCTGATGTTTTAGCTTTTCATTGGTCTTGTATTCATTAAATCGACCTTTTTTGACGCAACCACATATTTAATGTTATATGGATGTTTACACTCGAGCATTCTAAAGCAACAGTGATGGGACATGCAATACCAATGTTTTCTAACAACGTGATTATAACATTAGCAAAAATTGTTTTTGTCAAATTTTGGCTAAAAGGTGGCAAAAAGGTATAAGCTATTTTATAAAGTTATCGCCCTTTGACAATAAAAAATTATTTGAAAGAAACCACAGTAGAAGTTTTAAAATCTTTTATTACAAATATGGTAATATTTGTAATAAAAAATAATGTAAAGAGTACTGCAAACAAATAGGGTTGATTTTAAATGAATATTGTCAAGAAAAGTAATGGCCATTACAATTATATTTTGCAAAGGAGTGTGATAGCTCACACATACGGCAGTGATGAATACTTCACAAATGATTACTATTATAGCTATATATTGACTTTGTTCTATATATTTTCATGCTTTATATCTGATGATATGCCAACAATAGAATAGCATGGAACAAAAATAATCTTGCCTAGATTATGATGAGAGTAAGTTTTTACTTGTAGTTATCAGCTCATGTTGCGAGAAAGCAATTTACACCTTTTCATAAGTATTCCCATGACCTGTCCAGATATATTAAATGTATCCCTCAACAATATAAAGACTACCTTCTTACGCTGAAATGAGAAATAGCCTTAGAATGCATGTTTGTACTCTCTTAGCCGGGTACTAACTTAGTTCTAGTCACTTTCTGTTTACAAAGTTAACTCTGCAATTTAATTGTTGCCTGCAATGCTTGCTAACATAAATCAGTCAATAGATATCAAAGTATGAAAAGTTGAGAAGTATTTACAAGCATGCAGATAACCTATAGATAAAAGCAAATTAATTGTTTCACATGCTGTTAAGTTATTGTGTCTTTTTTTTAAATTCCTTAAATATACCTTTTATTCACAGCAACTCGATTAATATTAAGTTTAATTTAAATTAACCCTGAAACCCGATATCAAGGAATGATTAGCTATTGAATGAACTTTTCTTTTGAGGAATGCATGTTCACTACGCAACACTTCATAACACATGATCACTTTGCAACTACATATGTAGCCCTTAAGACTGCCTGAGACCTGATCTTACTTTGGCAGTCAACTTAATGAGTGTGACCGCTTTCCTCTCCTTACCAACAGGATCATCTAAAACACAAGTAAAATATTATCAGGGGATTTGTGAAAAGAGGTTCTGAAAATGAAGCAAACTTTTTGAGCATTTTTGTTGCCTAAACAATCATTAGATTAACTATCTGAGTATTCATTCAAAATAGTGATACTGATAGTAAAGATAACTTTAAGTGTTGCAGTTCATTTTAGTGCTTCTGCTAAGACAAATGACAGACTTCACTAAATGTGTCACAATTGAATTAGAGCAAAGCTATATATGTTATTTAAGGTTTCAGCGTTTGTGAAATCTGTAACTTGTAATATGCTGTGAAGGTATGCTACAGGTATCTCTCAGAACGCTTTGAGTGCTTGAAATATTACAAATTGCCATTTCAAGATATATTTGTTTTAAAGATGTTCACTGTCTTTTGCTCTCTCTTACCCTCTGTCTTTCTCCCTCTTTCCCTCTCTCACTTTTTCATTCTCTCACTTCTTATTTTTCCCTCTATCTTCCCCTTTCTCCTTCTTTCTCTCGCTCTCCCTCTCTCCCTCCCTCTATCTTCCCCTTTCTCTCTCTCTTCATCTCTCTCTCTCTCCCTCTCTTCATCTCTCTCTCTCACCTTCTCTCTCACCCTCTCTCTCTCGCTCACCCTCTCTCTCTCTATCTCTCTTTCACTCTCTCTCTTTCACCCTCTCTCTCTCTCTCTCTTTCACCCTCTCTCTCTTTCACCCTCTCTCTCTCTTTCACCCTCTCTCTCTCTTTCACCCTCCCTCTTTTCCACCCTCTCTCTCACCCTCTCTCACGCTCTCTCTCTTTCACTCTCTTTCTTTTACCCTCTCTCTTTCTCTCTCTCTCTTTCACCCTCTCTTTCACCCTCTCTCTTTCACCCTCTCTCTTTCACTCTCTCTCTCTCTTTCACCCTCTCTCTCTCTCTCTCTCTCTTTCACCC